>NC_077227.1:597120177-597429216 GCF_027887165.1 Monodelphis domestica | reverse complement strand
TTTTCACAATTACTTGGAACAAAGGGTTAAGTAACTTACCCAAAGTCATGAAGCCAGAATATGTCAGAAGTGGTACTTGAACCCAGCTCTTCCTGTCTCCAAGGTTAGCACTCTATCCACTATGTCAAGTTGCTTCTACCACCATCTCAATATTGCTGGAAGTTACATCTTTTTCTGATAAATTGCTGCCTAATTGTACCCTCTGATTCATCTTGTGCTTGTTAATTTGATTCTGCATTTATTTTTATTGAATTTCACTTTAGATTATGCCCAATTCTTTTAACTTTAAAGACAGGAATTATAAGGTAGCTCAAAGTTTGAGAGTGATGTTACATGAATTCATAAAAACGCCACATATATTTACAATTTCAAACATGAAAACAAGAAGCTAGGACCAGAGGAAAAGTGACTAAAATGAAATGCTTTTATACAAGATTTTCTTTCATTTTTTAGCTTGAGGCTTAAGGCATGTTTAGCACACGGGAAGTTGTGGTAGGCAGCTGCTACACTCTGAGCTTATCACACTCTAGTATTCCCTAGAAGACTTAGTACACTGAAAATTCAATTACTCAAAAGAGCAACTAACTACTCAAGGCAGCTTTCAGTGCCACCAAAGCTTCCTAGCTTAGCTTATCCTAGGGGATAAGTTAGAGTCTGTTATTTGCTCCCTTCACAGATGCAAGGAGCTGATATGGTAGCTTAACTTTATTTATATTTTAAGAACAAAACATATTCCTCTTTAAAATGTAAAGTATTCCCTACTATAAGAATCTGAAGAGTCTTCTCCTTTAGCAACTTGAAGTAAGGTTGGCAACTTCCATCTTCCCTCTAGAAGCCTCTGAGTGGCCACAGGGTCAGAAGCAACACAAAGACCATCTCCAGAAAAACTGAAGAGGCTTGAGTTCTCTGGCCTTGCCAACTCCACCCTGCCCTGCAGGAAGATTTGGGAATTCATTTCTAGCAATGAGAGAGTCCCATACCAATCTGGGCTTCGGGACTACAGTTACATATAGCCAGTTTGTAATTTGTTTCCCTGTTAAGTTCCTCAAAGAAAGCAACTAAATTTTGTCTCTTTTTTTTTCCCATCCCCAGGACACAGACAATAAATATTCATTGACTGACTGGCAGCCCATTTAATTCCACCATATTATTTTATAGAGGAAATTCGAAGAGAAGGTGCTCAAACTTGTCTTGGTTGAAGAATTAAGTGGCACTGGTCTCCAAATTCCCTCTCTAGTGCTCTTTCTACCACAGCATAATAAGTGGCAATGAAGTCATTGCCAATTAGTAGGAAATAAATTTCAATATTTTTTGTGCCTTTAAAATGAAATCACAAATATAACATGGAAAAATAACCACAAAACCCCTATATATTGGCAAAGACCTGAAGGTCCTTGAAGTGAACAGATTACTTATGAATTGGTTTTCATCAAAACTCTATAAGATGATGTCTGCAATTAAAATAGCAAGCCATTTATTATGTGAATACTTGTTCTATACATATTTCAGGAACATATTCAATGCTTAAAAGTAAACATCTCATTTAAATTATTTTGTATACTCCTAATTTATAAAATATTTTAAAACCAAGTAAAAGACAAGTCAAAAAGGTAATACTGATAAATATAAATGTCCAGCTTATAAACATAGTTTCCCTGATCAGACAACTGATACTCCTAGTTTAACAATAAGAACTTCATGGCATAGTAATTACATGGATTTCAGAGTACTAGGTTAATTAAGGTCATCTTAGTATTAGAGGAAGAGTGAGCCTGGTACACGGAGAAACCTGATTCAAAACCTGCCTCTCATACTTGGAAGCAATGTGACCACAGACAAGTCACTTTTCTTCTAAGGCATGGTTTCTCTATCTTTAAAATGGATACAATATTATTTAAACATATGCCACCTCAGAGAAGTTGTGAGGATCATGTAACATTTATTTAGATATATATAAAGTAATTTGTAATCTTAAAGTAAATTATGTCCATTACCATTATTATATTAAGTCTTTCTGCTCAGCTTTTTATCCCTAAAACATTTGGAATTAAAGATTCTTTAAATTCATTTCTTTGAGTCTCAAAGCACTCGAGTTCAAGAAATACAAAGACCATTGTCTTTTGTATGTCAGTTGAAAATATCAGAGTACAGTAGTGGCTTACTCATACAAATATAAAAGCTACTCTTCCTTTACAGATTAAGATGCTTAACAAGTTAAGCACTCAACCTCTTTACCCCATTCCCTATTCAAAACCTGCTCCTAAATATCAATGCTTGGGGAAGCTACTTAGAGAGCTTTCCCTCCAGGAACAGCAACTGGAAAATCACAGCTGGACTGGTTCAGGAACTAGTAGCTCAGATAATCAACAGCCATTGTACTAAGGCTGGGCATTCAAATGAAAGCAAAAAAAGGGGTACTCCCTCAAAGAGTTCACATTCTAATGGGAGACAACATTTAAAAGCCCATGTTATATAAGATAGATACAGTGTAAATAGGAAGTAATAGGCAGTGATTCATAGTAATTTCAGGACTTCAGATACATAAGGATGAAATGGATCTTTGTGGGTTAGCCTGAGTACTTAAAACTTAAAACAATGTTTCTAAGAGAAAATATAGTCCAAAAAATTTACATATGAACTTTTGGAATATAGATAGTTCATAAACTGAGGGCTTTCTATATTCCTGAAGGTCAAATCTTAATCCTCTTTAAGCCAACAAACTACTTATTAGTTCACTTTAGCTGAGTATAATAGAAAGAATTTATAGAATAACTAACTGGATAAAAAGAGACAAGGATTATAGGATCTTCAAAAACCCTCATTCTACAGAAGTCAAGGAGACTCAAAAAGTTGACAAAAGCACCTAATTCACAATTTTTCCTAGGGCTAGCTCAGCAAAAGAAAGGCTTAAGTATTATTTTTATGATAACAAGTGCAACTTAGCAGAGTTTTAAAATACAAATAAAAAATTATAAATCAGGAAAGGATATTTGGTTATTTTAAATTGTTGGATTTACAGTCTATCTTCTAATGGAACCTAGGTTTTACATAAAAATTACATAAAAGCAAAGAATGAAAGGGGGAGTAATATGTTCATCTTCTAAGAAGAATATTACCATTTACTACAAATAATGGCTAAATAAAAGCTTTTCCACTTATTTATGATGTGTACTTTACTATCTTGACATCATATTAAACAATGATAAGGCAGGGGAAAGATGAAAATGTTCCTATTATATTAAGACAAAACCTTCAATATAACCATTTTCAAGATTCGTGAAAAAATCTTAAGAGGGTTATTTCACAATCACAGAATTTGAAAGTTGGTAGTAACCTTGGAGGTCATCAGCCTGAAAGACTCAAGTGCAGCCTGAACCCGATTAAAATGTAACTGGGAAATGTTTAACAAAATAAATATAAATGTAATACAACATGGATAATATGAATTTGTGGTTTTCTAAGTCAATATGTGACCTAGAAGGATCCTAGAAGAGTATGACAGCACTGCTCTAGTATAAGAACTGTCATTGACACACCAGAGATCAATCACAAAACAAAAGATAACAAAGAATGATGAAGAGCTCAATATCTGACAAGGGAAACCATTCTAGTTTTTGGACAGCTTAGTCCTAAACAAAATATTTGTTTAACTGAAATCTGCCACCTAGTTATATGTGGCATATCACTGTCATTTAGACATATCAGTCATGTCTGTCTCTTCTTATTCCCTTTTTGGGTTGTGTTGGGGGGGGAAGGTTGGCAAAGATTCTAAAGTGGTTATCTATTTCTTCCTCCCGTTTATTTTTGCAAATGAAGAAATTGAGGCAAGCAGGGTGTCAACATGGAAATCTAGAGATCCCTAGTTCATTTAGTTTGAGGGCATAAACCCCAGGTTTTGACCTTGTCACAGGAGAGTTTCCCCCCTGAGGGAAGGTCCCTCTTCCCCAGACAATAGACATCCACTTCAGGTGGGAGGTAGACCCCATGGGAAGTCAAGTAGCTCTTTTGCCTCCAGAAGCTTCTCCCAGTATATCACACCCTCCTTCTGAGGATGGAACTCCCGACCTTCAGCTTGCAAGACAGACTCACTACCTACTGCGCCAAAGCTGAAGTGGACGCCTATTTGTCTGGTGAAGTGGGACTTTCCCTCAGGGAGAAACTCTCCTGTGACAAGGTCAAAACCTGGGGTTTCTACCTCCCAACTAAATAAACTGGGGATTTCTGGATTTCCACATTTTCAAGGGTTCAGGTCTTCCTAACTCCAGGCCTAATGCTCTGTGCACTGCACATCTAACTGCCCAGAATAGCTAGCATACTGGTTAACTAGAATAACAGGGAAAAAAATCTGTTCCCCTTTCAAGATAATAATACAGTTTCAGCTTTGAAGCCAATAATCATGTCTCCTTTAGTCATCACCTCATCTTCAGACCAATTACTCTAACCCTAGATGAGGCCACCTATCAAATCAAATACAACTGAATTTTTTAAAGAATTAATTCAAAATTTGATTTAAGATTAAAATAAAAGAATTAAGAATGATTAATGTTTTTTAAAATAATTATTTTCAAGTATAACTAGGCCAATCAAGGCCTCACACATTGGATTCATCTTTGATAATCCAGGTAGTAGCAAAGTTCTATTAATATTTCCCATTAATTTCTTAGATTTCAAATCAAGTCAACCAAAATTCACAGAATATTCATTATGTGCAAGCCACCCTGCCAATATCTGCCTTTCAATTCACTCAGCTCTAGTCCAAGCCCTTAATTGGACTACCATACCAAAACTATGATAATGACTTACCAACTGGTCCCCAAGCCTTCCACATTTCTATCTTATACACTGCATCTAGAACAGTCCAATTTGACCAACATTTAAGAGTCTGATACTGTGTCCACAGCATTAAAGTAGGCATTGGGGGAGATACAAAGTTTAGATACGATTCAGTGTATGTCCTCTTGTCTCTTAAATTATCGTCATCAAATACTGAATGTATATTGTAGCATTTTTTTTTCACTTTTTAAATTTTTCTTACCTTTTTTGGCAACATGGCTAAGTAAATGTTTTATATGACTTTATAAGTACAATATATATTTTATTACTTGCCTTTTCAATGGGTGGGAGAGGAGCTAGAGAGAAATAATTTGGTACTCAAAATAAAAATATGAATGTTAAAACATGATTCAAAAAATAAATTTAAAAAATAAAAATAAAAAATTATCACCACATTCTCATCAAACAATTCACATTTATATAATTCTGAAGTTAGATCAGCTTAACACTATGTATATTTCATCTGATCATGGATTTGCCTTTGTTACAAAATCTTGAGTGGCTCCCTTGTAAAAGGTAGCTTAAATTTCTTTAAAGGACATCCCAAGGTGCTATATACAATTTGGCCCCAACCTACCAATACAACCTTATCTCTTGCTATTACTAACCAAATCTGCTTATCTCTAAACCAGACCAGTCTAGTCAGGTCTATCTTGAGATTTTCCAAATACAGCAGTTTCTGGGCATTTCCCCCATATCTCCTCACTCACTACCTCAGATTCTGGCTATTCTCTCCACAAATAAATGAATCAACACAAATTTAACTGTTCTTGGTACTATTGGGGGGAGGGGGTTAGAAATATAACAAATAGTACCTACTCTAGAAAAGCTTGCAATCTACTGGAGGCAAAAGACACAAATAAAAGCTAATTACCTAAGAGCATGCAAGGGCTAAATTGTATTTGACAGACTGAGTTGTTGCAGGAATTCAAAAGGAGAGAACTGGCCCAAAAAGCCTCAAGGAGGA
Organism: Monodelphis domestica; assembly: GCF_027887165.1. NCBI lineage: Eukaryota > Metazoa > Chordata > Mammalia > Didelphimorphia > Didelphidae > Monodelphis > Monodelphis domestica. The sequence goes on along the minus strand of NC_077227.1, from coordinate 597,423,416 downwards.
GGTAAGACTTCAGCTGGAATTTTAAGGATGAGTAGAAATTGGACAAGTAAAGAGGTGGGTATATTCTAAATGAGAATAATAACATGAATATTTTCGACATCACTCCCCCTTCAAATATTACCCAATTTTCAGGCCCTCTCATAAGTCTGGCCTTTTTCTTGAAGTTTCTCTCCTAGTTACTTCAGCTTCATGGTTTACTCCTTTCTCTTAACTCCAACTGCACTTTACTCACTATACTACTCCAATTGACACTTTAACTTATACTCCCTTATTTTGCCTTTCAGCTGTTTCACATGTTGGCCATATCTCTCCAAGAAGACTATTTGCTTCCTCTAGGGCAGTGGTAGCAAACATAGAATACTTCAGTGCAGCCTGACACAAATTAAACTGTAATTATAAGGTCCCATTTCTAGCAGAGTTGGACAAGATTTTTCTGTCAGTCATTTTCCAATGGTATCTGCCTCTTCATAGTGCCATTTGGGATTTTCTCAACAAAGATATTAAAGTAGTTTGCCATTTCTTTCTCCAGTTCACTTTACAAATCAGGAAACTGAGGTTAAATTACTTGCCCAGGGTCACATAGCTAGTGTCTGAGGCAAGATTAGAACTCACAAAGTACTGCACTAGCTATCATTTAATAATTTTGCTACCACCACATGACTTAACATAATATCCCATAATGCATTAGAATAAAATCACATATCAAGAGGAAATTCAGTAATATCAACTTTTTAAATTAAATCATCACTGGTGATGTCCAATCTCAAAACAAGCATGAGAATAGAATTACTCTTATTTTGCTTCTGATCTTACCTGACATCTCCTTTGGAAAGATTAGTATTTGCAGGATAAAGAATAACTTTGTTTGCATCTACATCCACCACACATTTGGTATGCAAGTCAAATTCTGTAGAGGGGGAAAAAAGGGAAAATGTTTATTTTAAGGAATTAGCTTTAACAACTTTAAGCTCCTACACAACTCTCTTAAAAAAATCTGTTCTCTACAACAAATCCAACACATTGAAAATAAATCCTAGAAACTGAAAAGAAAATTTTTAAATGAAAGGCAATAAAACCAATTTTAAAACCAATCTACTGAGAATGACTAAGAGGCAATAACTTCCATTTGTATGGGCATAAGTTCTACTGCATTACAATTTAGAAGGTTAATTTTTATAACTTTGTTTCTTAATAACCTATTAATGAGGGTCTTTTTTTACAGTGCCTTCTCTTTTTGCATCACGTTAATTTCCCATATATCATAATTCCTACCATCCAGGAAGCATGGCTTTTTTTTTGTAAGCTATTTAATGTACAGCCATCCTTTTCCTTCTGCCAAAACCAATCTCTAGACACCCACCTTTGATCCCATACCCTCTCTACCCCCAGCATTTTTCCCTTACTCTCTCCCTCTAATCTTTAGTCTCTCATTTGTACAGTCACCTCATTTTTTTTATTTCTCAATTTTATTTTATTTTTTCCTCAATCACGTGTAAAAAGTTTCCAACATTTTCCAAATAATATTGAATCTTGAATTCTTTCTCCTTCCCTCCCCACCTTCTCAACACCCCCACCTTGAGATGGTAAGCAATCATATAGATTTTATATGTGTGATCTTATAAAACATTTCCCCCTATTAATCCTTTTGTGAAAGGAAACTCAAATTTAAAAAAAAAATAAGAAAGTGAAAAAAGTTTTCTTTGGTCAGGATTCAGACTCTTATCAGTTCTTTTTCTCTGGAAGTGAATGACTTTTTTTTTTTATCAAGAGTGAGAGGGGTGGGGGTGAGGCAGCTGAGCAGCTCAGTGGATTGAGAGCCAGGTCTAGAGATGGGAGGTCCTAGGTTCAAATCTGGCCTCAGCCACTTCCCAGTGGTGTGACCCTGGACAAGTCACTTGACCCCCATTGCCTAGCCCTTACCACTCTTCTGCCTTGGAGCCAATACACAGTATTGACTTCCAAGATGGAAGGTAAGGGTTTAAAAAAAAAAAAGTCCTTTGGGATAGTTTTGGATCAATGAGAATTGCTAAATTATTCACAGTTGTTCATTGTGCAGTATTCCTGTCATTATTTTCAATGTTTTCCTAGTTCTGTTTATTTCACTCTGCTTTGGTTCATGTAAGTCTTTCCAGGTTTTTCTGAGCTCCTTCTGCTTGTCATTTCTTATGGCACAACAGTATTCCATTACAATCATGTACTATAACTTATTCAGTCATTCCCCAATTGTTGGATATATCTTCACTTTCCAAATCTTTGTCCCCACAGAAAGAACTACATTAAATATTTTTGTATATATGGGTCCTTCCCCTTTTATGTTTTTTATCTCTTTGGGATACAAACCTAGTAATGGTAGTGCTGGGTCAAAGGGATGTACTGTTTTATAGCCCTTTAGGTATAGGTCCAAATTGCTCTCCAGAATGACTGAATCATTTCACAACTCCACTGACAGTGTATTAGAGTCTCAATTTTCCCACATACCCTCCAAGTTTTGTCATTTTTGTTTTCTGTCATAATAGCCAATCTGATATGTGTGAGGTAGGGGTCAGAGTTGCTTTAATTTGCATTTCTCTAACTAACAGTGATTTAGAGCATTTTTACATGACTATAGAGAGCTTTAATTACTTTGAGAACTCCCTGTTCACATGCTTTGACCATTTATCAGTTGGGGAATAGCTTATACTCATATATTTGGCTCATTTCTCTATATATTTGAAAAATGAGGCCTTTATTAAAGAAACTTGTAAAAAAAATTGCACCATTATAATTACTGGGTAGCTATTCTATTCCCCTTGTTTAGTTTCTGACCACCACCTCCTCCAACATGTCCTCTTTCCTATCAGCTTCCCCATTCTCCTATTCCCTTCCCCTCCTATCTTCCTATAGGGTAAGATAGCTTTCTATATCCAACTGAGTGTATATGTTCTTCCTTTATTGAGCCAATTTCAAAATAATTGTAAACAAAATCCTATATTCTAAGTCATAAATTATGTAATAATAGTTTCTTGAAATAAACCCTAGTTCAACCGCTCACTTGTAGTTGCTGTCTTGGACCACTAAAATAAATTAATTGGTCTCCCAGCATCCAGTCTCTATGCTTCCTAATCCAATTTCCATATGCTTCCAAACTGATATTACCAAGCACACATCTGACGTGTCATTTCCCTGCATCGAAAGTCTCAATGGCTCACTATACCTCTAAAAGAACATACAACTCTTGGGTTTGGACATGTTAAGCCCTTCAGAATATGTCCCATTTATCATACCAGGCTGATTACATAGTACTCTCCTAATGCACTATAGATTCTACTTATTTGCTTCTCCTTGTATACAACATTCCATCTACTACCTCCATACCCATTCACCACTCTATTCCTAATGCCCTCCTCACCTTCACTGCTTAGAGCTTCTCACTCACTTTGAGACTCAGCTAATATACCATCTTGTACAAGGTTTTCTTGATTTCTTCCAATTATTTGTACCCATCACCTATAAATTATTTTGTACATATTTTGTATTTATCAGTATATGTGTGTGTGTATATATATACATATATACATATATATATATATATATATATATATATATATATATATACACTGTTTCCCTTCCCCCTCCCATTTAATGTCCTTGAGGGAAGACTTATTTTTGTCATTGAATCTCCAACTCCTACCACAGTAGCCAGCTCATAATAAGTACATAATAAATGCTTGTTGAATTGAACCCTCATAAAAATAATTTCATAATTTAAATAATTGCCCAATAATGTATTTAATAAAATTCAGAACTATTTAATAAAATCAGTCCTTAAACACTGATACCCAATTTTAAAACATTCCTTACATACAAAAAGTCACTAGGTAGGGGTGCCCCATCTTGCCACCACTACTCAATCATAAGAAAACTCCCATGGTATGAATTTTAGATTTTTTCCATTTTGCTTAGTCTTAGAATTCTAGCAAACAGGAATGTATACACCCCTACTTAAGGATTAAGTGTTGAGGAGGATGGCCTATGACAGACATGTGCTAGCAAGTGACAAATAAGAAACAACTGACAGACCCCCTGGGCTGTCCTAAGTCAAGCTTAAGCTACCATTGGTACATGTGAGACACAGGAAGTGATGTAAAAAACTGCCTATATATTTCGCACTTCCTCTCGCCAGCCTCTTACTCTCGCTCCTGTCTCTCTCGTGGAGACGTTGGGCTCTTTCAGCATTGGGAGCTTGTGGTGGTGTTCTTAGGGTGCTTGGTGAGTGGTTCAGGCTGATTCCTTTTTTCCCTTTACCTCATAAAGCGCTATCCTCCTAGGAGGCCCCTCATCTTGGAGGAGGCCTCATGTCTGGAAGCCAAGCTAGACTGAGAAGGCCCCTTGGCCTAGGCCTCTGAACTCCTATCTGGCTTGCCAGAGCAGTCCAATTCCCTTTTCTCTCTCTTCTTCTTAATTTCTTCCCTCTATTGTAATTCAACCACCATAAAAATCCCAAACTGACTTGAGTACTTATTGGGATTGAATTTTAATCCCTGGAGACCACTAGTATAATATATATAGTCAACAACCCTAATTTTTACCCTTAACAAGGGGCAGCTAAATAGTACAGTGGACAGAATGCCAGGCTTGTAGTCAAGAAGACTTGAGTTCACTGGAACAACCTCCAGGAAGTGATGCAGAGTGAGAGGAGCAGAACCAGGAGAACATTATACACAGAGACTAATACACTGTGGTATAATCGAACGTAATGGACTTCTCCATTAGTGGCGGTGTAATGTCCCTGAACAACTTGCAGGGATCCAGGAGAAAAAAAAAAACACCATTCATAAGCAAAGGATAAACTATGGGAGTGGAAACACCGAGGAAAAGCAACTGCCTGAATACAGAGGTTGAGGGGACATGACAGAGGAGAGACTCTAAATGAACACTCTAATGCAAATACTATCAACAAAGCAATGGGTTCAAATCAAGAAAACATCTAATGCCCAGTGGACTTACGTTTCGGCTATGGGAGGTGGGGGGGAGGAAAAGAAAATGATCTATGTCTTTATGTCTTTAACGAATAATGCTTGGAAATGATCAAATAAAATATATTAAAAAAAAAAAAGAAGACTTGAGTTCAAATGTGGCCTCAGACACTTCCAAACTGTATGACCCTAGGCAAGTCACTTAATCTTGTTTACCTAGACCTTATCCATAAAAGCAGGTCTTAGATATGTTACTAAGGCAGAAAGTAAAGGAGGAGAGGAAAGGAAAGAACATTCCCATCCTCAGTTCAAATGATAGGCTATGGGTGAGGGGCTGAACTAGAATTCATTTCAGAAAACATTAGTATATAAAATGTCAATGAGAAATAATAAGAATAGTATTAACTTTTTACTTAAATTAAATCAGAGCAGAGTAGAAAAGGGCATGGAATAATCTCTCAAGAATTGAGCAGCTGGGAATTAGGATGGCATTAGGAATTACTCTTAATTGCTAGTAATATGGGCAAGAACAGAGCTCCCCTCTCACAAAGGTACTGGGGAAAAGTCAGAAGGACTGTTTTTACAGAGGCTGAGGGTGATGTGTTCTTAGCTTCTTCAAGTTTACATGTTTCCCCATAAAAACAAGAAGAGAGAAAAGTACAAAATAGTTGGCTACATTATGGCTTAAGTAGACTTCTGTGGACTGATTTGGGAACCTAACTACCATTTATAACATTGTTTCTTTGGGAATATATGACTCAACCAACTCACAAATGTGCTTTTGGAACAGCGCCTATTAAAAATTAAAAACTAACTGAATGAGTGAAGAGAGTACACCTGAGGGCTTGGCAGAATCAAATTATTTTTTGTATTAGTATTATTGCTAGATTATGTTTGCATCTTCTCTTTTACACTAACTCAGGCCAGGGAGTCAAACAAAACTACTAATCCTTTTTTGTTTAGTGGTATTTTCTAAAAAGGTACCATCATAAAGTTTCCTATACAACTTGTGAATTATGGCTAGAATATATGATACCAGTGATGCGTGCCCAAACAAAAAGCAACAGGATGAAATCACCAATTTTGAACGTGAAGATACCTTAGCAAACATCTAATCCAATCACCTTCTTTTACAGAGAAGGAAACTAAGGCTGAGAGCTAAGTTACTTGGCCCAACTCAGACCAGTGGTAAGTGATGGAGCTGGGATTTAAACATTTGTTCTCAATCCTAAAACATTTCATTGTACCATGCCTCCAAAAGATTGCTGGATTTGGCATCAGAGAACCTGGGTTCAAAACCTGCTATCTGCTGCTTACTGCTGCCCTATCAATTAACCTATCTAGCCCTTGTTGTTCAGTCATTCAGTCGTATCCAACTTTTTGTGGCCCTATCACCCATAGCATGCCAAACCCTTCTGTCCAAATTCATGTTCATTATTTCCAGGATACTCTCTATATCCATCTCCTCCTCTGCTGACCCCTTCTCCTTTAACCTTCAGTCTTTCCCAAAATCAGGGTCTTTTCTAGTGAGTCTTGTCTTCTTATAATGTAGCCAAACTATTTAAGCTTCAGTCTATTCTAGTGAATAGTCTGAACTAATTTCTATCTAGCCCACACTTGCCTCATCTGTAAAGTGAAGAAAATCAGTCTAAAATATCATCTAAGATCCTTCCAGCTTTAAACCTATGAATAAACCTAGACTGTTTTGTTCTGCTCTAGGCAATACATTTTCAGAAATAATGTGTTTATATACATGTCTCCCCCAAGAGAATATAAACTCCCTGAAGAAAGAGAAATACATAAATAAAAAATGACAGTCTAATAAGAGTTCCTGACACACAGTAGGTACTTACTGAATACTTGATGGTCAATTGGAGAAGGGCACTGACAAGCTGAAGCAGATCAGTGGTAAGCAATGGGAATATTTAATAGACTGGAGATGACAATGGAAAGTTTAGTCTAGAAAAAAAAGAAAGGCTGGGGGGGTGAAGAGGACATGATTTCTTTAAGCATCTGAAGGGCTGTCACATGGGAAAAGAATTAGATTTGCTCTGCTAAGTCCCAGAAAGCAGAACTAGGAACAATAGGTGGAAATTGCAGGAAGGCAGATTAGGTCTCAATAGCAATTAAAGCTATCCAAAAGTAGAATGGGTGGCCACAGGAGGTAGTAGGTTCACTAAACATCTTCCAGCAAAGGCTACCTGTCAAACTGCAAAGGCTAAATGTCCAGAGATGCTACAGATATGTATTAAACCAGGTGGCACCTAAGGTCCTTTCTAACTATGAGACTCTAAGTTCTCAAAACTGGTACTATGAAATATTTTATTAGCTGTTTGAATAAAATTAAGTAACTGACAAAATGCCAAATAGGACAAAGTCTCCATTGACAAAAACAAAACAAACCAAAAAAAAAAAACTTATTTCACTATCCAGAATATTAGTGAACCAAAGGAGATTGTCAAATTTAAAGTTGGGAAGTAAAAAATTATAAAATGGAAAAAAACACCTCATGCATATTTTTAAAAACCCAAACCAAAAATCATTAAAATTCAAATGATTCAGATTCCAATTAATATACACTTATTTCCCTTATAATTGTAGCATACATAAACCCATCAAAATACAGTAGGCATATAGTTTCTCAACATTTGGGTATTTAAAAAATGGGTTGAAACTTATTTAAATGCTATATAAAGGATCCATTAAATACTAAAAAAATGGGGTGCTATCTTATAAAATCAATCAGTGGGGGTAATGTTTTTAATTCAAAATGTGAGAGTGAATCGGCCAGAACCATTGATTCCAAAAAGAGGGCTGGACTTTGAATCCATATAAACCTTTGACCCAGTTTGAATTACACTTCCAATACTTACTAGTTGTTTGACCATAGATAGGAAGTAATTTAATCTTTTAAGCCCTAGTTTCTTTACTTGTAAAATGGAGGTAATAATACCTTTAGTGCCTACCTAGAGACCAGTGAAGTTGTGAGGATCAAAGGAGATAATGTATATAAAAGTTCATTTTCAAGACTTAAGCACTATATCCCAGTTAGGTGTTATAATTTAATAATAAACTATTATTATTAATAAGACTAGATCCCATAGCATTTGCCAAACAAATGAGTTCCTTTGCTAGAGCTAATTCCTAGGGTTAAAGGTGAAAACATTAACAGCTAATAAGTTTGCCTATCCAACCAGCAAATGAGTCATCATTTAACACTGAATAATCATCTTAAACAAGACTTACTGCTATGTACACATCAGTTACTGCTTTCTCCCCAATGACATCATAATAAAATTTGGGCTGGGCCTGGACTACTCCCTACATACAAGGTGTTCAAAAAGTTTTAGTGAAGTTTTAAGCTAGGACTTTTGCACTAAGACTTTTTAGAATACCCTGCATAACTTATGTATTAAGGAGGAGAATAGTCATTTTTATTGCAAGCAAACTTACTTTGGATTATCAAATTTGCATTCAGCTTTCTTAGCTTCTTCAGAAAAACAGTAAATACTAGGCCTCAATTATGCTCAGACACTTCCTAGTTGTGTGATCCTGGTCAAGTCACTTAATTCTGTTTGCCTAGCCCTTGCCATATTTCTGTCTTACAACTGGTACTAAGTTAAAAGATAGAGATTTTAAAAAGAAAGAAAAAATGGGAAATTATAGCTTTGAAACAAGATCTAAAATCTAGGAATACTGGTTTTCCTTGATTTACATACTAGACATGATCTTGAAAATGAGCTCTGGAATCCACCCATGGTATTCAAATAACCCCTAAACATAACTAATGCTTCTAATCTCTTCTCTTCATAACAATTACAATTTACCAGTCTTGTGTTCTATTTTCTTAAGGAAAACTTAAAAAAAAAAAGACTAAAACCTAGCAACTTTAAGCAAATGGTAGGAGTAGTTTTGTTTTGTCTTTAAATTCACTTGGTAAGTGAGATAGAGAGGTGAGCCTTCCTGATCAGTCCATTCAGAAGACTGCACCTGGTTGTCTTATAAGGGCAGTTCATCTATTTAAGAAGTCCTAGCAATTTTTTTACAATATTTCTCTTACTGATGTAGTTTATGAAAATTCAACAGTGCAATCTAATCACCTATTGCCAGATCTAGTTTGGGGGCATCACAGAGTATCTCTCATGATCTCATTTCCTCAACAAATATATACTAATATGTGAGGACACACACCCTTGTGAAATGCAGTCTAGAAGGATAGGACATGTACAGATGGTGATAATACAAGATATAATATTAATTAGCTACAAAAATACTATTTAAGATTATTCTGGAAGAATAAAGAAGTGAGGAATGCAAGAGGTGTTGCAAGGGTAGGACTGGAGGTACAGATCAACTAATTATCTTCACAGAAGAGGTGGTAGAAACTACAGGAATGAATGAGAATACCAAGTTAAAGGATGTAAATAAAGAAAAGGGAATCAAAGGTTGAAAACTAAGGAACATCCAACTCAAAGGGTTTAAGAAGATGGATAAAAAGACCAAGGAAAAAGATAAAAAAGAAAATAAAAGGAGAAATGTGGCACCTCTAGATCAGGATACTTTAACCTGAGGTCTAGGAATTTGGTTTAAGAAAAAAATTGCCAGCTAGTGTCCCTGACCACTCCAATCCAACCTCCACTTCGCCACCAAAGTTTCTCCTATAGCCATGTTGACAAACCTATGGCATGCATGCAGTTTGGGCACTTGGTCTCTAAAAGGTTCACCATCATTGCCCTAGAGTGTTGTTCTGGCAATATGATCACCCCACCCACACCTCAATAAACTCCAGAGGTTCCCTATCACCTTATTAAATATAAAATCTATTTTTGTTCAAAGCCTTCCCCTACCTTTCCAAGTCTTCCCTCATGCCCTCTTACATACTCTTTGATCTTGTGACACTGGACACCTAGAAGCTCTATCTCTCCATTTTTGGGCTCCCACCATATTCACTGGCTGTTCCTTATGCCCTCCTCATCTCTCCCTCCTAGTTTCCCTCTACAGGTAATTCTCCTAATTCTGGTGTTTACATCCTATCTATTCTACATGGCTTGTTTATATATTATTGTTCGCATTCTGGCTCCCCCATTAGATTGCAACACTACAATGCAATAAACATAAGGAGCAGATACCCAGAGTGGGACCATAATGAAGGTTGAGCGGAATTTAAGTATTACAGCTGATAGGAAGTTTCTCATTTTGATTTCCTTAAGGGTAGGGACTGTCTTTTACTTTTATTTGTGCTTAGTATGGTGCCTGGCAAATATCAGACACTTAATAAATACTTACTGACTGACAAAAATGAGTTATTATAGATGTGCTGACATTTAATTCATCTATAAATGGTCTTAGCATGATTCAGTTTAGTTGGATATAACACCAAGTTTTCTTCTCATCTGTTCCCCTCTCTACATCTTCACTGTTCTGTAATGGACTACTCATAATCTTTCACCATTCACCTGTGGAATGTTCCATGAATAAATCCACATTCTAAACCAATATTTCTGTTGTCATTTCTATTTGAAAGAAAGAAAGAAAGAAAGAAAGAAAGAAAGAAAGAAAGAAAGAAAGAAAGAAAGAAAGAAAGAAAGAAAGAAAGAAAGAAAGAAAGAAAGAAAGAAAGAAAGAAAGAAAGAAAGAAAGAAAGAAAGATGCCCTAGTACATTTTTAGGAGTGATGTGAAAGAGTAACCACCCTAAATTTTACTGGGACTCTGATCTTTGAGATCACTGATTTGTAGGGCAATATCTAGATCTCTAGCCTTAAAAGTTCTATTTCTAATGAGTTTCTTCCAACTAAAAGACCTGGGTACCAGTAATGGTTTCATAAATAATGTAGTAGGTGACACGTATGATAAGTTAATTATCCTTTCAACCTCAATTTATCCAACTATAAAATGGGAAGAGACATGCATACCTCAAGATTCTTCAAAGACAAATGAGAAGCAGGTGGCTCTCTTAAGGAGAGTTTTCTATACAAATCAAAGTATATTATTTTCTAATCAAAGTAATTACATATTAGTTTAGCAGCAGCTAACAAGAAGACTTAAAACTGTCAAACGTTTTTTGGATAAACTACAATAAAGGGAACAGTATAAAAAAAGAAAAAAATGCCAGAGATGATTTAATGATTAGGTTAGCATTTCTATAAAATGCAGTGGTAAACATTCTTCTTTACTATAAAGACCTCAAAAATTAATAAATATGAATGAAAATCTATGTGAAACTCCCAAGAAAGCAATAGAATTATGCAAAAAAAATTCACTACAATGAATAAAATTGGACAGGCAGATACAACCTGAAAAATCTTAATTTCTCTCAATCAGGACAATCTTTAAATAAAAACATATAGAAGATATATAACTATAAAAGAATATTTAGTGATCACACACTTGGGTAACCAAAAAAGTGATTGGCACTGGGGGCTACACATTAATTTCAAATAAAGCTTCTATTTCTCAAAATCTTTTTTGAACTCACTTTCAGAACTGTATATTTAAAACCAGTTTATTAAACAAATACACACACTCACAAACACATATACAAAATCATTTCCAGTATTGCATTATCATATGCTATTTATCAAAAATTGGCATTAACAACCTCAAATTTTTTCAATACAGTTGGTTTTGAATCTCTTCTTTTCAAAAATCAAGTCCACTCTCAAAGAATAAAATTTGCCACCATAAAGGATAACAAATAAATGTAGTATTATAGGGACAGAAGACAATTCCTGAAGAGGAATTCCAACAATGTTTTAGACAGCAGCAACATCACAGAAATTGTATAGCCTAACCAGATGCCAAAAGGCTTTTTCAATGATTCTTTTGATGTATTCTATGATACAGCCACTATACACCCCCCCCCCCCAACCATTCCACATTCTCCCACCTATTATTGCCTGGTGTGTGACAATGCAGTGTAAGGAACACTGAATTTGGAGCAAGACAATGGGCATTCAGGTCTTACTTCTGTTGTTACTACCTGGTGACCTTAGATAATTGTGCAAACTCTCTAAGTTTGTTTCCATGTATACCTTGAAAATCCCTTCTAGCTACAAATCCATAATTCTATCATCTAAATTTCCCAATGTAGCCTTCAAAGCCCTTCATGATATGATTCCAATTACTTATCCACCCTTATCTCACTCTCCTCACAACCAAACTTCTCTTTCCAGTTAGACCCCTTTCTTTAATGTTCAACCCACAAATGTCTGGCCATATCCTACACATTGTTTAAGGTCTTTCTGAAGTCTCAACTCTTCTGGGAAGCCCCCTTAAATGAACTTGGCCCATTTTATGTTCCTTTCAGTTCTTAAAGCTTCTGATAGCATTATACAATAAGTTCATTTATATATACATATATATAATACTTTCCAGTTTTAATGTGTGTATATCATTAACTACATCTATAATGTCCCTGCAGACAGCACCATGACTAATGCTTCTTTTTAATCTCATATAGCACCTACTATAGAGATTGAGAAACCAATATAATAATTTTAAAACTGCTTGTCAAACTAAACGTATTTTTAGTCATATTCTTTTTCTGGGGTATCTTCAGTTGGTTAAGTCTGATGGTTAGCACTCAATATTGATAAGGTTAAGGGCATAGTTCTAATCTAGATATGGATCAATTAACTTTAATGTCTTCCACAAGTGGCATATGATTGTAATGAAATACCACTGTGCTGTAAGAAATGATGAGTGGGATGATTTCAGAAAAAAAAACAGGAAAGATTTACATAAACTATACAAAGTGAAGTGAGCAGAACCAGAACATTGTACACAGTAATAGCAATATCCAATATAGTATGATAACAACTGTGAATGATCTAGCTATTCTCAACAATAGTGATCCAAGACAATTCTAAAAACTCATGATGAAAAATAGCATCTACTTCCAGAGAAAAATAGGGTCTGAATACAGACTAAAACATACTATGTTTTATTTTTTTGTTCCTTTCTTTTAAGATTTCTTCTACAAAATGACTAACATAGAAGAATGTTTTACATGATTACACATGTAAAATCTGTATCAGATTTGCTTATCATCTCAGGAATGAGGGAGAGGAGGCATGATGGGAAAGTATTTAAAACTCAAAATTTAAAATATCTATATTAAAATTTGTTTTTATATGTAATTAAAGAGAAAAATTAATTATTTTAAAAAACTTTGATATGTTCCATATTAATACACTACACTATTAAATGCCACCAAATTTTCTCTAGTATATATTTTTCTGGTAATTGTATAAGTAACCTGATAAAAGTATATAAATGGAACAATTCTAAATTAATTACCACTATTGGAAAAACACCTAAACACATAAAATCCATCTTATGGCAACAAGTATATCAGTAGTAACTATACAGGGTAAGGCAGAGAAAGGGGAAAGGCAGCGAAGGTGGCTCAGTGGATAGAATACTAGACCTAAAGTCAGGAAGGCCAGAGTTCAGAGTTCAAAACCAGCCATAGATACTAATAACTGTGTGACCCTGGGAAAGGCTTTTAAGTCTGTTTGCCTCAGTTTCCTCATTTTCAAAATGAGCAGCCAAAGGAAACAGCAAACCACTCTAGTATCTTTGCTAAGAAAACCCCAGATGGGGACATGAAGAATCAGAATCAACTTAAACAAAACTGAACATTAAATTCATATCACTGACCCCTAAAGTTAGAAGAAATAAATTATCATTTCAAATGGATACTATCTCAATATAAAAGAATTTTATTTTTAAAAGCACAGGGGATGGAGGGGCCTTTCAACTAGATTTATATAAATTTAAACCCAAGTTATTGAATTGCCAGTGAGAACAAAAGATTGTTGTGGTAGATGTGTGCCTCATTCACCATCAGAATATCAAGTAGATGCAAGCAAACAGTTCCCTTCTGTTGTTCTAGAAAACACAGGCAAACATTTCTGTTGTCACCCAAAGCCCTGATACCTAGAATGAAAAATTATTTTTAAAATTATCATTGTTCCTGATTTAAGAAGAGACTGAGTATGTACCATAAAAAGAAAAATGCTTACAGTAGACATGTTTTCATCATCCTCCTGCCCTCAAGAAGTCAAACTCTCCATGAAAGGAGAGACCATTGTAATAAGAAGCCCCCCTTCACAGGCATTCCCACTTACACATCCTCTCTCCTGCTGACCTCATTCCCTTCTGCTATACTCTCACCTCTCCAAGTCTACTCTGAATATTCCAAATAGTTCTTTTTCATGCCTGCCACCTAAACACATAAATCCCCTTTTCCAATTTCCTATCCCCTATATTTGGTCTCTATTATGGGCTACATCTAATTTTAAATAATGAATTTAGGCTTCCAATTTCCAAATCAACTTACTCCACCTTACTGAACTTCCCAACCTTTTTTTCTTTTTACTTCATGCTTTGATCTTCTTTATTCAAATACATTTGCTAACTTTTCTTTAAAGAATCACAAATTCTCTGGGTTGGAAAGGACCTTAAGCCTGTACCTCAGTAAGAATCCCTTCTACAACACACACACACAAAAATTGCCAGGCATCTTGAATACAGCTGGTAATGGGGAAACCACTATCTTGTTCCACTTTTGGACAGAACTAGTTGCTAAAAATTCTTTCCTTATACTCAATCAAAACCTGTTCCTCCACCAATGCCACCCATTACTATTGGTTCTACTTTCAGGGGCCCAAAATTACAAGACTAATCCCTCTAGAAGACTTAGGAAGGGTAGTACATGCTGAAAACATTTCGAGACAGTGATCATGTACTGCTGTAAGTCTTCTGCTCTCCAAGCTACACATCCCTAGTTCCTTCAAATAATCCTCAGATGGCACTGCCTCCAGTGCCTCTACATTGCTCTAAGCTATGGTACCCAGGTCAACCTACAGGCCAGATATGTCAGAGCCATGGGAATGAGGATGGGGATGGGGAGGAAGGGAGAAAAAAGGATTTATGAAGCATCTACTTTGTGCCAAGCCCTGTTCTGTGCCCTTTACAAATAGTATCTCATTTGATCCCCCCCACCCCCCGCAGGTGGATGCTATTATTATGTCCATTTTACAGTCGAGGAAACTAACCTCTGTCTAGAGATTAAGTGACTTTACCAGAATAAGCATCCAGGGCCAGTTATTTAAACTCTGGTCTTTCTGATTCCTGGCCCAGCATTTTATCTACTGAGGCACTGCTTAACTGCCTCAGAAGAACTATCACCTCCTTTTGCTGGCTTCTATGATGCTTTTATTAAGACAGCCTAAGATTAAATTTGCTTTGTTAGCTGTCATGTCCCATTTTTTATTCCTATGAAGCTTGTAGTCCTTTAAAACCCCTAAACAAACTGCTCTGTAGCCAGGGCTACCTACCCTATCTTGACCTCATGCAATTATACTTTATACTTGTATCTTAGTATCTCATGCTCAAGAATCTCCCAGAGCTTTCTAGTGCCTATAGAGATGGCTAATTTGACTGTGGTTTAAAAACAGAATTCAAGCAGATCATTGAAAAAAGTTTACAAGGGCCTTTAATTTAATAACTAATTATTATTCTAAAAACAACTGATGGTGTTTTACATTTAAATACTTATAAATATACTTAATTTCTTTATCATAATTTTTTATCAAATGATCAACTTTTTTCCCTTCTTGATTCTTCCTGGATTTATGCATAAAGCTATGAAAATTGGTATTTATTAGGGAGTTCTTAGAAAGCAATTCTCTAAATTTCTTTGACTAGAATTCTGGGCTGATTCCAATCAACCTTTTCAACTTTATCTCCTGCTACACAAAAACCTTCAGCTAATATGCTCACAGCACCTAAAGAGCTTGTCATTCCTGTCTCTTCACCTTTGTTTTTTTCTCTCCAAGGTTTGGCTGGTAAATGTTTAACAATCAATCCATACCCCACACCTACTCCAAAATGTGTATAAAACATAATTTTAAATTTAATCTGCATTAATATTTTCTCATCACTTAAGTCAAGCAACAAAACAATAAAATCAAGCCCAGTTGTAGCTTCACCAATTTCCAAGATATAAATGCTCACACTGAAAACTTAACAATAGGCTTCCTGCAATGAGCAGGTTCAAACACAAGGCCATACCTATTCAAATTTTCCTTACTTCTCTGCCTAATCAAATCTCAATCATCCCTCAAATCCAGTCTTTCCCACAAAACTTTTTAAAACAACTCAACCCAGAATAATCACCTCTTCCTCTGATTCCCATGTTGTTATTCAATCTCATTCAACTCTTTGCTATCTATGTGGTTTTCATGGTTTGCCATTTCCTGGTCCAATGGAGTAAGGCAAACTGAGGTTAAGTGACTTGTCCAAAGTCATATAGCTAGTAAATGACTGAGTCCAAATTTGAACTCAGGTCGTCCTGACTTCAGGCTCAAAATTCCTACAGTACCATAATATTTCTGTCTATACTATTCATTTGGCAATTGATAAAATGTCTTATACTATTATTTAATTGATTTACTATGTTAACTCCTCAGATCATAAACTAGTTCTTCAAAGGCAAGGACTATACTATACCTTAATGAGTTTTCCTGACCTACCCCCAGCGAGACAGTATGTACATAGCATTGGTTATTAATTAAGTTTGTAATTGTAATTTTTTAATTGAATTTTCTTGTATGATCTCCAACCTCTGAAACTGTCTTTCTTATATGATATACTCAGCTAAATTCCACCTGCTATTTAAAGTCCAGTCTTCTCCATTCAGACAACAGGAACTTTTCTCAAACAATGGCTAATCTGCATAAAAGTACAACTTCAAACAAATACTGAGTAAATTTGTCAATTAAACTTTTGTAAGTTCTTAAAATTTCACCAATACACTGGTTACCTAACTTCAGACTTCTGAATAAGCACACAAGTTTGCCTTCATGATCCAACAGGTGTTATAAGTTATGCTTGTAAAACTTTTAATTCATCCAGTAATTATGCTCGAATCAGTGTACTTTTACAGAACACAAGAGGTGTCACTCTGTCAGCTGTACAAGTCTGAAAGAGAATTTAATCTATTCTGATAGCCAGTATCTATAAGGAGATAATTTCCCAAATTCATGACAAATTTCCCCTTTCTTCCTCACTATTTAACTTTAATACTTTAGAAAAACAAACCTCTAATTCCTGACAAAAGTATATCAAAGAATTATCTATGACTCAACTACAAATATTTCATTTGTTAAATTAGAATTTAATGTTTAACATATAAAAAATTAATTTACCTAATGTGTTATCTTTGATAAATCTGAACGTCTGGATCTTTGCTCATTTATTAAATGTAAAATTTTTTGAACCACTAAAAATACACAAATACAATTGGATTGACACATAAACAGATGGTAACTGGAAACTTCCCACAGTATTGAGGTATCCAAAGTTGAACTTTGTCCTGAAATAAGGGTGGGAGGAATTCCAAACTTTACAGTAGATCATACACAATATAACCAGTAATTCATTATATAGTTCCCTCATCTATAAAATATGATGTTTGAATTAGATGATTTCCAAAGTCCCTTCTGTTTTTTATGTCCATTAATAGAAAAAAAATTGAATTTGAGGTTTTACTAAGGAATGGCATTTAATTACCCATCACTTATGGTTTTTTCCAAAGTTAGTCAATCAGTTTCAAAATTATTCTCTGCTAAAGAGTAATTTAGTTCTCTTTTTAAGAAATGTTTTCTTTCCCTCTAAGTTTCCCAGAGTGACGCTCAAATTTATGTGAATGGCTATTCTGTAGCATAATAATAAGCATTTTATAGTGCTTCACAAATATTTTCTCATTTGATCCTCATAATAATACTGAATTAGATATTATCCCCATTTTACAGATGAGGAAACTGAGGCAGGTAGTGGGTTAAGTGATTTATACAGGATCATATGCTAATAAGTATCTGAGGTTGGGTTTCAATTTAGATCTTCCTGACTAATAAAGCTCTTTAAAACTTTTTATTTAAACACATATACTCACATATACATTTTTATAATCTTCAGGAAGCATAAGCCACTGTCAATTGAAGGGAACAGAGAAACTTCCATTTCACAAAATTTACTATAATTATTTTCTTTATTAAAAAAAAATAAGGTGGGGCAGATAGATGGTGAAGTAGATAAAAGTGCAAGGCTTGGAGTCAGGAGGATGTGGGTTCAAATTTGACCTCAGACACTTAGCTGTGTAACCATAGGCAAGTCTCTTAATCTAGTCTGCCTAAACCTTTGCCCTTCTGTTTTAAGAGATTAATATTACTAGTATTTTGTTGGGGGTTTTTAATGGGGCAGAGTTTTTCAATGTTAAATTAAAAATACAAACAACTCTGGGCATATTTAAGGTCTCCTAGTTCCCAATTCTATGACTTTATGTACTACTCAAAACTCCTATGCTATACTGACACAATATGTTTTAATCATATTAATAAGCATTTGGGGGTGAACAAGAACCAATTATAAAACATAGCTAAATAAATGTGATCTCACTCATGTCAGCAGTGACCCCTCCTTCTCCTCCCCAGTCTATGCAGCCTACAATCTATTCACACCTTAGCAACCTCTATTAAACATCTATCACATGCTAGAGGCCTTCCTCTGATTCTTTTGATATATCCTGGATACTAAGCTCTCACACTGTCCCTCTCTCACCACATGCCTGGCTCATCTGTTTTTCTAGTCAAATATGTCCCTTGTAATATCCTTTACCCCATTTGTCAAACATAAGTCATTAATGGAGCCTCCTACCAGCCACCATGGGTCTTTTCATTACTCTGTATTTCTGATTCTCCTAATATTCCATGATACCTGGCCATAGATCATCACTGGAAGAAGAGACTCCATATCAGGTCTTTAAGCAAAGATAGACAAGCTCAAAAAAAGGGCTCGTTGATGTCACTGTAAGATGTCCTGCACAGAATTCAAATGCATTCCTTGGAAATGATGAATTTCTCCACATGATCTAATTTCCAGAAGACGCTGTATTAATAGTACCGAGTCCTGGACCACTACAAGGGGTCCTCAAATGGATTCAGTTGTTCAAAAGAGATCCACTGGGAAGAAACTAAGCCAATAAATGCATATACCCAAATTATAAAACACAGCTGGATCAGCCACTAAGTTAGTTCATCAACACAAACATCTCAAACCTGAACAAGAATTGAAGATGGACGATGAGTTGAGTTAAAGTCAATTGAAAAAGAGGGGGAGTGTGACAAATTGCATTTGGCAAATTATACTATAGTTTTGAGCCTTCCAAACAACTTCCTGCTACCATCTTTAAAATACAATCACTCTCCCAATCCTGCTACATTTCTGCAAATCATGAACCACTAGGATCTCAAATAAATATGCTACCTTTCTTTATAAAGATGTCAAAAAAAAATTCTGGTTACCCATGGAGAAGAAAAGTTCTAATCATGTATCCATGTGAGTTAGTAGCTTAGTTACCTCATTTCAGACTTCTCCAAATATCTGTGAAAGGGCAGTCGTAAGGGGCAGCTAGATAGCACAATGGAAAGAGCACCAGGCCTGGAATCAGGAGGACCTAGATTCAAATCTGGCCTCCATCAGCACTTCCTAGCTGTGTGACCCTGGGCAAGTCACTTGACTTCCATACTTAGCCCTTACCATTCAAGGTAAGGATTTTTTTTTAAAGGCATTCATAAGATGTTCAAAGTCCCTCTGATAATTTCCCAGATGTGGTTTTTAAAAAGTGGTAGTTAGGGTTCATAAAAACACAATGAACTAGAATAAAGTGTCCTTGAACAAAAGGACAAAGGCTTTTAAAAACTTTTACTGTTTGTCTAATTTAGTTCAGCTGATTGGAGCATGGTGTTAAAAAGGCCAAGGTTGTGAGTTCAATCTGTGGTCAGAGAACTGGAGGTAATTTTACACTGAGGAAAACCCTTTCTGGGACACAGAATGTACGCCTGATCTTTTCACAAATACAGGCACTAATAAAACAGACTGGAGCACTACTGAGAAAACAACTCAAAGCCCATGTCCTATTGATGATGGATTAGTAATATCAACTTCCTATCCAAGGGACAGTGGGTAAATCCATGCCCCTCTCCCCACTAGAATTGCAGAATCTTATTATAGCTGGAAAATAACTTTCTAGGATTATCTAGCCCAAACCCTTGACTAGCAAAGAGATGAGGTGACTTTGTCTACCTATTCAACAGGTTTAACACTTCACTTAATTGTGAAGCAAGAGCCTACAGAAGCAGTTGTTGGCAGCACCTGACAAGTTACATATTAATTTGGATTCTTAAGAACATGTTAATTACCAAACTATGCCTTGAGACCATACTGATAAATCACATTTGCTGAGCAAGATTTCGCCTTTATCTGGTTTCTCACACAAACAGTTCCTCTTTCTCTTTTTCTCCGTACACTATTATGGGACATGTTTCCAGAATACATTTTCAACAGTGTCTGGGCACTGGAACTTTTTGCTGATGACAAATATGACCTCAAGTAAAAACAGAAGTTTCTCAACAGTAAACAAAAAAATCATCCCTTCCCCCAGCCCTAACTCAATGTTGTTACAACACTTTTATCACTGTCTGGTATTTAGGAATCAGGTATGCTGAATCAAAGATAAGGTTTTTATACTTGGCTATTTTCTTACCGGGATTAAGCCAAATTCTCTTTTATTTATTCAACCATGGGCTAAACACTTCTGGGTTAAATTTGGGATAAAGATCAAGTGGGTATAAATTACACAGAAAAAAAAAAAAGCTCTTGGATTCAAGACTTGTGCTTTCTCTTATTCAATTCCAGATAAAAGATCAGTGTTCACAAAGTTTCAAGGTAAACGGGAAGAGGGTAAGGAAAGGTAAAGAAGTAGGGTTAGAAGATCTTGGTTCTACCTAATCCTAGCTATACTACTACTACTACTAGCTGTCAGATCCTAGGGCAAGTCACTTCTGTGAGCTTCAGTTTCCTCACCTGGGAAATGGGTATATATCATTACCATATTCTACACCTGCCCAGGGTTGAAGTAAGAATCAAATAAAAGAAGAGAGAGAGAGAGAGAGATGGGTGAAGAAGGCTTCCTTGGTTTACTTTTAAAGTCTCACCTCCTTGCAACCACAGCTGGATAGGGGAGAGAGAGCTGGTTTTATAATAAGGATGACTTGAGATCAAAATCCAACTCTGACCTTCCTTCAACAAGTCACTTAAACTGTTTTGCTCAGTTTCTCCAACTATAAAATGGAGATAATAATAGCACCAATCTCTTAATAACTTCCCTCTGAAATTACTACCAGTTTATCCTATACATATTTTGTTTGTGCATAGCATGTTATATATTACACTAGCCTTGGAGGTCCTTAACAGAAGGGATCCCCCCCCCCACCTCCAGCAAATAGCACAGCACCTGGCAATTAATAGCTTAATAAAAGCTAGTTGATTGACTGATGAAAGTGAGAAATTCTTTTCCTGAAGCTCAGTTATGGTGCCATCTCCTTCAGGAAGTCTTCCTGAAGTGTTTCTCCCCACTCCCACTTTTAATGGTTCTCTCCCATCTTGCTCCCTGAGAACAGGGACAAGTTGTTTTGTTTGTTTTTTAACCTTTCTATGTATCCAAAGGGCTAAGCCCAGTGCCGAGAACATAGAATAAACTTAATAAATGTTTATTGTCTGACTTAATAGAGTAATTTGTCTACTCCACCACCCTTTACACTCCTTCAGGTCTTTACCTGAGATTAGGCTTATTTGAGGACATTCACTCACCCCCTGCTGTAAATTCCCAGTGGGCAGTGGCTGTGTCCCTTTTTATCTAGGAATCCCTAGTGAGGGCACAAGTCCCTAGCACACAGGGGTCACTTAATGCTGGCCTCAGGAAGAGGGAGGTGGAGGGTGAAGGAGGTGGGGAAGAAAGAAGAAGGAGGTAGAGGAGAGTGAAGAAGAGGCAGGTGAAGGAAGAGAAGTGGAGGGAGTTGTAGGAAGAGGAGGGAAGTGAAGGAATGGGAAAAAGGAGGAAGAGAAAGAAAAAAGGAGGGAGATGGAAGAGGAGAATGATGGAAAAGGGAGGAGAGGACAGAGGAGAAGGGATAATGAGGGAGGGAGGAATAAGAGAGAGAGCGAGGATAAACAAGGAAGAGAAGGGAGAAAAGAGGAAGAAAACAGTGGTGGTGGAGGAAGGGAGAGGAGGAAGGACAGAGAAGGAAGGTCGGAGAAGGGAAGATTGAGGAGAAGAAAGAGAAGGAAGGACGGAGCAGGAGAGAGGTGGAGGAGGAAGAACAGAGTTAGAGAAGGGAGGATTGGGGGAGTTGGAGGAGGGAAAAGGAAGACGGGAGAGAGAAGGGAGAAGAAGGGTCCCTCCTCCCCCTCAGGGCTGATCTGGGGTCAGATCGGCAGCTGGGGACGTGGACTCCGGGGCAGCCCGACCCGGGCAGGACGTGGCGCTCTGGGCAGGGGGGCGGGCTCCGGGCCGGACGCGGGGACAGGGAGCCCAGAGCACCTGCCGCCCTCCCGCCCGAGAGCCCCACGAGAAAGCGCAAAGAGGAGACCTTCCCTTCGACCCCCTCCCACCTCCCACCTCCTCACTGCCCTCCTTCCCTTTGCCCCTCCACTCACCGCGCCGGTTCATGGGCCGGATCCGCACGGCCACTTTCACTTTGGAGTCCCCCATTCTCCCCGCCGCCACCGCCACCAGCGCTCCCGCTCGGCTTCCGTCTCCAGCAACTAGGGCAAATTGCCGGGGATGACCAGAGAGGAGGGGGCCCGAGGGAGGGAGGGAGAGGGAGGCTAAGAGGGCGGGGTCAGGCTATCGGGAGGGCGGGGATTCCCCCGTCACCTGATCTGTGCACAGCGTAGTATAGGCCTCGTCCCCACTGCATGCTGGGAATTGTAGTCTCCATGAATTAACCTGTGAGGATTGGTGCCGGAAACCTATTTCTGCCTTCTGAAACTTAAGGGTATTAACAAATGAGTATGCTCATAAATGTTTAACGGTCAGTTCCCGGGAAGGGGAAAAATGTACGCATTTTTTTTAATTTAATTTTTTAAATTTAAATTTAAAATTCAATCTGCATCATTAACTTTTTCTCCATCACTTTTTAAAGTCTACACCAATCAACAAAGCAATAAATCAAGCCTTGATTTGTAGTGTGAATGCTCACGCTGAAAATTCAACCATCCAACCAACTTTCAAGTGCTAGTATGAGGCAACTCCAGCATAAGCACTTGGAGGAGGTCCTCTAACTAAGCCCCTCATCTTAGAGATGAAGACACTTATTCCATTTCATTAATATTACATACTATAATGTATTCAATTTTTCCAAAGATTTTTCTCTCCATTATTGATAATGCTATTAGCTAAAATTACACAAGAAGCAGAAATTGAGAATCTTCCCAGCAAGTATCTCTGATAAAGGCCACAATTCTAATGTATATAGGAAACTGATTCAAATTTATAAGACTAACAGTCATTCCTCAATTGATAATATGGCCAAATATATGAACAGGCAATTTTCAGTGGAAGAAATGCAAGCTATCAATAGCCATATGAATTATGATATGAATGAACTAATAATTAGAAAAATGCAAATTAAGACAACTCTGAGTTACAAAAAATGACGAATGCTGGAGGGGGTGGGAAAACATGTACAAAATGTACTGCCAATGGAACTGTAAACCTTTTCAGTCATTCTGGAAAGCAATTTGGAAATATGTCTAAAAAAGCTACTAACTTCTACATAACCTTTGATACAGCTTCTAAGTCTATACCTCAAAGAGATCAAAGAAAGGCAAAGGACCCATTTGTACAAAAATATGTGTAGCAGCTCTTTGTGGCAATGAATTGGGAGGGGGCAATAAATTTTGAAGGGGGTGATTTTAGAAAAACATGGGAAGACTTGTATGAACTGAGGCAAAGTGAAGAGAGTTGAACCAGGAAAACATTTTATATTATACAACAATACTATAAAAACAAACCAAAAGACATTGTTCAACACAGTGGAGCCAACCACAGTTTCAGATATGTCAGTTTGAAATATATAGTCTTCCAAATACAGAGATGATAGACTCAGACTATAGATTGAAGCTTTTTTTTTGCTTTTCCTTTATTGGACATGACTAATTTGGGAATTTGTTTTATATAACTATATATATTTGTAAAAGTTTTGCTTTACTTGCTTTCTCAATGGGTGAGGGAGAGAGAATGCAGACCTAAAAATGAAATTAAATTGAATAAAAAGTAATGCTCCAACATGAGGAATGTGAAAATATGTATTCCATGGTAGCAATGGAATAACATATCAGATTATTTGTTGTTTGGGGGGAAGGGGGGTGTATAGAGGGAAGGAGAGAATTTGGATTACAAAAGGTCAGAAAGAACAATTGTTAAAAAAAAATTTCTACCTGCAATTGAAAAAAATAAAAGGAATAACCCCCCCAAAAAATAAATTAAAATGGTAGTGCTATAAATATCTTTGAATTGATAGCTCTTTTTTCCCTTTCTGTTAGCCCTCAGCAACATGTTCCTAAAAATGAAATTACCATTTAGAAAAATATGATTAGTTCTATGATTTTTCCAATACATAGCATGTCCCCAAACTCTGAGTGCTGTTTTAAATATTAATTCTATTGGAATTACTTTCTTGCCATATTCCATCAGCAATTCCACTAGCTATATATTAGTGTGGCTACATGTTCATCTATAACCTACTAGCATTGAGCTTTGTCTTTCATTTGCATTTCCTCTGATATTTAGTAAGGTTGGCATGTTTTCAAATGATGGTTTATAACTTACTTTCTCTGGGAAATTGTTCAAATCCTTTGACCATTTATCCACTGGATTTTAATATTGATTCATTTTCATAGTTATTGATAAATTTTAGGTGTCCAGTAGTTGTAAACTCACTAAAAGGCAAAGTCACTTGAATTTTGTTTTTTGTAACACCAACACCTAGCACAGTGTCTTGCATAAAGTAGGCTGTTAATGTTCATTTAATTACTTGGACTTAAAATTGGGGTTTTTGCCATATTTTTTAATCTTTTTTCTTTTTCATTTAATATTGAAGGAGAGTTCACAGTATTTTATAATAAATCAACCAGCCAACAAGCATTTGTTATTTGCCAGCTTTATACTAGGGAGAGAGAAAAAAAGGCAAAAAACAGTCCCTATTCTTAAAAAGCTCTAATTCCAATGGAGGAGACAACATTCAAACAATTATGTACAAACAAGTTATATAAAGATTAATGGGGGAGGGGGGAGTTAGTATCAAAGTCACTAGCATAAAGGGGAATAGGAAAAGTCTTCCTGTAGAAAGATTTTTAGTTGGGACATGAAGGAATCCAGGAGATAGAGAGATAAGGAGAGAATTCCAAAAATAGGGAAGAGCCAATGTAAATGCCCTGAGACTGAAGATGGGGTGTCTTGTGTGAAAAATGTACTTGAACATATCTATGTGGTTCCTAATAATATCTTCTGCTTAATTGATTTTAAATGTATCTCTCCTCCACAAATTACATGTTAGTCTCTTTTCTTTTACCTTTTTAAAAATACTTTTTCTATGTTTGTCTATTATCCAGCTTGAATTTATTATGATGTATGGTGTGAGATGTAGCATATTAACTCATTTGTTCTACCTAATCAATTTATTTCTGTTCTTAATTCTATCCCTATTTTTAAAAACTTTCATTTGGTCTATTACATTGTCCCTTTTCTAGTGTCCTCAGTGCAAGCTTAATTAATGTACTTTCTTCATTTCATTAATAATGTAGGTGCTCAGCACTACACATTTGCCTCTCAAATTTCTTTGTTTGCATCCCATAGATTTTGGCATGTAGCACTTGTATTTTCATTGTCTTTTGAATATATTTTGTTATCTTCTGATTTATCCTTTAACCCAATTATTTGCTATCTTGTCAGTTTTTTTCCACATAACATCTTTTATTCATATTATTGATATTTATTTCTAATTTCATTGCATTATGAACTAAAAACATAGCCTATACAATTTTTGTTCTTTAAATTTTACCAAAAGTGTTTCATTGACCAAGTATAGGAGCAACTTTTCTGAGAGTTCCATAAGCATTTGTAAAAGAATGTATATTTCCTGATTCTTCTATTTAGTTCTTTATAACTAGCCTTTATTCATGACCTATTTATACAGCAATCAAGATCTGATCTTTCTTTATTGTTCATATTTTTACTATACTTGTGGATCCTGATAGTGAAACATTGACCTACCTTACTGTTCTTACATTTTCTCCATTTCTTCTAATATTGCTATCAACTTTTTTTTAATAAATATAACTGTCAAATTGATTGGTGTGTGTAAATTAAGAATAAAATATTTATTAATTAGTCCTTTTACCATAAAATTGTTTTATGTCTCTTTTGACATTTTCTCATTTGAATTATATTTTTTCTGACACATTAATGACACTCTTGATTTTTTAAACTTTCAGTTGTTACTTTTAAAAAAGAATTCTTAATTTTAATCTAACCATATCCCCATATTTCTTTCTATGAACAGTGTTTCAGCATATTGTTTCTATGAACAGTGAAGCATCATATTGATGGGGGTAGTTTCTTGTTCTGTTCTGTTCTGTAACTCTTTTTCTTCTAATGGGAGAATTGGTTTCAATTTGATTAATTTTTTAAAATTTCATTTGTTTCCATAGCATTTCTTTCCCCTCTGTACATACTTCTTATCTATATGTTTGACATTATCTACAAAGAATGATGTCTACATTAAACTTTTATAAATACTTCTATTAAAACCAAATAACGAACCAAATTACATTTCTGTCAAACTGCCAATTCTTTATAATTGCCTTTGAGACTTGCCCTTCTTTTTGTTGATGAAAGGGGCACTGATTTGTATTTAAAAGGAGGCACAAGGTCTTGGGTGTAGCTGAAGAGGAAAAGGGGGAAAGGTTCATCCTTTTCCTCAATGGTAGCTAAGTGAAACTGCAAGGGTATTTGTATGGCTCTATCACTAGTGCCCAGGTCCTTGATGAGGGTTAAAAGTCATAACTCAATCCAAGCCCAAATTCCAAGTGAGCCTAGCCAAATTATTATGGAGACCCAATTTTTGGAGGAAAGCTCTTTTGGTAATCTAGATGCTTTCTTTGAAACAAAGGGTCTTCTTAGAAACATCATTGATGGGATTATAGATTTAATTATTTTGAAATTTAAAATTAGGTAAAGAGAGCCTATGGGTCAAGGTGAATAAGTTAGCTTGAGGACCTACTGACTGATTTTTTAAATTAAAATTTATTTTTATTGTCATGCAAAACACTTCCATACTGGTTATTGCTGTAAGAGCAAACTCATATATAACTAAAACCCCCAAATAAAACCATAAATACGCTAATGTGAAAGATGACTCCCAAAGTTCTTTCTCCGGAGATGAATAGGATTCCCCATCATAAGTCTTTCAGGATTGTCCTAGATCCTCGCATTGCTGAGAATAGCCACGTTTTCATAGATAATCATTGTTTAATATGGCAGTTACTCTGTATAATGTTCTCCTGGTTCTGCTTATTTTACTCTGCATCAGTTCATGTAGGTCTTTCCATCTCTTTATGCAATCATCCTGTTCATCATTTCGTATACGCAACAGTATTCCATCACCAACATGTACCACAAATTGTTCAGCCATTCCCCAATTCTTTGCCACTACAAAAAGAGTTGCTATAAATATTTTTGTACAAGTAGGTCCTTTCCCCTTTTTTATTATCTCATTGGAATTATAGACCATATAGTGGTATTACTAGATCAATGGGTATGCATGGTTTTATAGCCATCATACATACTGTTTAAAAAAAAATAAAGAGAAGGAAGGGGATGTATTCCGAGGGGAGGTAGGCTTGGACCCCGAGGTATGGAGAGAGTAAATAGTAAATAGAGGAGCATCCCCTCAAAAAGTGGGGCTCAAGGGAGACAGCAGATGTAACAAGTTGGCTCAGAGAGAGGAGGGGGTTTGAAGATTTTCCCCCTTCTGCCTTCCCTCCTTAGCTAAAGCTGCTCTCCCCAATTCACTCTTGTCCCTCTTGTCCCCCCTCCACTACTCAAGACCAAAAGGTCTCCCCTTGATCCATTTCACTCACACTCAGCTTGGGGAAGAGATAACTTTAATGTTAACTCAATCAGGTAATACAAAGGAATAATGGGCAGGGAAGAATGGGAAAAGGAAAGTGGGAAAAGGGGGGTCCCTCTCTCTATCTAAACCCTTTTCCTCCCTCCTCGAGTTTGGGGGGAACTCAGGCCTTGGCAGCCCGAGCTCCCCTGAGAGAAAGTCAGGTTGACTCACCCCTGGGCAACAGGAGCTGAGGTAAAGTCTGCTCAGTTTTTCTCTAAAGAAAGTCCCTTCAATTGGGAAGTGTTGGGGGGAAGGATTTCCATTCACCAGCAGGAAAAATGGGTAACCCTCAGGAGAAAGTCTTTATCCACCTTCTCTCTTCAAGGTCTCAAGACGGAGAGACCCTCACTGCTCTCTAGCCAGAGTCTTCTCTCCTCAGGAATCCACTCCTGGGGCCCCGCCCCTGTCGAGGTGATCAATTTCATAATACTCTTCAGTCTGGCACTTTTTCTCTAGTGCCAGCCTCTATCACAATACACACACACACACACACACACACACACACACATATATATGGGCATAGTTCCAAATTGCCCTCAGAATGGTTGGATCAGTTCACAACTCCACCAATAATGCATTAGTGACACAATTTTGCCACACATCCTCTCCAACATTTACCACTTTCTTTTACTGCCATATTAACCAATCTGATGGGTATGAGGTGGTACCTCAGTGTTGTTTTAGTTTGCATTTCTTTAATCAAGAGTGATTTAGTGATAAGAAGTTTGCCATTTCTTCCTCCAGATCATTTTGCAGATGAAGAAATTGAGGCAAATAGAGTTAAGTAATTTGTCAGGATAACAACAAGTAAGTGTCTAAGACCAGATTTGAACTCAGGAAACTGACTGTAGGCCTTGCACTCTATCTACTGCACCAAACTAAACTAGCAAGCATTCTGTGTTGTCAATCAGTATTCAAAGGTTACATTAACTCACTGTCTTGGGCAATAAATCAGATATCATCCTTTGTTAATAACTTCACATTCTAAATTTCTATTTCCCAAACTTAAAAAGCCTCAAACACTGCAAAGACAGATGCTACAGATAACAACATTTTAGGTTAATTAAGCTTGCCTTTTTAATGACAAACCATTTATAATTCTAGGAGAGGCAACATGATGTAGTAGAGTGTGCCAAAGAATTGGAAACTAAAGGGATGTCCCTCCATTGGGGAATGACTGGTATATGATGGTGATGGAATTCTATTATGTTATAAGAAATGATGAACAGAATGATTGCAGAAAGACCTGGAAATACCTATGTGAACTAATGCAGAGTGAAATAAATAGAACCAGGGGATCACAGTAATTGCAATATTGTGGAATGATCAAAAAGATTTTGCTACTAACAGCAATACAATGATCCAGGACAATTCTGAAAGACTCATGAGAAAGAATACTCTCTACCTCTAGAGAAAGAACTGTTGGAGTAAAAATGCATATGATTTATCACTTGATTATTTAGGTATATGATTTGGGGTTTTGGTTTTATAAGATTATTAATTTACAAAAATGAATAATATGGAAATATATTTTATGTGATAATACATGTAAAACCCAGATTGAAATGCTTGTCAACTCCAGGAATGGGGAGGAAAAAAGGGAGAGAGACAACATGAACCATATAACTTTGGAAAACTTATGTGGAAATTTGTTATTAAAATAAAGAAAGAAAGTGTGCTACCTGTTACAAGTTCTTAAGTTTAAACATGAGTGATTTTTAAAAATATCTCTTTCCTTCTGTCTTAGAATAAATTTTAAGATAGAAGAGTGGCAAGGATTAGGCAATTGGGGTTAAGTGACTTGCCCAGGGTCATATATCTAGGAGGTATCTGAGGCCACATTTTAACTCAAGTCCTCAAGATCCCAGATCTGGCACTTTATCCACTATGCTACCTCGCTGACACCTGAGTGATTCTTATTGTGTGAGCCTCCCCTCATCTCTTAAATGAATGTATTCAGATCTTCAACTTTGTCCTGGTGATGAGGAAGTGACTCCTCAGTCAGAAAAGAAATGTGTACCGCACTAACTTACTGTGATCTAGAAAAGGCTGCCAAGGAGTTCTTCAACAAAGGATATGGGTTTGGTATGGTTAAAATAGATCTTAGAACCAAGTATTCCAGTGGAGTGGAATTTTCTACATCTGGTCATTCATATACTGATACAGGGTAACTTGGAAACAAAGTACAAAATCTGTGACTATGGGCTTACCTTCATTAAAAAATGGAACCCTGGGGACAGAAATCAGCATGGAGAATAAATTGGCTGACAGTTTGAAGCGGACTCATGACACCATATTTGTACCAAACCCAAGCAAGAAGAGGGGCAGATTAAAGGTCTCCTATAGACAAAACTGTTTCATTCTTGGTGGAAATGTTGACATTGATTTCTCTGGACTGACCCTCTATGGCTGGGCTATATTGGCTTATGAAGTATGATTTGCTGACTATCAGATGAGTTTTGATACAGCCAAATCCAAACTATCTCAGAATAATTTTACCCTGGGTTATAAAGGTGATGACTTCCAACTGCATACACATGTGAATGATGGCACTGAATTTGGAGGGTCGATCTACCAAAAAGTTAGTGAGAAGATTGAAACTTCAATAAATCTTGCTTGGACAGTTGGCAGTAACAACACCCATTTTGGCATTGCTGTTAAGTATAAGCTGTATCACAAAACTTCTCAATCTGGTAAAGTGAATAATGCCAGTCTTATCAGACTTGGTTATACTCAGACACTCTGAGCAAGTGTAAAATTAACTCTGTCAGCTTAATTGGTGGAAAAAGCATCAGTGCAGGAAGTCATAAAGCTGGGTTAGGATTTGAATTGGAAGCTTAATATAGTTTTTAAGTAAAGTATCAACTCTATCCCTGGAATTGAAGAGAAATGAACCCACTCAGTTTGGGCCTTAATATTCTTCTGTGAAATTTCAACGATGTGAACTTTTTATTCTTCCAAAGAATTGTTGTAGTACCGCCATGCTGAAGTCTAGAAGTTTTTGAGTATTATAAGAGAAAGATACTGGAAGACATGCATGGAAGTTGTAAAGTTTGTGCCACATTTCAGTTCAGTTTCTCAGTGTTATTTAAATTTGCTCTTCAACAACAGTGTAGTGTCATATTATAAAGGAAATTACCTGATCTTCCAGTTTGCACATCACATTCTGCATGTCTTACACCACTTTTTCATGAACTTTTATCAAATTGGTCTCTGTGCTCTAGTGAAAGCTTTAGTTTTGCATCAAAGTAAAATAAATTCATTATATTTGGAACGTAAAACAAAATAAAATTAATGTATTCATGTCAGATTCAATGAACTTTGTGGTCCCCTCCTGTTCTACATCTTTGATTTAGGAGGAATCTCAGAGATCATTTAGCCCCACACCCTCCTTTTACCTCTGAGGAGGCGGAGTTCCAAGGAGGTTCAATATAGGTAATAGCAAAGCCAGGATTTCAATCCAGTTCCTCTTACTTCAGATCCATTCCCCTTGCCATTAACCACATTGCATCCCATAAGCCATTCCAGGGTAGTGTGTTCATTTTTGTGTACTAGAAATGGACCAAAATCTATGGCACTCTAGTGCTTGGTCCATACCAAGAACATTTTCATAGTTTGGGGAAGAGTGAAGAATGAAAAAAGGTCTTAGACTTTGTTAAAGCACTGTATTTGTTTTCTTCTGTCATAAAACCCACCTCTGGGAAAACTAATGTAAAACAACCCACGGAAGGAAGAAACCAGGCAGGCTGTCTCCAAAGCAGCAAAAATCCTCTGAAAATCTCAGAGGATCTAAAGACTGAAAGGTGGCTGTTGCCACCTCTGCCAAGGGGACCATATATTTGGTTTGGCATAATAGTTAGAACAGTATTCAGTGAGAGTCACACAGATTGTTGTTTCACCTGGGACTCCTGAACTTTTAGACCACGAGAAAACAAAATTAGGAGAATTGTCCCAGTCATCCACAGGACTGTAATATGTTTGTCTTCCTACTAGAAGACATATATCTATCTGTATTTATGAGTCCCAACCTAGAATAGTAGAAAGAAGATGGCATCTGGCATCGGAGGACATGAGCTTAAACCTGGGTCTGCAACTTCTCTTGTGACTTTGACTAAGTAACTTCATGCAGTTCTCAATTTATGATCTTTTAATCACTAACTATGTAATTCAAGTCCCAACCTCCTCTGTAATAACTACTTTATATGTATATAGTGATTTCCAAAGTATTTTGCTTATGTTATCTTATTCTATCCTCACAACAACCCTGAAAGGTAGGAGTTCATTATTATATCTAATTGACAGATGAGGAAACTGAGGTCAGAAAGGTTAAAGGATTTGCCCAGGGTCAAATATCTAGTAATAATCTGAGGCAGGGTTCAAATTCAGATTATCTTGACTCCCAAGTTGAGCATTCTACTCTCTGGGACACCTAACTATTTCTGCGTACCCTCAGTATCTTACACATAGTAGGCACTTAAAATTTGAATTTTGTTATGTGATCATAGGCAAGTTACTTTCTGGATCTCAGTTAATAAAAATCAAACATTTAAAGCCAGAAGGAATTAGAGATAATTTAGTCCAAACTCCACCTTCTACAGATGCAGAGACTGGGCTCAGAGAAGTGATGAGAGATCACCCAAGGGTACATAGATAGTAAGTGTATAGAACTTGGATTTGAACTTGTGTCCTCAGACTCAAAATCTAGAACTCTTTCTTTTGTTTCCCATCTAATATATCAATTTTGGTTTTCTACTTGTCCACTACCTTAACACCATATTCATACGACCACCAGTTCTTCCAAGACCATCCTATGGAGAACTCAATCCATTTACCACTGCAGTGGAACCACTACATGGCTATCTTGTCCTGATTTGTGAGTCAACCAACACAAAATTACCTGGCCCATTTGGCTCACTCTAGTTGACCCCAACCACATTTCTCATCTTATCTCATTGTCTACTCTCTACCATCTGTCCTCCTGACACCATTTCTCCCTACTTCCTTCTTCCATCTTTTGCTCAAGGTGTAGCATCCAAGTCACTACTAGCAATGCTTCTGGAAAGAGCTTGCTACCCAGAGTCCTTGTGATGTCCCAAACCAAATCACCCTTCCTTGGCTACCACTTATTTACATAGGTTGTTTTCCCTTAATGGATTATAAACTGTTGAGGGCAAGGAATATCTTCATTTGGGCTTTATATCATCAAATTTAGCACAGTACTTGGCCCATAGTAAGCATTTAATAAATTAATATCATTTATGTATTAATTTATAAAAAGTATCCTAATTTCTAAAATTAGAGGATTAGACTAAATGATCTTTTTAAAGATATTTATTTTCTATTATTAAGATATTTTATTTTATCAATTACCTGCAATAACAAATTTCCCCATGTTTTTTGAAGTGATATAATCCAAGTTATCAACCTCCCTCCCTTTCTTCCTCTCCTCCCAGAGCTGGCAAGCAATTCAGCCTGGGTTATACATGTATTATTATGCAATACATATTCCAAAATTAATCATTTTTGTAAGAGAATAATCATATAAAACTAAAAATCCAAATAAACAAATGAAAAATCATATGCTTTCATCTCCCTTCTGACTCCAACAGTTCTTTCTCTGGAGGTGGATAGCATTCTTTGTACTAAGTTCCTCAGAATTGTCCTGGATTGTTAGATTATTGAGAATATCTAAGTCTATCATAGTTGATCATTCCACAATATTTCTAACTGTTAGACTAAATGATATTTAAAGTGGTTTCCTTCTCTAGATCCTCAGAATGGACTTAAATAATCTAAGAATGGTAGGAAAGGTACCCTATTTATTTTTTTAAACACTTATCTTCTGTCTTAGCCTTGATACTAAGTACTGGTTCCAAGGCAGAAGAGTGGTAAGGGCTAGGCAATGGGGGTAGAGTGACTTGACCATGGACACACAGCTAGGAAGTGTCTGAGGACAGATTCAAATCCAGATCCTCCAGTCTCCAGGCCTAGCTCCCTATCCATTATCTGCCCCCATAAAGGTACTTATTTAAAGTAAATAAATACCTAGGGACAATGAAGTACTTTTTTCATTAATCCTTAGTGCTATAAATTATTTCCCTGACCACTGTCCAGCCTAAAAGCTCTCCAAGCCCTTGATTCTCTTCTCTTATACATTTGAATCACTTCAAGCTTCCATATGTAGCTTATCCACAGATCCATAGTGAAGTTTCATTGGCACTATAATATCTGTAACTCCTCTCACAGCTGCAAGCTATGACTTGTATCTCAGATCCTCCCTCTTTTAGCTAGTTGAAGGAGATGGTACAGGTGGGGAGAGAAAGATATGATTACCCCTTTGGCACCCCTCTCTAAGAACTGGTCTTTCTTCTCTTCCATGACAGAAACCAAAAGTAAAAAATATTTTAGTGACATGGGTTATATGTTCCATTGGGAAACTTTCTCCCTCCGCCCCCAATTAAAATGTGCCTGGAGCAGAGAGATGGAATATCTTGTTCTTGGAGCAGCTGGGAGGCCAACATTGGTTAAAAGAGTGAAAGTCAGGAGTAGACTGGAAGGGAGGAGGAGGCTAGGTTATGAAGGGCTTCGAATGCTAACCAAAGCATTTTGTATTTGGTCTTAGAGGCAATAGGGAGTCATATGGAGTTTATTAAGTAGGGGGTAACATGGTCAGACTTGGACTTTAAGAAAATCTCCTTGTTGACTTAAAAGAAGATGGATCACTCCTACCATTAGTAACCTTCACTCCTACATACATGCTGCTGAATGAAGGTACAGAAAGTCATGCAACTGTTCTGACTGGGTCCACTTCCAATTTATGTTACATAACTTCAAATAATGGATTTATTCATTTTGGAACTATGCCCAAAGGGCTTTAAAAGACTGCCTACCCTTTGATCCAGCCATACCACTACTGGGTTGATACCCCAAAGAGATAATGAGGAAAAAGACTTGTGCAAAAATATTTATAGCCACATTCTTTGTGGTGGCAAAAAAATTGGAAAATGAGGGGGTGTCCCCCATTAGGAAATAGCTGAACAAATTGTGGTATCTGGTGGAGATGGAATATTATTGTTCTGGAAGGAATAATGAACTGGAGGAATTCCATGTGAACTGGAAGGACCTCCAGGAATTGACACAGATTGAAAAGAGCAGAACCAGGAGAACAATGTACCCAGAGACTGATACACTGTGGCACAATTGAATGTAATGGACTTCTCCATTAGTGGCAATGCAGTGATCCTGAACATTTCTGAGGGACTTATGAGAAAGAATGCTATTCACATTCAGAGGAAGAACTGTGGGAATAGAAACACAGAAGAAAAACAATTGCTTGAGCACATGGGTCGAGGGGATATGACTAGGGATGTAGGCTCTAAATCAGTGGTTCTCAACATTTCTAATGCCTTGACCCTGCAATACAGTTCCTCATGTTGCAGTGACCCCAAACCAAAAAATTATTTTGGTGGCTACTTCAAAACTGTAATTTTGCTACAGTTATGATTTGGAATGTAAATACCTGATATGCATTATGTATTCTCATTGCTACAAATTGAGAGGTTGAGAACCGCTGCTCTAAATTAACATCTTAGTGCAAATATTAATAATATGGAAATAGGTCTTGATCAATGACACATGTAAAACCCAGTGGAATGAGAAGGGGAGGGAAAGAACATGAATCATGTAACCATGGAAAAATTTTCTTAATTAACCAATAAAATAAAATTAATACTGAGAACTTGCCTTATATTTCACACACACACACAAAAAAACCTGAAGCCATTCCCTATGAACTCCTTTTCTCTCTTCCTTACCATCCTCAGCAAGCTCGGTTGCCCAGCAAAATTCGTCAAACTGATCCAGCTCTTTCATGTTGACATGACAGGGGAAGTCCTATCTAGTGGAGAGACTTCCAATCGCTTCAACATCTACAATGGCATGAAACAAGGCTGTGTCCTCGCTCCGGTACTATTCAACCTATTTTTCACCCAAGTATTTCGACATGCTGTGATGGATCTAGACTTGGGCGTCTACATCAAATACTGACTGGATGGCTCACTATTTGACCTTCGCCGCCTGACTGCAAAAACAAAGACAACAGAGAGACTCATCCTGGAAGCTCTCTTTGCAGATGACTGTGCTGTCATGGCCCACCAAGAAAATCATCTTCAAACCATTGTGGACAGGTTCTCCACCGCAACAAAACTGTTTGGCCTGACTATCAGCCTCAGCAAAACAGAGGTGCTGTTCCAACCTGCACCAGGGAGGCCAACTAACCAGCCGTGCATTACAATAGACGGCACACAGCTTTCTAATGTCAACACCTTCAAGTACCTGGGCAGCACCATCACCAACGACGGGTCCCTAGACCACGAGATTAATGCCAGGATCCAAAAGGCCAGCCAGGCACT
The DNA here is from genome assembly GCF_027887165.1 of Monodelphis domestica. Lineage (NCBI taxonomy): Eukaryota > Metazoa > Chordata > Mammalia > Didelphimorphia > Didelphidae > Monodelphis > Monodelphis domestica. The sequence goes on along the minus strand of NC_077227.1, from coordinate 597,386,968 downwards.
CGGGCGGCTGCGCTCCGAAGTCCTCCAACACAGCGGTGTAAGCACTGCGATGAAGCTCAAAGTGTACAATGCAGTGGTCCTCAGCTCGCTCCTGTGCGGTTGTGAGACATGGACACTGTACGGAAGTACATGAAACAGCTGGAGCAATTCCACCAACTCTCTCTCCGGTCAATCATGAGGATCCGGTGGCAGGACCGAATCACCAACCAGGAAGTCCTCGACAGAGCCAACTCCACCAGCATCGAAGTCCTGGTCCTCAAAACCCAGCTACGATGGGCTGGACACGTCATCCGCATGGACCCACAGTGAATACCAAGACAGGTATTCTATGGTGAACTGTCAGCTGGACTCGGGAAACAAGGCCGACCAAAGAAAAGATACAAGGATCAGCTAAAGTCCAACTTGAAGTGGGCTGGCATTACACCAAAGCAACTAGAACTCGCTGCCTCTGACAGAAGCAGCTGGCGAACCCACGTTCACTATGCCGCCACCTTTGAAGATGAGTGACGTCGACATCTTGCCGCTGCGTGTGAACGCCGACACCAGGCTACAACCGCACCTCCCGTAACAGCTGGCGTCCCATGCCCCATGTGCCACAAACTGTGCGCCTCAGTCTTTGGACTCCAAAGCCACATGAGAGTATACCGTAGATGAAACTGCACAAAGACCATAGTCATTCTCTGTCACCGAGAGACTACCACTATCTCCTATCTTTCAGGGTCCTTCTTCTCTTTCACCACAGTTTTACATGATGAAGCAGATTTATCTCAAATCAAGGCTAATCCTTCCTCCTGTTTAAAGGATTCTATTCCATCCAATCTTCTCCTACAGACTGCCCCTTCTGTAATCTCCACCCTTCTAATTATTTGTAACCTCCCCCTTTCCACTGGTTCATTCCCTACTCACTACAAACATGTTGTTGTCTCTCCTATGTTTCAAAAACTCTCATTTGATCCTTCTATCTTCACTATCGACCTATATATCTTCTACCTTTTGTAGTTAAATTCCTTGAAAGTGCCATCTGCAATAGGAGTCTTCACTTTCTCACCTCTCTGTCTTCTTAATTTCTTTCACTAAGACTTCTGACATTATCATTCCACTGAAACTGCTCTCTCCAAAGTCACTGTTGATCCCCTAGTTGTCAGATCCAACAACCCTTTCTCAATCCTTATTCTTCTTGCCGGTTCTGTGGCATTTCTCATGCTGATCACTCTCTTCTTAATACTCTCTTTTCTCTAGATTTTCAGGATACTACTGCCTCTTGGTTTTTCTCCTCCCTATCTTATTGTTCCTTCTCTGTCCCCTTTGCTGGACCCTCTTCCAGATCATGTCCTCTAATTTGTAGGTGATCCTCAGAGCTCTTTCCTGAGCCTTCTTCTCTTCTCCCTCTATACCACTTTACTTGGTGATCTCAATAACTCCCATGGATTTAATTACCATTTCTATTCTGATAACCCTCAAAGCTACCTTTCCTGCCCTAATCTCTCTGCTGATCTCCAGACTCCAATCTCCAGTTGCCTTTCAGTCATCTCAAACTAGATGTCCAGTAGGCATCTTAAACTCAATATGTCCAAAACAGAACTCATTTTCTTTTCCCCTAAATCTTCCTCTCCTATCTTCCCTATTACTATAGGGGGTGACACTACCTTCCCAGGCCCTCAGGTTCTAAACTCCTAACTAACCTAGGTGTCATTCTAGACTCCTCACTATTTCTCACCACCCCCCTCCCATATCCAATCTGTTGCCAAGGCCTATCATTTTGAGATTTATAACATCTCTCTACCTCCCTAGTACAGACTCTTATCACCTCGCACATGGACTGTTGCAATAATCTGCTCATGCTGTCTACCTCAAGTCTCTCCTCACTCCTCACAGGGAATGACAGATAGTGAGCAATCCAGGCCAACCCCTATGTTTCAAGTCTGAGGGTCTGGGATGATGGTATGATAGGGAATAAGATGCTAATAGTCATAGGGAGAGGGTTTAGGGGGAAAGATAATGAATTCTATTTTGGTCATATTGAGTTTAAAACTGGGAAGCCAGTTTGAGTTTATCTGAAAAATAATTAGAGATGTAAGATTGGAGGTCAGCAGAGAGACATGGGCAGGATAGGTAGATTTGAGAATCATCAGCATAAAGATGGTAATTAAATCCATGAAAACTATGAGATCACCAAGTAAAATATACAGAATAGGAGAGGACTCAAGACAGAGCCTAAATAATACCTGTGATTAAAGGGCATGACCTAGAGGAGGGTCCAGCAAAGGAGAGAGAAGAGAGGTCAGACAGGAAGAAGGAAAAAACAAGAAAAAGTGATACCCCAAAAACCTGGATAGAAGAGGGTATCAAGGAGGAGAAGGTGATAATCAGTGCCAAAAAAATGCAAAGAGTACAAGAATATTCATAACTGCGCTTTTTGTGGTGGCCAAAAATTGGAAAATGAGGGGATGCCCATCAATTGGGGAATGGCTGAACAAATTGTGGTATATGTTGGTGATGGAATACTATTGTGCAAAAAGGAATAATAAAGTGGAGGAATTCCATGGGGACTGGAACAACCTCCAGGAAGTGATGCAGAGCGAGAGGAGCAGAACCAGGAGAACATTGTACACAGAGACTAATACACTGTGGTATAATCAAACGTAATGGACTTCTCCATTAGTGGTGGTGTAATGTCCCTGAACAATCTTCAGGGATCCAGGAGAAAAAAACACTATTCATAAGCAGAGGACAAACTGTGGGAGTAGAAACACCGAGGAAAAGCAACTGCCTGACTACAGCAGTTGAAGGGACATGTCAGAGGAGAGACTCTAAATGAACACTCTAATGCAAATACTAACAACATGTCAATGAGTTCGAATCAAGAACACATGTGATACCCAGTGGCATCAGCTGGGGGTGGGGGGTAGGGAAAGAAAATGGTCTTTGTCTCTAATGAATAATGCTTGGAAATGATCAAATAAAATATTATTTTTAAAAAATGCAAAGAGGTCAAGGAAAATGAGGATTGAGAAAGGGCCATTGGATTCAGCAACTAGGAAATCATTAATAACTTTGAGGAGAGCAGTTTCAGTGGAATGATAATGTCAGAAGCCAGACTGAAAGGTGTTAAGAAGAGAGTGAAAAAAGAGAAAGTGGAGGCACCTATTCTATGGCTTTGGAGTCCACCAGCCACGATTTCTCTTTCTTTGGAAGGAGAGATGGGAATTTTAAATCTTTTCTCCTTTAGAAACTCTAAGAGTCAGCCACCGCCCCCCCCCCCTTTTCTGTGAGGGGCTAAGTAGAGTTAACAAGCATTTTTAAGCCCTCATAGAGTTGGAGTCTAGTGATGTCTAGTGATGGAGTCTAGTCTCTACTAGTGCCTTTGCATTGCTTCCTAAGAAAGAATGTGAATTCTGCCATGGACACCACTATCATCTCTTTGGGATAAGGCAGGAACACTGCTTCGAGGGCTGCCCCCTATGAAAGGGCCTAAACCTGTGGTTGGCATTTGAATCCCTCCTGTCCCTGCCAATGGCTATGTGGCCATTGCTGGGATTAGAGCTCTTATCCCTCTTATCCCAGGACCTAGCAGTGGTTCTGTGGGTCAGGAACTATTCCCTTAGCACCAGGGCTACACTACCAATTGTTAGTGCCACAGGCCAGAGGATCATTTTCCATGATTGGCACACCATATTCAGGTCAAGAATGGCCCTACAGAATGGCTGAGGCAACTCCAAGGAGTTCTGGTCAATCAGGCTGGAGTTTGAGTTCCTTCTCTTGTCAATGATTATCCTTTTAGACACCAGAAATTTATGCTGGGATTGGACAGCCTTGCCTGAAGGACTTGGGCATCCCTGACACTTTGAATTCACAAAAATGTATGTTTCAGGCAAAGAAATATAAAACAGAAGAAGCTGCCAGTATATATGTTCTCTCTGCCATGTTTAAGCACTCACCATCTCTATCAGCATGAGAGAGTACTTAGAGCCTTAATTCTGCAGAGAACCATCATGTACCCTTCACTGTGAATCCCAGAGTGAGAAAGTTTTGATTTACAATTCTAGAGTGAGTTCAGAAGTTTCTTCCTTTCTTTTTATTATTATTTTAATTTTAATTTTATCTTCTTTCTTTTTAAACCTTTTTATCTAACCCTCATAATTGGGGTGTATTTGTTCACATTCCAATCCTTTCTTTTTCATTCAAAGATATTTTATTTTCCCAATTACATGTAATAATAATTTTTAACATATATCTTCTGAAATTATAAGATCTAAATTTTCTCCTTCCTTTTTTTCTCTCCCCCCTCTCAGAGTTGGCAAACAATTTGATCTAGATTATACATGTATTCTCATGCAACATACATCTATATTGGTCATTGTCGTAAGAGAATACAACCAAAACCCCAAAATGAAACTATAAATAAACTAATATGGAAGACAGTATGCTTTGATCTGCATCTGACTCTAATAGTTCTTTCTCTGGAGATGAATAACATTATTTGTCATAAGTCCTTCAGAATTGTCCCAAAATCATTGTATTACTGAGAGTAGCTAAGTATTTCACAATTGATCATTGTACAATATTGCTTGTTATTGTATACAATGTTCTGGTTCTGCTTATTTTGTTCTGTATCATCAGTTCATATAGTTCTTTCCAACTTTTTTCTGAAATCATCTTGCTTATCATTTCTTATAGCACAGTAGTATTCTCTCACCATCATATACAGAGGCATCTTGATACATGAGCACCTTAACTCATGAGCAATTTGAGTTACGAGCAGTCAGGATCGGGATTTTTTGCTTCATGTCATGAGCGAATATTTGAATCACAAACTTCTGCTCATGGGAGGAGCCCAAGGTAGGTGAGGGAATCAGTACAAATGAGATTAAGGAAATGTTGAGGATTTAGGAAAAAATTAAACAGTTTATTGAAAAGGCACACCCAGAAAAAGTTGCAACAGGTCATGTGTTGGAGCTGTGTAATGACACTTGTTTCACACATTTTCGAAATGTTCTGAAAGGAAGGAAGAAATAAACTTCCATGGAAAGGTTTTTGTTGAAACAGCCTCTAAGTGAAATCAAGGAAAGTGTGGCAAAACAGCTAAAATTCAATGAAGAAAATGATGATAATTAAGGAAAATTTAAAAATAGCAATTAAGTTTAGCAATAAAGTTACATATCATAAGTAATGTGTAAGGTCAATTTTGCATTTAAATGTAGCAATACGTGTGTAGAGAGTAAGTTATATTAAGCAATAGCACACAAAATGAAAAACTTCTCTGCCAGCATCTTTGTCTGACCCTAAAGGTAAATAACATTTCATAAGCAAGTTTATTTCTTTACATTCTTTATTATCTATAAATATATTTATCTGTTACTTATAAAGTACATTTTTGTATTTAAAAGCATATAAAATAAAAAATTTGTGTGTTTTTTGGGGGACAGAATGGATTAATTGCATTTCTATTAATTTAAAGGGGGAAATTGAATTTGACACACGAGCAAATTGAGTTATGAGCATGGCCATGGAACTAATTAAACTTGTGTGTCAAGGCACAACTGTACTACAAGTTCTTCAGCCATTCCCCAATTGATGGGCATTCCTTTACTTTCCAATTCTTTGCCACTACAAAAAGAGCTGTTGTAAGTATTTTTTTTTACAAGCAGGTCTTTTCCCCATTTTTATGATCTCTTTGGTATACAAATCCAGTAGTGATATTATAGGATCAAGGAGTATGCATAGTTTTATAGCCCTTTGGGCCTACTTCCAAATTGCCCTCCAGAATGGTTGGACCAGTTTACAACTCCACCAAATTATCAGCTTTTCTATATATAACCAAAAAGTTCAGCAGCAAGAGATAGAAGGATGAATTACATTTTAAATAACTCTATACAGTGTAGGATACCTAGCAATCTACTTGCCAAGACAAAGGAATTTTATAAAAACAATTACAAAACACTTTCTGCAAAAAGTCAAATCTAAACAACTGGAAAAATACTAATTGCTCATGGGTAGGCTGAGCTAATATAAGAGAAATGACAATTCTACTAAATCATATTACTTATTCAGTGCCATGCCAATCAAACTACCAAATAATTATTTTATAGAACTTGAAAAAATAACAAAATTTATCTGGAAGAACAAAAGGTCAAAAATATCAAGAGAATTAATGGAAAAAAAAAAAGAAAGGTGGTTTAGCAGTACCAGATCTCAAATTGTACTATAAAGCTATAATCATAATCAAAACAATCTGGTACTGGATTAGAAACAGAATGATGGATCAGTGGAATAGATTAGATACACAATATACATGGGTAAATGGCCTTAGTGACCTAGTGTTTGATAAACCCAAAGATCCCAGTTTTGGGGATAAGAACTCACAATTTAACAAAAACTACTAGGAAAATTGGAAAACAATAAGGCAAAAACTAGGTATAGGCCAATTTCTCACACCCTAAACCAAGATAAGGTCAAAATAGGTATATGATTTAGATAAAAAGAGTGATAATATAAGTTAGGAGAAGATAGAATAGTTTACCTGGCAGATTTATGGAGAAGGGAAGAATTTATGATCAGACAAGAGGCAGAGAGCATTATAAGATGTAAAATGAATAATTTTGATTATATTAAATTTAAAAGCTTTTATACAAACAAAATCAATATGGATAAGATTAGAAGGGAAACAATTTTTATGATAAATTTCTCTGATAAAGGTCTAATTTCTCAAATCTGTAGAGAATAAAGTCAAATTTATAAGATTATAATCCATTCCCCAATTGACAAATGGTCAAAGGATATGAACAAGCAATTTTCAGAGAAGGAAATCAAAGACATCAATAATCATATGAAAAAATGTTCTAAATTATTCTTGATAAGAGGAATGCAAATTAAAACAACTCTGAGGTACTACCTCAGAGCTATCAGATTGGCCAATTTAACAGTGAAAGCAAGTGATAAATGTTGGAGGAGATGTGGCAAAATTGGTCACTTCCTAATTCTGAAAAAGTCTCTGGATTTCTGGAGAGGATCTAGCACTATCCTTTCACATGCCACACCAGCGTCCTGAATCAAATACAGAAAGGAGGAGAGGTGAGGAAATAATTACTTTTCAAATGCCTGCTAAGTGCCAGGCACTATACTAAGTCTTTTACAAATATTAATCATACAGTTTCCAGCAGCCTCCCAGATTCCAACTAAAAATTCCTAAGCCTTCCCTTTTGCATGACTATAAAACAATCATGATATTGTAGTCTTTTGGTGGATGGGGGAAGGACAATAGTGTCAATAGCTCTGGATATGACTATCATCCACAAAAACAAAAATTATGCAAATTCCATAAACAAAGGTTTACAATAGTCATCATTTTTAGGGGATAGTTCTTAAAGCTTCATTGCATATTTATATCTGTCTTGATTTGCTGGAGGCTCATGGACAATTTATTCTATAATTCTGCAGGGGTGATGGGAACTACTCACAGTCAGAAGCTTTGATATTCAGCCACTAACACAAAATGCAAACAGAAGTGGCCCAAGAAGCTTGGGTGTCACCAGGGACTTTATCTTCCTCTACATCCCCATCTCTCTTCAGTGAAGTCATTCAATTTAATTGTGCATCAACTGTATCAGACGAAATAGATCAAGGCTGACCAGATCATACTGATAACCCCAGTTTGAGACTGTAATTATAGGAAATGTTCATCTAACAGTTAACAAAAAGAAATTTACTTAGGCATAATCCATAGTTGGGATAGACTGGGTAACCCTGGGCAAGTCATTTAACTTATTTGTGATGCCTCTATGAGATAGAAATCTCTTTAAGAACTAAACTTATGATCCTATGATGCCTCTCTAGATGAAAAAAAAAATCCAGTAACAACAATACACTAAACTAGCTTATTTTCCATGGAAATACTGTTTGGTAAATATTCTTCTTACTGTAGCATGCAACCTTGGGCAAACTACTTCTAACTACGTCACTCTAAGCCTCAATTTTCTTATCTATAAAATGGAGGGAGTGCATTAGAAAATCTCTAAGGACATTTCCAGCTCTAAGTCTTTGATGTTTTGCTTTTATTTTTAAAGTCATCCCATTTAACCAAGTATAAGTAATATAAAAGGAATGTCAGCAAATATTCTTCCTGAAACTTCTTAACATATTTCTACCTAAAAACTATGAATTGACATGGGTCAGGGGGATTGAAGGGAACAGATTAGGTTCTGAAACATGTTATGTGGGTGGCAGAGCCAAGATGATGGAGTAGTAGGAAACAGTGCAAAGAGATCCCCCTACAAACTCCTCCAAATCTACTTATTAAGTATCTACTATGTAGTGCTTTGGGAAGTTAATGGCACAGTGGATAGAGTACTAGATCAGGAGATCAAATCTGGCCTCAGATACTAGCTGTGTGAACATGGGCAAGTCACTTAATTAACCCTGTTTGCATCAGTTTTCTCATCTATAAAATGATTTGGAGAAGGAAATAGTAAATCACTCCAGTATCTTTGCCAAGAAAACCCATAGGAGTTCATGAAGAGTTGGACATGACTTAAATTATTGGCATGTGCTAGGCACTGTGCTAAGAGCTTTATAATTTTTTTCTCATTTGAACTTCATGACAACCTTGGGAGGTAAAGCTATTATTATTCCCATTTTTCAGATGAGGAAACTGAAGCAAAGAAAGGTGAAGGAACTTAGGGTTGCAGAGCTAAAAAGTGTCTGAGGCCAAAATTGAACTCAAATCTTCCTGACACTAAGCCTGGCACTCTAGCCATTATGCTAACTTTCTGAGATTAAAAGATTAAACAAAAATAATTCACATTTCCTTATCTTATAACAGACACATGTGGTAAAAAAAATATTCTTGAACTTAGGCTTTGTTCTCAATAAAGACAATAATCAGTTTCATGATACAATCATCGAAAAGACGACCAAAAAATTGTCAGCTGGTTTTCTGGCCTGATCTAACCCTTAGACAAGAAGCAGAAATTTAACATTTTGTTCTTGGGTCAAAATTGAGAGAGAAGGGATGATACTGGGGAGGAAGAAATAGTTTTCATGAAATCTAAGTTAAAAATTAATCTCTTCTGCCCATTAATTTTAACTTTCAGTCTCTTATGCTACATTTTCTAATTTCATCATCATCATCATCAAGTGGAGTACTCAGAGGTCAGCTAATGAAATATGAGACATGATCCAAATGAATAGCATCATTCAATTTTTAAAACTAGTCTTAGCCAGCCCCACCCTCTAGTTCTAATCATGATTTGAGCAAAGATTTACGTGTGCTTGGCTAGTCATCTTGATCAATCTAACATTCATCTGTAGCCTCTATGTTTCAGTAAATTTTTTCCCTTTCCCATGTTTACCCATGTGCAGAATATAACTTTAAAAAATAAATTTCTGAAGCACGCTACTTGTGTAGCAAAGCCACAATGATAGAATAGTGGAAACAATGCAGAGAGCTCCCCTTACTAAATTCCTTCAAATCTACTTAGAAAATGCACAGACTGGATACTTATGGGAAAATCTAATAAAAAGTTATAGTGAATCATTTTTCCAGTCCATGTTGGCTCAGAACAGCCTGAGAAGTCTTTAGACTGGCCCACCCAGCAATGCTCTTGAAGAGTACTCTACCATGCAGAGGGAGGCTATGCACTAAGGCAAGAGCCCACATTCATATTTGAGTACCCTCAACCACATACCAGTGTAGCCACTACCCAGTTCCCGGTCACATATCCAGAGTAGATGGAAGAAAATTTCAGGGAAAGCGTGGCAAAAGATCTGGGTAGTGTCTGGTGAGTGAGTTTAGAAACCAGCAGCACCAGTGAGTCTCAACTCCTAGGAGCAGAGCAGAGTCTCAATTAATGATTTTAGCCTAGTTGGAAACCTGTAGATGAATAACCAGGGCAGGAATCTCAGACCAAAGGGAAGTTTCTGCTCTGTCACTAAACCAGCAGCTAAGAGACACAGTGCATAAAGTGACAAGCCTGGAGTCAGGAAGACCTGAGTCCAAATCTGCCTCAGATACTTGTTACCCATGTGACCCTAGTAAATGATCTAGAGAAGGAAATGGCAAAACACTGTAGTATCTTTGCTAAGAAAACCCCAACCATTGTCATGGAGTCAGATATGACTGAAAACGACTAAACAAATCAGCAGAGCTTCCCAGCTGCCTAATAGAGATTGAATCCAACATCAGCCTATGGTTGCTCAAATTTAAACCCAAATCAGAAACTTCAAGAGCTCTGAAAGCTTTCATATCCCCAATCTGGGCTGTCCCTGAGATCCTACAATAAATATGACATTCAGTAGATCAAGAAAATAGCAATGAGATGAGCCTAGACCTTCACTCTGGAAGTGGCTAGACGCTTGGCCCCACCATAAAATCCAAAGTGAGGAAACAAGTTGTAAGAATGAGCAAACCAAAAAAGAATTCTACCATAGAAAGCTATTGTGGTGACAGGGACACTCAAAACATAAACCCAGAAGAAAATCACTCCAAAATATCTAAAAGCAAAGTCTTTAAGAAAGAGCGAGCATAAGCACAAATTCACCTAGGATTCTGAGAAGAGATGAAGCAAGATTATTTTTAAAAGAGTTTACAATCCTTTTATCAGTAAAATAGCAGTGCTATAGGGAAAAAATGGAAAATGGAAAATAAAAAGCACTATGAAAGAAAGGATTGGAAAAATAATTAAAATTTTGGCCCAGAAGATACAAGACCTTGCCCAAACAATAAAATTTCCTGAAATTTAGAATGGACTGAATAGAAGCCAGTTGACAACCTGAGACAACTAGAAACAGTAAAATAAAGTCAAAAGACTGAAAAAAAATATAAGAAAATGTAAGGTATTTTATATAAAAAACAACTGAGAATGCTGGAGGGGATGTGGCAAAGTAGGGACACTAATTCATTTCTGGTGGAGTTGTGAACTGATCCAACCATTCTGGAGGGCAATTTGGAACTATGTCCAAAGGGCGATAAAAGACTGTCTGCCCTTTGATCCAGCCATAGCACTGCTGGGTTTGTATCCCAAAGAGATAATGGGGAAAAATACTTGTACAAGAATATTCATAGCTGCACTCTTTGTGGTGGCCAAAAATTGGAAAATGAGGGGATGCCCATCAATTGGGGAATGGCTGAACAAATTGTGGTATATGTTGGTGATGGAATACTATTGTGCAAAAGGAATAATAAAGTGGAGGAATTCCATGGAGACTGGAACAACCTCCAGGAAGTGATGCAGAGCGAGAGGAGCAGAACCAGGAGAACATTGTACACAGAGCAGTCTCTGTGTTTGTACACTGTGGTACAATCGAATGTAATGAACTTCTCCATTAGTGGCAATGCAATGTCCCTGAACAATCTGCAGGGATCTAAAAAATACCATCCACAAGCAGAGGACAAACTGTGGGGTAAAAACACTGAGGAAAAGCAACTGCTTGACTACAGGGGTTGAGGGGACATGTCTGAGAAGAGACTCTAAATGAACACTCTAATGCAAATACCAACAACATGGCAATGGGTTCGAATCAAGAACACATGTGATACCCAGTGGAATCGTGCGTCAGCTATGGGAGAGGTGAGGGGGAGGGGAGAGGAAAAGAAAATGATCTTTGTCTCCAGTGAATAATGTTTGGAAGTGCTCAAATAAAAAAAATAAATTATAATTAAAAAAAAAATACAAGACAACTGACCTGGAGTCATCAGAACGAAGGAGGAGAACCAAGAGAGAATTATGTGCTGAAAATTTATAGAAAAGAGAGTGTGAGGGAAGAGAGAGTGACCAACAGTGTCAAAGGCTACAGAGAGATCAAGGAGAATGAAACTTGAGAAAAAGATCGTTGGATTTGGCAATTAAGAGATCATAAGTTACTTTAGAGAGAGTAGTGTCAGCAAAATGATATAGAGAGAAACCAAATTGTGAAGAGGTAAGATGAGAGTGAGAGGAGAGAAAGGGAAGGAAGGCTCAAAGGAGAGGTTTTGTTTTGTTTTTTTCAGAATAAGAGAGACATGAGCATGAGCCAGGAGAGAGAGAGAGAGAGAGAGAGAGAGAGAGAGAGAGAGAGAGAGAGAGAGAGAGAGAGAGAGAGAGAGAGATTAAAAGGGAAAGAATGGGCAATCTGTTGGAGGCATCACAGTAGAAGGGTTGAGTGGAATTTGGTTTAGGAAATGGGATGGGAGGGCTAAGAAAAATGGTAATAAGGAATTAGGTCATCCCGGTGAGAAATGGGGTTTGGAAGATGATCTATAAGGTTCAGAATCACTGGGATAGGAAGGATATGACCACGAATGAGAATATTAGAGACAGGATAGAAAGGGATCACCTAAACATGTAGAGGGATTAGCCTTGGTAAATAAATCCACTTTATCATGTGAAACTGGGTGAAAGAGATCATCTAAATGATAGATGAGGAAGAGGAAAGAAGAGGGAGTTCATGGCAAATGGTCTCAATTTTTTTTTCTGTAAAATATGGGGCAGGTAGGGGAATGGGGAGTTACGGGAGGTGAGATGATAGAGGAGACATAGTAGGATTGCCTAGAAGCAGCAAGAGATTAGTGGAGGTTGTGTGATCTAAATTTGTAGTGATCTCAGCAAAAAATGGTTTTTATTATTTTCTCCACGTTTAGTAGCACTTGTAAAGGAGAAAAGGTAGTAGATGGTAGGACTAATCCAAGACTAAGACTTGATAGGGAATAATCAGTGATAAGAAGGCTAGGGATTCAAGAGAAGAGGATGTTGTAGATAGAGTTGATTAGGTTTGCCATGAGATCAAGATGGTAAAAATATGAGAGTGGTTACTACAGGGGTGATGACCTGGGCCAGTTTTTTCCTTTCATTTTCAACCAAATGTGTTTGTTACTAGAGCAAAGCCTTATTGGGTATGTTATTTCATTGAATAACTTTGCTTTTTAAAAAAATCCATCCTTGAGTTGTTCTAATTAAGGTGGATATTTAAGGGCAGCTAGGTAGTGTAATTCATAGAGCTCTGGGTCCGGAGGTAGAAAGACTTGAGTGCAAATCCAACCTTAAACATTTACTAACTTGTGATCTTAACTTAACCTGTTTACCTCAGTTCCTTCATCTGTAAAATGGGAATAGCAATAGCACTTACATTCAAGGTTGTTGTGATGATCAAATGAAATAATAATTGTAAAGTGCTTAGCATGACGTTTGGCAAATAGTAAGCACTATATAAAGGCTAGATATTTTAAAAAACCACGTTTATGGGGATTCATTAGCTATGATTATTAGATATATGATGAATCACTAAATACTTCAGACATGGCCCTTCATGTGAGGGGGTCTTCAGGTGCTAAATATGTTTCTATGACATACTTTACAATATATTCAATTAACAATTATATCTGGATATTTTTTCTCTTCCCCTTTTTTAATTTCACTTTTAGTTGAAAACTTTACTGATCAGATCATCTAATCCCTAGGCAAACACACTTTTCCTTGTTCTCATCAAATGTCCTTTGTCCATCTATAGTTACAAGGCTATCATTCCATTATTATGAGCCATAGCTAAGAAAAGAAAATTTTGTTATTCAACATCACTTATGTAGCTAGCTGTTTGCTTCTGATATATGCCTTTCTTTCAGTATTTCCATCTTCATTTTGGAGAAGAAATGAGTAAGGGGTGGGGGGCTCAGTGGATAGAGAGCCAGACCTAGAGATGGGAGGTCCTGGGTTCAAATGTGACCTCAGAAATTTCCTAGCTGTGTGACCCTGGGCAAGTCACTTAACCCCCATTGCCTCGTGTCTGCCTTGAAATCAATACTTAGTATTGATTCTAAGATGGAAGGCAAAGATTTAAAAAAAGAAGAAGAAATGAGTATCAGCTAAGCTCCCATGTGCCTTCCCAAGATTTCTTGTCCCTAGAGATGCTTTGGGGCGTTCTCTTTTCTTAATTCATCTGCATGTGAATCACCAAGTATGGGAAGCAGTTGGAAAGTTTCATACATCACAGCATATTCTCTGTCATATCTTTTATAGAACCTCCAGGAAGTTAATACTCCCTTTAACTGGTCATGTTAGAAAAGTACATCCATCTGAATCTAACTCTAGCTGGAGCATCACAGACTACCATGATATAGCAATTCCTTCTGGGGCCAGAAAAAGATTTTACATAGAATCTCAGAGTCAGAGGAAATCTCAGTGGCCATGTAGTCCAACACATACTTGAAAAAGATTCTCAACTACCACCTCCCCAGTAAATGACCCAATTCTTTACTTGAAGAGTTCCAATGACAGGAAAGCCACTATTTTCCAAGGCACTTCACCACATTTTCCAAATAGTTCCTGACATCAAGCCTAAATTTGCCTTTTTGCCAGTTCCATCCATTGCATCTTGAGTTATCTTATGGGTCCTAGCAGAGCATGTCTAATTTGTCTTTCACATTACTTTTTAAATGCAAGAAAATAGCAGTCCTATACCTTCCAAGCCTTCTCCGAATTAAGCTAACCATACCTGGTTCCTTCAACTGATCCTCACAGGGCATGTACTTGAGAGGCTTTGCTATTTTGATTGCCCTTCTCTAGAAATTTTCCATTTTAGCAATATCCCTCTTGAATGTGGTACTCTGAGATAAATATGATCCTTCACATTTGGCTTCACCAGGGCAGAGGACAAAAGGACTATTATGTATTTTTCCTGGAAGCCATATTGCAGTAAGGGCAGCTGGAGATTGCATTTGTGTTTTTGGCTAGCACACCGCCATGATGACTCATATTGAGCTTACAGGCTGTTGGAATGATGCTTTTACAGACACATTGCTGTCTAGCTGGTGCCTACTCACATCTTGGATTTTAGAAATTAATTTCCTGACCTGAAATGTTCTACACTACATTGATTCCTATTAAATGTTCTACATTTGATGTTCTATATTCTACATTGATTCCTATTAACTTTTGATTTAGCCCAGTGGTTTTGGATCCCAAGTCTATCACTTACCACATTAGTGAGTCCTGCTGGTTCTGTGTCCTTCACTAATGTGATGTGTGCCTCCCATGCCTTTATTCAAGTCTTCAACAAAATGTTAAATAGCACAAGGTCAACCATAGGTTGATGAGGAATTCTCCTCCTTTTATATGTCTACCACGTAGCTAAATGGCACAGTGGATGGTGGTCTAGTCAGGAAGATCTGAATTCAAATTTGACTTCAAATACTTATTAGCTGTGTGATCCTAAACAAGTCACTTCACTACTGTCTGCCTCAGTTTCCTCAATTGCAAAATAGGGATAATAATAATACCTACCTCACAGGGCAGTTAGGTGGCTCAGTGGATAAAGGACCAGGTCTAAAAATGGGAGGTCCTAAGTTCAATTCTGACCTCAGACATTTCCTAGCTGTGTGACCCTGAGCAAGTCTCTTAACCCTAACTGCTTAGCCCTGACCACTCTTCTGCCTTCGATCCAATTCTCAGTAGACTAGTCTTGGGGCTCTGTATGGCCAAGTGGCTTGATCAGTAACATGTGGTCAGTTATACCTACTTGTTCTTCTTCATTGATCTTTTCCCAAATGTTCACCATCATGCTTCCTTCCTGTTTCCTAGATTTCTTCACATGAATATAACATCTTAATATAAAATATGATCTTATTATTCCTTTGCCCATCCTGTTTTTGTTGTATTATTTTTTAAAAAGTATACCTGTCCTGAGCTGCATTTTGGTCATGAGATTTCATTCTACCAATTCTTAGTGATACCTATGAGTCTAGTCATTATTTATTATTTTATTGATATATTTTGCTTTTACATGACATCAATTTTTGAATATATTCCTCCCCAATTCCTTATGTGGGAAGCCTTTTCTAATACCAAAAACATTTTCAAAATTTAATTTAACCATATCTATAGTCTTCTGCCTTTCCATTGAAAGGAGAGAGAGGTGGTTTCTTATTACTTCTCCAGAGTCAAGGTTGGTAATTATAATTAAAGAACATTTAATGACAACAATAGTTCTTCTTCAGTTGTTTTAGTCATGTCTGACTCTTTGTGATCCCATTTCGGGTTTTCTTGGCAAAGATACTGAAGTCGCTTGCCATTTCTTTCTCCAACTGATTTTACAGATGACAAAATCAAGACAAACAGATTTATGTGATTCATCCAGGGTCATCTAAATAGTGAGTTTCTGAAGCTGAATTTGAACTCAGGAGGATATTAAATATTAAATATAAAAATCAGTTCATATTTGTCTTCTAATATTTCTCAGAATTTTTCATATTTATAATTCTTATAGGGCAATTTTTATATAATATGAACTGATACAGAATACATAGAAGCAACATGCAAGCATAGAAACAACATACAACAAAACTATATACATAATTATTACAACAATGAAAATGGAAAGAGGCCATAGATTTTCTTTACTATTGATTTACTATCTTGGATTTTATCTCTTGTGAACCTCCTGGGTTTCTCAACGGAGATTCTACTTTCCATATTATATCTTCTCTCTGATTTCTAGTTTGATAACTATGCTAGGCAATTCTCTCTCTTATCTTTTTTGATTGAATATTCTTTTGATTAAATTTGCAAAATATTAAAAAAAAATTTTATTGAATCTTTCTACCTTACCCAGACTGGATGTGCTTTAACACACCCATGGGCATACCACATCCCTATCCCATCTGGGAACCTATTATTCCTCTATTTTTTAATTAAAAAAAAATCCCTTACATTCTGTTTTGGAATCAATTCTATGTCTTGATTCTAAGGCAGAAGAGTGCTAAGGGCTAGACAATGCAGGTTAAGTGACTTGCCCAGGATCATATAGCTAGGAAGTATCTGAGGCTCATTTAGAAACCCAGGACTTCCTATCTTTAGACCTGACTCTCAATACATTGAGCAACCTTGATGAGCCACCATTCCTCTATTTTAAACTGTGGTCAAGAAAAATTGGTTTTTCTATGTTGCTTCCCTTGGGCAATAGTAATGAAGTCTATGTCCTTCAGGCTCTTATTCAAGATTTCCCACTTTGGCAATGCTTTCTAGATTCCTTATGACAGGATCGTTTGTACTCAATAAAACACCTCAAGTGGGAAGTAGTCATCTATTTTAAGAAAACTTGAGAAATTCTGTTATGTCATATATATGCCCAGAAAGACTACAGACTTCTCTTTAATGTTAACAGGCTTATAAATAGCTACCTTAGTTCCTCTAAATAGCGATCATAGGATCATAGCTTTAGAGTTGTAAGTAACCTTAGAGATTATCAGTCCAACTCTCATTTTACAGTTGATGAACCTGAAGCCCAGAAAAGCTAAATTACTTACTCAAAGTTACCCAGGCAGTAAGTGACAGTCAGGATTTTAACTTTATTCTCTAAGACTTCAAATTCAGTGCACTTTCTATCCTATAATGTGCTGCTGCTCATCTTTTCCTCTTCTGACCTTTACTCGATAATTTCCTGCTTGAAAGAAATTGTGAATCATCATCCCTTCAAGAACAGAGAGCTTTGTCCTCAAAGCATTAAGCTCCCTCCTCTTCAGAAAGAACTTCAAATTTGTTCCTTAGCTCCACATTCTGGATGGACCCACCTCATCCTTTACATTCTTCTAGCAACTATCTCCTAAACCAGGTCAAGATTACCCTATGATTTCTAAGATACTCTTTGTTTTGGTTTTTACACTGAAGGCTTTCTTCTGGTTGGTTAAGGAACACTTCCTTATCTCTGAAAACCTGTAGTGTGTAAAGAATTCCTTAACCCCATTCACCTTCTCTTCTAACAGGAAAAGTAGCCTGAAATTTAAAGTAGAAGTTGTAGTCACTTAACTTTGACAGAAATACTGTATAAACATTACATACTAAATGCAAATTACTGCATATTTTTCCTGCTTTCCATTGTTTTCCCATTTATCTGTCTCCTTTAATTCTCTAAATTTTCTCTGTTGTGGTTAATTTGGGTTGTTTCTGGTGGAGTTTTTTTTTTTGTCTTCTATAATTTTATTTTTCCCCAATTACATGTAAAAACACTTTCCAACATTTTTCAAAGAATATTGAGTCTTGAATTCTCTAACTCCTCTCTCCTTAGTCATATTAAGGTTCACATACTACCTTCCCTGCTTCTCCCATCTTCTCTTCCACTGTAAAAGCTCTTTCAAATCTCTTTTATGTAAAATAATTTACACAATTCTATTTGCCCTCTCCTCATTGCTGGTAGAGTTGTGAACTGATCCAACCATTCTGGAGGGCAATTTGGAACTATGCCCAAAGGGTGATAAAAGAATATCTACCCTTTGACCCAGCCATAGCACTGCTGGGTCTGTACCCTAAAGAGATAATGGACACAAAGACTTGTACAAAAATATTCATAGCTGCACTCTTTGTGGTGGCCCAAAACTGGAAAACGAGGGGATGCCCATCAATTGGGGAATGGCTGAACAAACTGTGGTATATGTTGGTGATGGAGTACTATTGTGCAAAAAGGAATAATAAAGTGGAGGAATTCCATGGAGACTGGAACAATCTCCAGGAAGTGATGCAGAGCGAGAGGAGCAGAACCAGGAGAACATTGTACACAGAGACTAATATACTGTGGTATAATTGAACATAATGGACTTCTCCATTAGTGGCGGTGTAATGTCCCTGAACAATCTGCAGGGATCTATGAGAAAAAACACTATCCATAAGCAGAGGACAAACTGTGGGAGTAGAAACACTGAGGAAAAGCAACTGCCTGACTACAGTGGTTGAGGGGATACAACTGAGGAGAGACTCTAAATGAACACTCTAATGCAAATACTAACAACATGGCAATGGGTTCGAATCAAGAACACATGTGATACCCAGTGGAATCATGGTCGACTATGGGGGAAGGGGGAGGAAAAGAAAATGATCTTTGTCTCTAATGAATAATGCTTGGAAATGATCAAATAAAATATTATTTAAAAAAATCTTTTAATACCTATAAGCCAAGTCCCAAAGCCTTAAAAGCCAAAGATGGGAAGAGACTTTAACTCAGAGAATGAATCTCTTTTCTTTCCCACTCTCTTTTCAATTTTACCCTATCTTTCATGAATTTAGCTTCAGGGCATTGATCTCTGCGAATGGGAAAAGAATTCTATACCAATGGGCTTACTCCCTTTTATCACTTCCTTATGTTCTTACACCAATTTACCACCCCCTGGTGATTTGATGGTCATACTAAACCTTTTCCTTTCTTGAAATTTTTATTTTTATACTCTTTATTTGCTTTTTTTTTTACTCTTTTGTTTTAATTATTACATCTTAATAGTTATATTCTCCTTCTCCTCAGGTAATTTTCAACCCTATTCCATTTTTAGATTCAGCCCTCTTCTTAAGTTCAAGTCTATCTTCTTGAACTTTTCCTCAAGTTCTCCCAAAGAACTCCTTCCCAAATTGTGCAGGAGATCATTCTTTCCTTCAGGGAGGGAAATCTTATGCAAATGTTCAAGGTTCCAATTTCCTCCACTGCTCCAAGGTCTGCCTTTTGGGACCAAGCAAAACAAGCCTAAGTCACTTTTTCATTCAAGAGATGCTCAAATACTTGAAGATATGTAAGGTGGCTCTCCAAACTGAATACAATATTTTCAATGTGGCCTGACCAGGTCAAAGGATAAGGCTCCCATCATTTGCCCCATTCATAGCATTATTAATGTGACTAAGGTACCATTATTAACTTTCTTGGCTATCATGAAAAATATGTTCTGGTCAGTGTTTAATAATTAGCTCTCTGGGAAAAAATGTAATCACGATATGCTTTAAATTTAATTTTGCACTATTAACATCTTTGTAACTTTCTCAAGTCTAAACAATCAATGAAACAATAAATCAAATCTTGATTTGTAGAATTTGTTGATTTTTGAGGTGTAAATATCACAATGAAACTAGCTCTCTTCAGGTGGTTTGAGAAGGCTCTAGGATACACCTGCTAAGATGACACAGTGCTATTTTAGTATTTACGCTATCAAAGTAAGTACCACTCTGGTGATTCATATTCAGTTTTCAATCCACTAAAACTTCCAGATATTTTTCATGAGAATCAAGTAAACAGTCAATCTACATGCGCTTATTAAGTACCTACATTGTGTTGACCATACTTCCCCAATCCTATACTTGAACAATTGACTTAAAAAATACAAAAGTAGAACTCTACTTTTACCATCATTACATTAAATCTTTAGTCTATTAAACTCTCTGTTCTGTTCCCCATGGGTTGATTTGTACACCCAGGTTCATGTCAGCTTATAAAGTTGAAAGATATGTCATCTGTTCCTGCAACAAGGCCATTGACAAAAGCATTGCACCATTCAGGCCTTAAAACAAAGGTAAATCTATGACATTCAAGTAAATGTAAAATGAGGCAGTGAGTCGATCTAAGATCACTAAAGTCTCTTTCAGTTCTAATATTTTGTGTTTCCATGATCATGATTGTATTCTTTCTTGAATAGCTACAATCCCAGACAAAACCCAAATTTATTTTCTCCATTTGTCAGAGTGTGTCTCCAAAGGGGGAAAAAATCAATAATGAATCTTTGATAACTCTAGTTCCTTTTCATAAATCATTTAAGCCCTGAGGTCACATAGTGTATTCTTTTGGTATTATTCAAGGCAGCTTGTACTGTTCAGGCTATTAGCTGGCACAAAAGACTTCCCATAAAATATTCATAAGCTTAGAGCTCAGACTTTCCCAGTCCCCATACACATTATGTGTTCTGGAGTCTATTGCTTGAGGGATAACAACAACAACAATAGCAATAATAGATATTTATATGATGCTTTCAGGTTTGCAAAGTACTTTACATATATTATCTACTTAGAGGGATCACTTGTGGTCCCACTCTTTCTAGCTCAAGGGTGTGCTCCTGGCTCAGTAATAATGAGAGAGAGAGAGAGAGAGAGAGAGAGAGAGAGAGAGAGAGAGAGAGAGAGAGAGAGAGAGAGAGAGAGAGAGAGAGAGAGAGAGAGAGAGAGAGAGAGAGAGATGGAGGGAGGGAGGGAGGGAGGGAGAAAGAAGATGGGTAAAGAAAGACATAAATACATATAGATGTAGATGCAGACAGGCAATAGAAAGCAGATAGATAGGGCATTTATTAAACACTCATTGTGTACCAAGTACTGGGCTAATAGCAAGCAAGTCAGCTCTGGCCCTCAAGGAGTTTACATTCTAATGGGAGCAAGGAAGAAACAATATGTAAAGAGGAGCTAGAAAAGGGAATTTTTGCCAGAGAGAATGGGGCAGAGTTCAAGGCTCTGGGATGTAAGAACATAAAAATGATGGACCTGGTTGAACCCTTATGATCTGGAGTGGGGATGATGAGAAAGACAAGGTAAGGCAGAAGCTCACCAATCAAAGTCCAAGGTGGTTCTAAAGGTAGAGTTCAAAGTTTTCATAGGGAGACTATTTTTTCACAGTCCATCATCCCTACTCTGACCTCACTTTCCTTACTTCTCAGTCTTAACTGTCAAGTTAAGGTTAAACCATACACCAGCCTCTACTCTTGAAATCCTTGATACTGTCAACCTGGAAAAACACAGAACCCCCAAAGTAGTCAGATAAAACCTATCTCTAATCAGGAAAGAGATAGTGCTCAATATTTGACTGCCCCACAGAGTCAAGCGCCTAAAAACAACACAGAGCCAGGGATCCTATATATCTGTTGGGGGAATTAAGCACATCAAACATACACTGACAGGTTGTAAGCAGGCTTGGGAAAGAGGCTGGGGTATCAAGGAGTAGTCTACTACTATGAACACTAAAAGGATGGTTCCTGCACCGGTGTTAGTTTTCTATGATACAATGGGGAAAACTTCTAGGACAAAAAGGATACTTAACATTTGACTGCATCTAGTAGTCCCAACTAAACTGGGATCATTAAGTACTTTAAAGTCTATTGTTCAGTCTGAAACAGATCAGTCTGGGATATCCCTAGAGGTGAGTTCTCAGGGGACAGGGACAAAATTGGGGTTCCCCAAGACCCAGTTGACATCACTTTGCTATATCTTGCTAAACCCTATTGGTTATCTCCAATCATGTGCTGCAGGAGAAAAATCATGCAAATGTACTACTTACACTACAAATGAATGTTACCTAATCTCAACAGGGGGACAAATAGGTGGCATAAGGGACATAATGCCAGTCCTCTAGGCAGGAGGACCCGAGTTCAAATCTAGTCTCAGACTAACTGTATGATCCTGGATGAACCACTTAACCCTCTTTGCTTTAGTTTCTTCATCTGTAAGATGAACTGGAGAAAGGAATAGCCAACCATCCCAGTATCTTTGCCAAGAAAATCCCAGGTGGGGCCACAAAGAATTGACACAAGTAATTGACAAAAAAAGCACACAAAACAAAAAACTAACCCTAATCCTAAAACTTGTAGCCTAGTAAGATCTGATTAAACCCAAGTTTTAAGACTAGTTTGTAAGTTGGAGACCTCAAAAATTGTACTTGTTCCTATGAGAATCCACCCTGAAGGGAATCTTAGGCTAGCAGTTTCAGACTGAATAATGGACCCTAAGGTAAATGACAATCCCAGTTAGGTGGGGCTAAACGGAAGCCAAGTGACTCTTCTTGTCTCCAAAAGCCTCTCCCACTGTATCACACCCTCCTTTAGAGGATCGAACTCAGGACCTTCAGTTTACAAGACTGAGCACTGCCTATTGTACTAAAGAGTCACTTTATCATAGTAGAGGAAGACAGACTTTGAGAGAAAAGCACCATGAAGACGGGGCCATGGAATTGGCCTCCTGAGCTTGGGAAACAGAAAATGTGCCTTAAGCAGATCAGAGGAGTGCTACAAGGTGGTGAGAAGAAGTGATGAACTCTGAAAAGTCTTTGAGCAGAAGCCAGATTCTTAGGAACCAGTGCCCTGGGCCAAAGTAATGGTCAGCTCAGTGGAGTTATGGCTCTGCCTCCATGACCTCAGTATCTGGAGTATTCTTTTTCCTCACCTCTGCTTCTTAGGATTCCTATATTCCTTCAGAATACAACTCAGGGGCCATACCTTATTCAAACTCTTA
The DNA here is from genome assembly GCF_027887165.1 of Monodelphis domestica. Lineage (NCBI taxonomy): Eukaryota > Metazoa > Chordata > Mammalia > Didelphimorphia > Didelphidae > Monodelphis > Monodelphis domestica. Next base: position 597,363,989 of record NC_077227.1, on the reverse strand, counting down.
TCTGATCTTCTCTCATTCCCTTCTTCCTCTATGGCTCTTAAAAAAAAAAAACCACCTTATTTTCCATCTTAGGATCAATATTATCTATTAGTTCCAAGGCAGAAGAATGTAAGGGCTAGACAACAGGGGTTAAGTGACTCATCCATAGCCACACAGCTAGGAAGTAAGTATCTAAGGCCAGAATTGAGCTCAGGATCTCTTGTCCCTAGTCCTGACTTGATCCATTGAAATGACTTTGTCTTTACTTCTTTTTGAATGCTTCTTCCAACCAGTAGAATGTAAAATAGTAAAGAGAGGGGCTATTTTGTTTGTGCCCTAGTATCCTCAGTATATTGTATACAGTAGCTTCTTTCTCAAGCCAAAAAAATAAAAAGAGAGAGAAAAGAAGAGGCAATACTTAAGTTTGACTTTGTATTTGAAAGTATTTATTGTAAAAATGTAACATTTAATTTGATTCCATTTCAGACTGAAGTCCTATAGAAGCCCTAGTGAGCATTATGGAAACAATTAAGATTCTATTATTTCTGGATGACACAGAGGAGGGCAGGTAGAAGGATGAGGAAAGTGTAAATCACCTCAGCTTCAGCCCTACAAGGTGTGGGTGCCACTCACTCAGGATTCAGAGAAGGAAATACCAGGACCCAGACAAACAATGCTTAGATGTTAAAGAAAGAAAACACCTCAAGGATTTTCCTTGTTCCTGCCCACTTTGACTCAGCACCAGTCAGAAAAGGACCCAGCATAGGCTAACCACACCTCAGGGTAGACAATGGGGTATGAGACATGGTAAACAGTGGACATAAAAGAGGACAACTCTTTAGTCTGCAAAAAAAAAAAAAGTCCTTTGCTAAAGAGTAAAAGCTGGCTTAGGATGAGTGACCTTATAATAATAATTAGCAATGGTCCATGTCATATTGGAGAGTGATGCATATATTTATACTTCATATCCACTTATTTTCATAATTGGTATGTAATTTCCCAGCTGGAACATCTACCAAAGGTACCTTGCTTAGGCATTACTATTTATTTTGAAATCCTATTTCTATAGGGAATACATAAAGGATCTCTGATTTCTTCATTGTAGGGATCTCTGATATGGGAATTCTTTCTACCAAGAGAAATCATAGCTATTTATCTTCTATGAAGTAGTGGAGAAATCCTAGAGGCAGGTAGATGACTTGCTCTGAGTCATGTAGCTAGTAAGTGTTAGAGGTGGAATTGAAACTCCGGTCTTTCTGATTCTAAACCCAGCTGTCTTCAAGACTATCCTTATGAAACAGAAACATAGAGATTAGATCACCTGCCCATTCCTCAGATCAGTTTGCTAGTATAACCTGTCAGGTAGCACTGACTACTACAGAAAGACTGATCTGGTTTATCTTCTAAGTCAGAGGAGCTATCTGAAAATGCCTGGGCAACAAACCCATTTTCCATTCCCTTCTTGTAAGAGGAATTTCCCCAGCAGTTTATTCCTTTTCAGGGGAGTGGCTTTCCCTTTTCAAGCAAATAAGTATCCCATCTATCATAAGGATATTGCTTCCTTTTCAAACCTGGGGGACACAAAAGGGAGAAGGGAGAAAAAAATGTCTATCTTTGCTTTCTCTCAGACTCGGATTATTATCAGCACATGCTTTTGTTTTTAATTAGCAATATCTAGGTTGGGGCTTCTTTTGGGCTTCTTTTGCAAGACTTTTAATAGTCCTATACCAGCCCCTCTACTCATGGCAGTCCCTTTTCTAGTCCAGCCATCTCCATGACCAGATCAAATATTGTATTCCATCTCCTCTCTAAAAAAACGAGAGGATATTTTCTCTCCTCCCTTTATCTGAATAGGTGATTCTGAACAAAAATATAGCTTAGAGTTTATGTTGGTCAATAGGGTTTAAAAAAAAAAATATATATATATATATATATGTATACATAATTTGAAAGTAACACTTAAGAAACAAGTAAGCCCACACCTCAAGCTACTTTGACAGAAAGGAGACAAGGAGCTTTGGTGGAAGGTAAAAAGGGTCACAGAATTAATCTTAGCTCTAATAGTATCTTTCTGCTCTGAGATTATGGATTTCTAGTTCTTCTCCTCTCATTGGCACCCTGTCATAAAATAGTGTCTCTTTACTCTCTGGCATTTCTGTAAATATTCTTTTTTTTTTTTTTTTTAGCATCTGTTCCTGATTATGCCTTGTGGGCATCTTTACATTTGTGATGGCTTCTTTCTTTCTGTCTTACTTCCTGTTTTCTCCTACACATGTGATCTTTTCAGTTAATGTCTACTACCTGCTATGCTTGCATTGTATTAAGTCCTAAGGATATAAAGAAAGGGGGAAAAGTCTCTGTTTTTAAGTTCACAGTATAATGAGGGAGACAACATGGAAACAACTATATACAAACAAGATAAATACAGGAAAATTTGGAGAACATCAATAGGAGGAAGGGACTGGAATTAAAGGGCATTGGGGAAGGTTTCCTGTAGAAGGTTGGATTTTAGCTGGGAGTTGGAGGAAGCCAGGGAAACCAGGAAGCAGAGATAAGGAGGGAGAGAATTCCAGGCAGGAGGAACAGCCAGTGAAAATGCTGAGTTGAGAAATGGAGTTTCTTGTGTGAGGAACAATAAGAAGGTCAGTTTCACTGAACCATAGAGTGCATAGAAAAATACAAGGTGTAAAAAGATTGGAAAAATTGGGGCACCTTGGTGGCTCAGTGGATAGGAATTAGGAGGACCTAGGTTCAAATTTGCCTTAGACACAGCCTAGCTATATGATTCTGGATGAGTCACTGGACCCCAATTGCTTAGCCTTTACCACTCTTCTGCTTTGGGATGGATACTTAGTATCCCAAGACAGAAGGTAAACGAGGTTTAAAAAATAAAGAAGACTGGAAACAGAAGCGAGCCAGGTTGTGAAGTGTTTTGAATGTCAAAGAGAGGATTTCATATGTGATCTTGGAGGTGATACAGTATCATGAGTTCATTGAATGGAGGAAGGATGGGGTAATGTGGTCAGATCTATACTTAAAAAGACTAACTTGGCAACTAAATGGAGAATGGATTAGTGGGAAAAGACTTGAAGCAGGGTAACCAACCAGCAAATTATTGCAATAGTCTAAGCATGAAGTGATAGGGTCTGCAAAGTGGTGGCAGTGCCAGAGGAGAGAAAAGGGTGTATGTGTGAGATATTAGATTAGGGAAGGTGAAAGGAGTGAGAGGTGGGGAGAAAAGGGACATGATAATGGTGGAGTCAAATCCAAGTAGTGAAGCTGACTTGAAATTATGACGAATCTCATGTTATGAGCTTATGTGACTGGGAGCATGACAGTACCCTTAACAATTAGGAAGTTTGGAAAGGAGAACAATTTGGGAGAAAATATAAACAGGTTCCATTTTGAACATATATTGAGTTTAAGGTATCTTTGGGAGATCCAGTTTGACAAGCCCAAAAGGCAGTTGGGGATGGAAGTTTAAAGTTTAGGGACTTATCAGTAGATCTAAGAATCCTTAACATAGAGATGATAATTTAATCCATGAGACATAAGGGGATTGCCAAGTGAAAATAGTCTAGGACAGAGCCCTAGGGGATACACACAATTAGCAGGCTTAACCTGGAAGAGGATTCAGCATAAGAGACAAAGAAAAAGAAGTCAAGTGGGAGGAAAACCAAGAAAGAGAAGAGCCATTAAAACCTAGCAAAAAGAGAGTATCAGGGTGGTTGATGATGTGTGTCAAAGGCTGAGGAGAGATCAAGAAGAATGAGGATTAGGAAAAAGGGAATTAGATTTGGCAATTAAAGGATCAGTTGGTAATTTCAGAGAAAGCAGTTTTAATTGAATGATGAGATTGGAGGATCAACTGGAGAGTTAAGAAGAAAATGAAAAGAAAGGAAGTGAAAGCACTGATTGTTGATTGCTCTCTCAACAACTTTAACCACCAATGGGAAGAGAAATCTTTCCCCAGTGTGGTTGGGCAGTGGCACAGTGGAGTCTATCCGTATCAGGCCAAATCCACAGCCTCTCAGAATTTGGGGAAAAACACATGACAACAGACAGTCCTATGGATTATACTAGAAAAAAACTTCATCTTCCTGCCTTCACTATTCCTTGGCCTGTACTCTGTGATATGGCATACACAACACTCGTGCAAGGCAGTGTCTTTTGACAGTTCCCTTGTCTGGGTGATAATTCTGCTTCTGATGAAGGCAGTTAGGTCTGTCTGCACGGTTCACTTGGGTGAGGCAAAGGTTGGAATTCTAAGAAAAGAAAATACTGGGTTAAATGATTTACAGTTCTAAAAGAATTAGTTGCTCATTTGTGTAAGCTAATCCAGCTGAGTTTCCTTCCTCTGTGAAGTACACTGTTAAACAAGTCAGTTTAGCTGTGAAGGAAAGCACCTACTTAACATAGGAGAAATATTTATCAAGGAATTTTTATGAACAAGTTCCTGAGTCACAGAGAGGATGCTGACATCTTCATTTCCAGAGCTGCCAGTTATCCTGACCACATAGGGACCTTTAGTTGTGTGCATTCTCACTATAGATATTGTATTCATTTTTAGGAGAAGGTAATTGAGTTTTATAGGTGGAATGTTACATAAATACTCTATTTGGATTTTCAGTAAATGTTTTGGTTAAGAATAAAGAATAATAGGAGGCAGCTGAGTGGCTCAGTGGATTGAGAGTCAGGCCTAGAGACGGGAGGTCCTGGGTTCAAATGAGACCTCAGACACGTCCCAGCTGTGTGACCCTGGGCAAGTCACTTAAATCCCATTGTCTAGCCCTTACCACTCTTCTGCCTTGGAGCCAATATACAGTATTGACTTCAAGACAGAAAGGTAAGGAGTTAAAAAAAAAAGAATAAAGAATAATAAATATTAGTGGCTGATTTGTTTTGCAGGACTATACATATTTGAAAAGGGTTTTGTTTTTCTTGCTTTTTCAATGAATGGGGGAGGAGGATAGGGAGCAAATTTGAATCTAAAAATACAAGAAAATTAAATTAAGAAAAGAAAATTTTCTCCATAAAGATTGAAGCACCCCATTATGAAAATGATTTCACAATGAGAATAAGATAGTAAAACAAAAAAATGGATGATCCTTAGGGTCAGGAGGACCTGATCTCACCTCTGGCTACTGCATCTGTGACTCTGGGCAAATTACTGAATTGCAATGTTCCTGGCAACACTCTAAGATCCTTCAATTGCAGAGCAGTTGCAGCTGCTTTCATATTAAAATGGTAGATGGAGTTTCTTTCCTGGGAATTCTCACACTAAAGAAATCATGGGCCTGGTAAAACAAAGAAAGAAAACAATTAAGCAGAGGAGAATCTGAGCAGTGGCTCTGATCAAGAAAATATTTTCTGAAAGCTAATATTTTCATACACCTTTGGCATGTAGCTTCCTAACAAGTAATCCCAGCAGCATTTATCTCAATGATTCAATTAAGAAGATTCCATGGTATCTGGCTTAAAAATTGCCTTTCCACATATTTGATTGGTTTATCACCTTTTGTATCTGAAATCTCTTGGTGAATTTTATTTTTTTCTTAAAAAAAAAAAAGATATTAGAGAGTTACTTGCTTGTCCTAGGACTTTAGAAGTATATATATACAAATCTGTTTACCTCTTGAACTTAGAGCACATCACAAAATGTTGGAGTCCTTGCAACTGGATGGGACTTTAAAAATTATATTTTTTTTATCATGATTTTAACAATTATCAGCAAATATAAACATTTCAATATGCTGAAGTGCAAGATTTATGGCTACTTCCCAAACCCAATTTTCACTGGCAGGTTCTGTGAATCTTGAAATTTCTCAGACTTGTGAATGTTAAAAAATTCCCCATTGGGGAATTCTCCATTGGGACAATTCCCTATTGGGACCACTCCCCATTTCGGACAGTGAGAAGTCTACTTAGATAAAAAATGTGAAGACCTCTACTCCACCTGTACTTAAGACTGCTTTAGGGGAGAAAACTCCTTGCTGAACAATGAAAAATACTTAAACCCATACTTAAGCCATGCCTATTTTTAGAATTCATACAAAGGGGTGCTAAGTACCTATAAAGGTCAGGCAACTTGTAAACTTACATGGGACAAAGAGGTGAGAAACTTACTCAGAGGTTCTAGCCTACTCAGGTGTGGATTACTTAAAGGATTAGTCTACTCAGGTGTAAATTCAGAATGGGCTGTCCTTTGGAAAACGTCTACTGTGATTTGTAGATGGAAGAACTTAGGGGAGGTGACATAGGAGAAAACCCCCTATATAAGAAGAGGACAGGCTGTCGAAAAGGAGAGTCTCTAGAGAGACAGGCTCTAAGGAGGTCTCTCAAGGGAGGCTGACTCTGTCTGGAACTCCCTCTGGGGAAACTCTGTCCCCCTGAATCCTCGATTGAACAGATCTTGTGGTGAGTGATTAAGGACTGACTGATCTTTTCTTTTAGGACTTAGGCCTGGGTTGGCCAGGGCTGCCCTGGGCCAGTCTATCCTTTTCTCATTATTCCTTTTTCCCTCTCTTTCTCTCTTTCTTTAATTCCTCATTGTATTATTAATTAAATTCTCTATAAAACCCAGTTGACTTGGGTATATTCATAATTGGGAATATTTCCCTGGCGACCACCTTATATATGATTTAAAACAAGACACTGTAGTGAAAACATATTTTCTGAGGTCACAATTTACTCACCCACTCTTATATCTACTATAATTTAAGTCTTCCACTATTTTAACTCTTACAGTTTTTGGCCTTCAACCATTTTAATTATTACAGTTTCTAGGGGTAACCCTGAGGGGTTGGGAGTGGTTTCTTAGTACTTGAACTTACAAGTCCCCACAGAAATGTCTCTCAGTTGTTATCAATTTGTTGGTCAGATTTATTTATTTTTTAGAAATAAAAATCTCTAATATGGTGGTGTCAACATGGAATCTAGAAACGTATAGCCAAACTTATAGCCTAGTAAGATCTGATGAATCCCAAGTTTCAGGATTAGCTTGTAAGTTGGAGACCCCAAAGTTTGTCCTTGTTCTCTGTTCCTGTGAGAATCCACTCTGAAGGGAATCTCAGGCTAGCAGTTTCAGACTGAATAATAGACCCCAAGTTAAAGACAATCCACTTGAGGTGGAGGCTAAACCCAAGCCAGTGACTCTTCTTGTCTCCAGAAGCCTCTCCCAGTATATCACACCCTCCTTCTGAGGATCAAACTCAGGACCTTCAGCTTATGAGACTGACACTCTGCCTACTGCACTAAAGAGTCACTTGGCTAGGGTTTAGCCCCCACCTGAAATGGATTGTCATTCACCTTAGGGTCCATTATTCAGTCTGAAACTGCTAGCCTGAGATTCCCTTCAGGGTGGCTTCTCACAGGAACAAGGAACAAGTACAAGCTTTGGGGTCTCCAATTTATAAGCTAATCCTAAAACTTGGGGTTCATCAGATCTTAGGGGCTACAAGTTTGGGGTTCCTAGATTCTATGTTGACAATGGTATAAGAACTTTTGGTATAACATATTTCCTCACTTTTTGGGAGGAACTTTCCCAAATATACATACACAGTCCAGGAGAAAGTTTGTTGAAAGTCAGAAAGCATATGTAGCAACGGTTAATTAAATTTCAGCTCCTGGTTGTTGGAAATGCATATGGTCCTCATGAAATTCCACTTTAGCATGGTATAGATTTCTACTGGGTTTCTGGTAGAGTCCTTAGTAGGCTCAGCTTGACTTAAGCTCCCACTTGTAGGCAATGCCATTCTAGGGATTCTCCTAGGAGTGCTATGGGAAGTCCCAAATCTGACTTTTAAAAGTTCACAAGGTCATCTTTTGGACTGAGATGAGGGAGATGGAGACTGTCTTTCCCAAAGTGAATCATTCTGGGGGCCTGGCTTGAACTGCTCCCACAATGAGGCTGGACTATCACAGGATACCCAATTTCAAATTAACTCCTTATTTTTATATAAACCCCCTAAGGCATGGCCAACTACTGTCTCATTTCAACTAATGATTTTCATTTGATTAAGGACTTTCTATTTATTAGACTTTTTGTACCCAGTTTAATTGATTTTATCAAAAGAGGTGTTTTTCCCTAACGAACTTGTGATGGAAAGAGTTTGTGACTGTTTGTTGGTACCCAACCCACAGGGCACTAGAGTGCCAGACCAGAGTGAGCAATGAGGGGAATTGTCAGATCAGATTCCTCTCTAGTTTGGCTGACAAATCAGAGGCACAACTGGGCTCCTCTGTTGATTCCCATTTCTAAAGGAGAACTGCCAGAGAACCCTGGGCAGCCTAGCAAACAAGCTTTCCTTCTGGCACTGTTATCTCTTATGAACCTTGCCTTTTTATTCTATCTATTGACTACTATTTTTCACTGTCCATACATAATATTAATGATGATAGCTAATGTATATGCAGTGGTTTAAGGTTTACAAAATACTTTACATTTGTTATTTCATTTGATTCTCATAATAGCCCTCTGGGGCAGGTGCTACTTATTATCCCCACTTTACTAATGAAGGAACTGATAATGAGGGATGTTAATTGATTTACTAATCACATAGCTAATAAGTGTTTGAGGCAGAATTGGAGCTCAGATCTTCTAGACTCCAAATCTATTATTCTATGCACTATAAACTCACTTTCTCTATCACAATCTGTGGCAGTAGGAGGAATGGATGAATAACAAAGAATTATTAGGTGGGCACTGTGCAAAAACATAATCCAAAGACCTGGGGATACAAATATGCCATATCATGTCAATCCCCAGGAGACAACATATATGGAAAGTTCTCCTTGCAAGATAAATAGAAAGCCCTGTTGGTCTTTAGAGTGATACAATAGAGCAAATGGTACTGTAACTTCTTTCCATTGGTAAAAATGTCCATTTTTGCCACTGAGACATCGGAAAGGGCTAAGGTTTGGGAACTTAATATTTATAGAGGTCTTTGAGTCCCAGAATGTCCCCAGAAGCACCAGCAAGTTTTTCTCATTTAATTCCATTTGAATACATCAGATCTTGGTGATTTTGTGCTGAAGCAGTTTTCTTATCTCCCCTGAAATGAAACTAGTGACTCTCAGATGCACAAAAGCATCAACTTCAAGAACGACAGAGTCACCTGCTGCCCAAAGTCCCTCATTGCAGGCAATTTTCAGTGCCAATATAGCTTGAAGGACACAATGGATGTGTTTCTGAGAAGCCGAGTACCAACTGCATTCTGGTAAATGGACTCATATTTTAAATCCTCTAGGGAAGTTTATTGGCCAAAGGGCTCCTATGGTGAATCCTTTCATAACACGAAGAACCACTTATTAATATAACAACAGCTTCCATTTGTAGAGCACTTTGTAGTTTTCAAAGAGCTTTTGCATACACAATCTGATTTGATCTTCATCATTCTACTGTGAGGTTGATAAATTATGGGGTAAAATTACGAGAAGTACAAATTTGATCCAGGTACATTCTCAAGTTATATCCAGCTCAATTCTCTCTCTTTAGATTTGTAAGACCTTCAGAGTCTGATGTTTAAATAAATACAGATTGCACATCTAAAGCCAAGTCATCTGAAACATTTGTTCCTGTTCACATGTGCAGGATGAATCACAGACCCATGACAAACTGAGGTTCCCCACTATACTTGTCTGAGTGGCAGATGCATATTTCTTGGCTCTACATAGCAGGAAATATGATATTGTAGGTAGGATGTTGATCCTGAAGTCAAGAAGACATCTGTTCAAAGTCTGATATTCTAGACGTATGTACCTAGACAACTTACTTCGCCTTGCCAAGCCTCAGTTTCTGAGTATTTGAAGGACTTGATAGAAGAGGTCCATAAGGATCAAGAGAAGAGGAAAAGTTCTTGAGTTGTTGGGTAGTCACATTTTTTGTTTTGTGTATCTATGTGTATATGTGTGCTGTCTTATTCAATAAATTATTTTGTAGCAAAAGTGGAAAAAAATCTATAAAATGGGAATAATAATGACCAGCATTTATATGGTACTTTAAAGTTTACAAAAACCTACAAATACTATTTCATTTGATCCTCACAACTCTGAGAGGTATGAGATGAGAAAATTGAGCCAGATAGAGAGACTTGCCCAGGGTCACTCAGCTAAGTATCTGAGGTCAAATTTGAACTCAGGTCTTCCTAACTCCAGATCCTATGCTCTATCCACTGTGTCACCTAGCCACTTTTAGCTTAATGTATAAATATACCTATGTGTTTTCTATATGTACATATATACATGTATACAAAACATATACACATATAATATTCTATAGTGTTCTATTTAATGATATGATTGTCATGAGAATTTTGGAAATCTCACTTTTGTCATTTCTCACTTGTGTGATCTTGGACAAAATCACTTAACCTCCATGGGCCTCAGTTTCCTTATCTGTAAAAGGAGAGAGTTGGATTTATGTTCCTTGTATCTGTCAATAGACTATGATGTCAGTATAATCTGTAAGCTTGTCTTTACTCCCCTAAACCTGAAACTCCTTTAGGCACACCAAGGAAGTGTCATTAATTGATTTATTTCCAAAATATATTCTCATGTTTCCAGGCTTTCGTGGTCCCAATTAGGTACTTGATGTGAAGTCAGAGGACCTGGGTTTGAATGTTGTCTCCACAAATAGATATCTATGACCTTTGGTAAATCATTTAACTTCTCTGGGACTCAGCTTCCTCATCTGTAAAATGAGGGGGTTGGATCAGACTTCCTGATCTCTCTTCTAGTTTTAAATCCCATGACTACGACATTTTACAATTCTCCATTCTAAACAACCACAATATATTTAGCTTACTTCAAGCCTAGCTTGACTTCTTAAAATCTGGAACTGTGCTATCCCAAGTGAAATGCAGGTACGTGGTACCCTCTAGTGTACTTATTTATAATTGCAACCCAGAACTAGCGTTGTGGGCAGAAAAGAAGTGTTTTTCTAAAGCGAGTTAATTTTTGCTTTGTTGCTATTGGATTCATTATGCAAGAAGTATCCTCTTTCTCTATGCAAAGACTCCTCCAAGTCACAAATCTCATTTTTAGGTTCTGAACCTCCCATCCAACAGTGAAATAAAAGGAGAGTCCTTGGAAAGTGGATATGACAGGAATCATAGTTTCTTTTATCCTATTTGTCTTCAGCCTCCTTGATTTTCAGTTTCTTATCTGTAAAGAAACCAAGGTTTTACAGAATCACAAAATCATGAATCTCATGTTTGGAAGGGACCTCACGGGTCATTCAGGCCAATTAGAACACGAATAAGAACCCCATATTTGGCAAAGGATTGATCCATGAAGTCACTCCATGAAGGGAAGCCCATTAGCTCCCTTTTGAAAGCTTTCATTATTTTTTCTTACATGAAACTGAAATCTACCTTTCTGCATTTCTCATCCATGACTCTAATGCCAAATAGAATAAGTCTAAAGTCTCCTTCTCCACATGTCAGTCCTTCAAATACTTGTAGATAGCTAATATGTCTCCTCAAATCTTTAGTCAAGGATAAACATAATCATTTCCTTTAACCAAACCTCATGTGGTGTGCCCTGCATGCCTTTCTCCATTTTAGTTGCCTTCCCTTGGATGCTCTCCAACTAATCAATGGCCTTCTTAAAATGAGTCTCTTAGAACTAAACAGAACCCTGTAGGTTTGTTTCTGACCAGGTCAGAGGACAGCAGGACTTTAGCTGGGCTTTCTGCTGATCTCATAGACATGGAATACTAGGTTCCTAAGTCTAGTTCTCGGTCCGAGGGCTCCTAGGACACCTGGACTAAGAGGAACCACTTATCTAGACCTCAGAAAGGTTTTCTGGAAGAAGAAAGAGAAAAATTCCAATTAACATAATAATTGACATTTCTTTAGGCTTTTAGCTAGAGTGCTATAAGTCGGATGTTGCATCCTGGGGATAGGAAGAACAATGAATCAACAACCATTTGTTAATGGCTAATAATGCTAATATTAATAGTGGTTAATAATACCACCAGAGCTGAGCAGCAAAGGAAGATGTGGAAAAGAAAGTTTGCCCATCTCATATTTCCCTAAGTTCAGCCTAGCCCACTCTCCTCCTCTTAGCTGAGACAGTTATCTTATCCTCCACTTCTCCCTTTGTTCTGCTTAGTGACAACAACTCACATTTAATTCAGTTTAAAGTATGTAAAACACTGATCAAAATCATAGGAGACTGGTATTGTGGGTGTTATTATCCTCATTCTACAGATGAGAAGATTAAGGAACTTAGGTTCTAATTCCTTCCCTCAAAAGAGAAGCACAAATTCCTTTTGCCTTGGTTATTATGTCAGAAAATGTTGGGTTTCCTTCTTTGAAGGCCTTTAAGCAAAGGCTAGATAATCATTTCTTCACCAAGTTGTAGATGGGATACTTTTGGGGGTATGAGGTGTTTCCTAAATAGGAACTTTTTCAGTTTTTCTTCATAGAAATGCACCTTGTTAAACATTTCTAGAAAGCACATTCTCAATTGCAAATGTTTGCTCATTGCAGTAACCACAACACTTTCCCATAACCCCATGGAACAGAACAGTGACCCAATCGCTGTCACCAAGGAGGAAATAAGTAACCCACACATGAGTATCTAAGTGAAAGGGGAACTGGGCTGCACCTCTGAGGGTGAAAAGGATTAGAACAACTCAAGTTCCCTAAACACTTGCTAAAAGTGTTTTCTTTATGCCAGACTACCTCACAAGCTAGTTCACAGGAAAGAACAGAGTTGGGAAAGGAGGAGGGAGGAGATTCAGGTACTTTATTCACATAGTTAGAGTTTAGCTGCTGGACTCATTAAACACCTAATTGGAACTGTGGTCTCCCAAGTCTTTCCCAGAATCCTTTGTGAAAATATTTCCTCATATTTGTAATGTGATCTAGTGTAAAGAATTCTATAGTTGCAGTCAGGGAAGAACTGGGATTGAATCTTGCCTCTGATTACTTACATAAAAATGTTAATTTTTTTTAAATGAAGAAAAATCTATTTTCTCTCCTCACATTAAAAAAAAAAGAAAAAGAAAATCATTTAAAAGAAATATGCATAGTCATGCAGAACAAATTCCTGCATTGGCCAGGGCACCCCTCCCCCAAATATGTGTATATGTATATGCCTATGGATATATGTAAGTGTATGCATATCTGTATGGCAGCTAGAGGCATAGTGTGGATAGAGTTCAGAGCCTGAATTCAAATCCAATTTCAGACACTTAATAGCTATGTAAACCTAAGCAAGTTTTTGAATTGTATTTGCCTCAGTTTCCTCATCTGTAAAATGAGCTGTAAAATGAAGAAGGAAATAGAAACCCACTACAATATCTTTACCAAGAAAACTCCCAAAGGGATCACAAAGATTTGAGTATGACTGAAATGACTTAACAACAACAAAAACAATAGACACTCCAAGTTCATCACTCTTGCTTTGGAGATAGGTAGCATCAGTCATCTGGAATTGTGTTTGGTCAGAAAAAGTCAATAAACATTTGTTAAGTACCAATATCTGTCAACCACTGTGCCAAGCACTAGGAATAAAAAGAAAGGCACAATATAATCCCTGCTTTTAAGAAACTCACAGTAAAAGAGAGGATACAACATGCAAGCAACTATATAAATATGAGATAATTTAATAAAATGAATTAAAAATAATCTCAAAGGGAAGGGGCTAAAATTAAGGAGGATGGAGAAAGACTTTTTTATTTTTTAAAAAGTTTATTTAATTAATTTAGAATATTTTTTCATAGTTACATAAATCATGTTCTTTCCCTTACCTCCTCCCACCCCCTTCCCATAGCCACAGAGCAATTCCACTGGGTTTTACATGTGTCTTTGAACAAGATCTATTTCCATATTGTTAGTATTTGCACTAGGATGATCATTTAGAGTCTACATCCCCAATCATAGAGGAAAGACTTTTTGAAGAATGTGAAACTCCATCAGAGACTTGAAGGAAGCCAAGGAAGTCCTAAGGTAGAGCTGAAATGAGAGAATTCCAGGCATGAGGTATGTCCAATAAATGCCTCATCAGGAAATGGATTATAGGAGGTGTGGAATAGCCAGAAGACCAGCATCTGGATCTTAAAGGTCATGGAGGAGAGTGGGAAAATTGTCATGGTGATTTAGGATCTTGAAGATCAGAGATTTAATTGTCATCATAAGATCATAGTTTTAGAGCTGAGAGGGTCTTTTCAGGCTATCTAGTCCAACTTTCTCATTTTACAGATGAGAAAATGTGAACCTTCAAAGGCTAATTGATTTGGCCAGGGTCATTTGACCATGGCAGGAAAACAATTGCAAATTAAGTATGTTGCCGCAAAATTACCTTGCTCTAAATACTTCATAAAAGTAAATTCTTAGTCTCTGTTTTTCAAACTGCATGACTGAGAGTATCAGCCCAGCTTATTAGCACTTCTTTAACACCTTGATGATTTCATTATCCCTTCTTTAACAACTTGAGAGTCACATTCTTCTTTTCCTTTTCTCACTAACCTCTTACCTTGTCTTACCAACTACCTTTTTCTTTTCTTCCTACTCAGGTTATTTTTTTTCCCTTTAATAACAAATCCCTTTATTCCTTTTTTTAAAACAAATGTTGACAAATTTTATTGTGCATAGACCCAAGTAAGTCTCTGTCTTTGAGGAGTCATATTTAACCATATGAAAACAAGATACACACAGATAAATCAGTACAAAATATAAGCAGAATATCCCTTTAGACTGAGCCCTTTTTCACCCTTTGAGATGACATATATGTATATATACATGTATATACATATACATATATATATATATATATTATCCTTGAAGGAACTTTTGAGGTTTGTGTGAGGAAAGAATGAGAAAGAGAAACACTTGGACTAAATAAGAAGGAAATTATTCAGGTGATTTGGAGGACTCTGGGATTGTGAAGAAGGCCAAAGATTGAATTTTGGGAGGAAGAAATTTGGAAGAATTTGAGAAAAAGTTGAAGGAGAACTGCTCAGAAAAAATGTAAGGATGCTACTAAAAAAAGCATCTAAGAGACTACCAGTGACTCAGTTTTGTCACAAAAAGCAGGGATTCATTTGATCAGGTTTATAATCCAACCTCCAGAGGCCACAGAGGACAACTGGTACTCTCCTCAGTGACACAGGTATGCTTCATCCCCTCCTATTTCCCCCCATGCTTTCCTTCATCATGCTCTCCAAATCCCTCTGCCCACAGACAGCTACTACAGTGTGTGGAATAGCATCCTATGCCATCCATGCACATTAAACTAGAAGGTTACTGTGCTTTTCAGTAATCTTCTCTTCCTTTGGATTCCAGTAATTTTAGATGTTAGGCAAAGAATGCACAAAGGATTTAATGGAATTGGTGACCACACAGTGAAAGAACCTCTCCTGATGCAGCTAAGAACTGAGAGATGTAGCCAGAGATCCTCTATGTGGTCTCTAACCTAGAGATTCTGGTTCTAGTTTTATAAATCAATGAACATTTATTAAACACCTACTTTGTGCCAGGTACTATGCTAAGCACTGGGGAAGCAAAAAGGGGCAAAAGACAGTCCCTGTCCTTAAGGAACTTAGAATCTAATGGGATAGACAACATAAAAGCAAATGTATATAAACAAGGGATATATAACAAAAATGGGAAATAATTAACAGAGAGACTGATATTACAATTAGGAGGGGTTGGAAAAAGTTTTTTGCAGAAGACAGGATTTTAGTGGGGTCTTAAAGCCAGAAAAATCAGTAGGTAGAGTTGAGGAGGGAAAGCATTCCAGGCATGGAGGATAGCCAGAGAGAAGGCATTCTGTTGAAGATTGGAGCTGTGAAATAGGCCAATAAGAGCAAAAGCAAGGAAGATAATTGAAAAGTCGCACCAGCGGTTAAAAAAGGGGGGGAAAGCTATAGAATTTTTTATTACTATGTAGGAAAAATGATTTATTTGTCTGGGAAAAATTATTATACTGTTTAAATCCATCCTGTGATTAAAGGTTGTTCACACACAGAATATTGTCTGACTCCAGTATGGGTACAAGGTATTTTAGACTCCCCCCCAACCCCCAGGTCCTGGAACCAAAGCATTCTCATCAAACTTGTTCTTCAGTTTTCCTTGTGTTTGACTGTCCATATTTTGTTGTATGTTTATTTATATCTTTCTCAATCTACATTGCTGTCAAACTGCCCTCTGCAAAATGGCTTAACTGCAACATAGTGGGATTTGTGTGTGTGGACACCCTTGTTTAAATCCTATATGAACCTTTTAGAGCCTGGTTTGCTCTTTTCTACCAAATAACCTAACAAATTTTTTCTTAAACTATTTCAGATTTTGGAGTCTGTTCTCACAAACAACAACTGCTTCTGGGAGGAGGAAGATTCCCTTCCCTTCCCTGAAGGAGAAGGCTGTTTGCTAGAAGTTCAAACAGAAACCTGATAAATGACTCCTTAAAGGTGTGATCTAGTAGAGCTGGTGCTGATATGCTCAACGCCTTTGGACTCTCACATTTATTGTTTTAGAGTCCACCAAATTTATTAGGGGCTCAAGACAGGGGAACGTTCTTTGTATCCTTTTAAGTGTCTCAGAGAGACAGGAAATTATTGGTACCTAGCCCTATAAAGATGACTTCCTATTGAAACCTATTCCTTGATGACAATCTGCAAGGACAGGGAGAAATTCCTAAAGGAAATGAATTTGATAGATTAGAGTCATGTCCTCTCTCACCACCTCTATGCCTCAGTTGCCACACACTATACCCAGCTTGTCTCTTGGGCACCTAAATCCTAACTTTTGAGTGGAGTCCTACCAGAATAACTTCAGATTTTAGTTATGGATTCTCCCCCTCACCCCTTCCATGTTGTGCCTTGGGCAAATATTCCATCAGTGTTAATAGGCAATGGAAGGAGGAGTCACAGTCTGTTGTCCTAATTGGTAGACAGAACACAATGATAACTTTTGGAGTGTATCTTGATACAGATTTAATAAGGAAAAAAATTGATGGTGACTCTATAGAAAGGTATTAAAAATGCATAGGGAAATTCAATACCAAGAGAGCAGGGCTCCTTCAACTCCACCCAGCCCCATCCATCTTCTAAGACTCTGCCCTATTTGAATAATTTAGAGGAGGCTACAGAGGGCAGCCCAGGGAGGGAAGGGGTAGTTTGGGCTCTTGGAAGTCATTATCTGTGCCATTCCTTTCAGCAACCTCTATGCATGTTACTCTGAATAAGGACAGATGGAGACTTTTAGAATGACTTGAACCATCCCATATAACTGACACCAAATAATATTGGGTCCTCAAAGAAATGAAAGATATTTCTTAACTAGTGTTAGAGATGAAGGAAGGTAGAGTATTTAGTCATAAATGCTCCCTTTATGATAATTCTGTGATGCACTTAAGGTTGGCAGATGGTCCCTGGCAGTGGAACATAAACATCTAAACAAAAATGATCACTACAGTTGACTTTGACCTGGCAATGTTGTAGGTCAGGTAGTCCAAGCCCTAGATCAATGGTATGGGGTGACTGCCATCACTGTTTTCCCCTTCTCTGTTCCTATGACTAATAGTCAAAACCAGTTTGCTTTCATCTAGGAAAGAATCCAATATATGTATTTCCATTGTCTTTTCCCAGGGCTACCTGAACTCTGTCATATAAAGTTCAATGGATCAAAGGGTTTTTATTGTTAGGAGGTACATTGATTTCTGGGGCAGCTGGATTGTACAGTGGATAGTGCTCTGAGCCTAGAGTCAGGAAGAACTGTTCATATCCAGCCTCAGATATGTATTATCTTTATGACCTTGGACAAGTCACTTTACCTTTTTTTTGCCTTGATCCCATGAAGAAGAAAATGGCAATCCATTATCTCTGTACCAAGAAAACCTCATGAACAGTATTGCATGCTATGGTTCATAGGGTCACAAAAAATTGGAAATGACTGAATGATTGAACAACAATAACCTTGATCTCTAATAGCACAGGGGAAGTGATACTGTCATTGGTGAATATAAATATACTTGGAAGAAGGGAACAGAAATCTAAGAGACCTTCCCAACATATTGATGAAGAAATGTTGACTAGGCCAGATGAAGTCATGGAGGCAGAGGCCCCAGATCAGATGGTGGTTCATGTGAGAGATAAGGGATAATAAAATTGATCCTAGGAAAATTCAGAGTCTGGTCTGCTCAGTAAAATTTTGGAAAATACAATGAATGAGGAAAATCCAGAGGTCTGTAGGTCTTCATTTCATGATGATGAATCCTAGATAGAGTGGATGCTTCAAGGTTTAGAGAACTCAAATTCTCCACATAGGTATCCCAATGTTATTCATTTCTGCCTCTTTTAAATTTTTTAAAATTTATTTAATTTAGAATACTTTTGCATGGTTACATGATTCATCATTCCTTCCCTTCCCTCCTCCCTCCCCCCTCCTGTAGCCAACAAGCAATTCAACTGGGTTTTTCATGTATCATTGGTCAAGACCTATTTCCATAGTATTAATATTTGCAATAGAGTGATCATTTAGAGTTTACATCCCCAATCATATCCCCATGAACTATGTGATCAAGTAAGTGTTTTTCTTCTGTGTTTCTACTCCCACAGTTCTTTCTCTGGATGTGGATAATGTTCTTTTTCATAAGTCCCTTAGAATTGTCCTGGGACATTGCATTGCTGCTAGTAGAGAAGTCCATTACATTCAATTATGCCACAGTGTATCTGTCTCCATGTACTACATCCTTCTGGTTCTTCTCCTTTTGTTCTGCATCAATTCCTGGGGATTGTTCCAGTTCACATGGAATTCCTCCAGTTCATTATTCCTTTCAGCACAATAGTATTCCATCATCAACAGATACCACAATTTGTTCAGCCATTCCCCAATCGAAGGGCATCCCCTTATTTTCCAATTTTTTGCCACCACAAAGAGTACAGCTATAAATATTTTTGTATGTGTAGTTTTTCCCATTATCTCTTTGTGGTACAAACCCAACAGTGTTATGGCTGGTTTAAAGCGAAGACATTTAAAAGTCATTTAAAGCCCTTTGGGCATAATTCCAAACTGCTTTCCAGAATGGTTAGGTCAATTCACAACTCCACCATTAGTGTTCCAATTTTGCCACATCCTTTCCAACATTTATTACTTTCCTTTGCCAATCTGCTAGGCATGAAGTGGTACCTCAGAGTTGTTTTGATTTGCATTTCTCTAATTATAAGAGATTTCATTTCTTCCTCTTTTAAGAGTGCTTCTGAATAGGTTCAAGAAAATCTAAGGTTATACAGAGCAGTCTCTTCATTCAGTGCTTTATGATCCTGCAGAGAGGCACCAAAAGGATGCCAGATTAAGTAACTGTTAGGTTTCAGGAGCTGAAAGTTCCCCAAAGTGGTTACTCACTAGACCACCTTCGAAAAACAATTGCTCACCAATGAATGACTTTTAGTGAAGTTGCAGAATATGAGATAAATCCACTCAGATTATCAGCATTTCTATTTATCATCAATAAGACCAACCCAGCTGGAAGAGATAAAAAAATAAATTATATTTAAAAACCTTTAGAAGAAACTATATCTTGCCAAAAGTCACAGACAAGGAAGTAATATCCTTACTAAATGCATATGCAACAAATAGCATAGTATCTAAATTCTTAAAGGAAGAGTTAATAATTATTGGAGGAAATAGACAGAAACATTATAATAGTGAGGGGACCTCAATTTTGTAAATCTAACTATAAAATAAATAAGAAACAAATTAAGGAGGTAAATAGAATCTTAGAAAAGTAAGATATGATAGACTCCTGGAGAAAACTGAATAGGAATAGAAAAGAGCATACTTTTTCTCAGTTATATATGGCACCTTCACAAAAATTAACCATGCTTTAAGTCATAAAAATCTCACAAACAATGCAGAAAAGTGGAAATATTAACTGTACTCTTTTCATGCCATAATGCAAAAAAAAAAAAAATTACATTCACTCTAAGGGCTGTGAAAGCATGGATTAAAAATTAATTAGAAATTAAGTAATCTAATCCTAACAAATGAGTGGGTTGAAAAATGTCATAGATACAGTCAATTTCATTAAAGAGAATGACAAAAAAGAGACAATACACCAAAATTTGTGATGCAACTAAAGCAGTACTGTGGGGAAAATTTATGTCTTTAAACACATATATCAATAAAAGAAAGAGAAGATTGGTGAATTCAGTATGCAACTAAAAAGATTCTGGGAAAAGAATAAATTAAAAATCTCTAAACACAAAAATGGAAATCTTGAAAATCAAAGGATAAATTTGTAACATCAAAAGTAAAAGAAATTGAACTATAGGAGTTATTTTTGGAAAAAGCCAATAAAATACATAAGCCATTGGCTAATTTGATGGAAAAAAGGAAGAAAACCAAATTACCCATATCAAAAAAGAAAGGAGTTGAGTGTACCACCAATGAAGAAAAAAACCAAAGCATGTATTAGGAATTATTTTGCCCAGTTATATACCAATAAAAATTATAATTGAAGTGAAATGAATAAATATTTATAAAAATATAAATTGCTCAGATTAACAAAAGAGAAAATAGAATACTTAAATAACCTGATTTTGGAAAAAAGAGAGTGAACAAGCCATAAATGAGTTCCCTAAGAACTTGGGACCACATAGATTTACATATGAATTCTAACAAACATTTAGGAATTTCAATATTATTCCAATATTATATAAACTATTTTAAAGAATAAGTAAAGAAGGTGTTCTACCAAATTCCTTTTATTATGCAATTATGGTTTTGATACCTAAACCAGGGAAAGCAAAAATAGAAAAAGAAAATAATAAATCAACCAATCCTTAATGAATATCTATGCAAAAAAAATTAATTACTAGCAAAGAGATTATAGCAAAAAAGCACAAAGATCAGACACTATGACCAGGTGAGATTTATACCTGGAATTCAGGACTGGTTCATTATTAGGAAAAGTATTAGCCTAATTGATCATATCAATAACCAAAACAACAAAAATCATATGATTATCTCAATAGATGGAAGAAAAACTTTTGAAAAAATACAAGACTCATTAAAAACACCAGAAAACATTGGAATAAATGGAGCATTTAAAAATGATAAGTAGTATTTTTCAAATACCAAGAACAAGCATTATTTGTAATGCGGATAAATTTGAGATCTTCCAAATAAGAACTGGGGTAAAGCAAAATTATCCATTATTATCACTTTTATTTAATATTGTAATAGCAATGCTAGCATGATAAAACAAGAAAAAGAAATGGAAGGAATACAAATAGGTAATGAGGAAACAAAACTATTACTATTTATGGATATTATGATGGCATACTTATGAGAAGCCTTAAAGAATCAACTTAAAAAAAAACTAATAGAACAATTAATAAATTTGGCAAAGTTGCAGGATATAAAACATAAATCATCAACTTTTTTGTATACTACCAACAAAACACATCAGGAGGAGATAGAAAGACAAATTCCATTTGAAATAACTATAGACAATATAAAACACCTTAAAGTCTACCTGACAAGACAAACCTAGGGACTATATGAAGGCAATTATAAAACACTTTTCACACAAATAAAGGCAGATTCTGACAATTTGGGAAATATTAATTGCTCCTGGGTAAGTCAAGCCAATAAAATAAAAATGATAATTCTATATAGGTTAATTTACTTATTTAGTGCCTTACTAATTACACCACAAAATAATTATTTTATAACATTAGAAAAATAATAGCAAAATTGATCTGGAAGAACATAAGGTCAAGAATATCAAAGGATTCAATGAAAGTAAAATATGAAGGAAGGAAGCCTTAAAGTACTGGATTTCAAACTATATTACAAAGTGGTAATCATGAAAACAATCTGATACTAGCTAAGAAACAGAATGATAGATCAGTGGTAGAATTTAAATATCCAGTATCCAGTAGTAAATGATAATATCCAGTGTTTGGTAAACCCAAAGATCTAAGTTTTGGGGGTAACAATTCATCATTTCACAAAAATTGTTGGGGAAATCAGAAAGCAGTTTGGAAAAAAAAAAACTAGGCATACCATATATGAAGATAAGGTCAAATCAGATAAATAAATAGTGATATTATAAATAAATCAGGGAAGAATGGGAAAATCTCAGATCTATGGATAAGGGAAGAGTTTATGACCAAACAAGATATAGAGAGGATTACAGGAAGTAAAATGGGTAGTTTTGGTTATATAACATTTAAAAAGTTTTCACACAAACAAAACCAGTGTAGCCCAAATTAGGAGGAAAATAGGAAACTGGGTAATTTTTTTTTTTACAATAAGTTTCTCTAATAAAGGCCTCATTTCTCAGATATGTAGGTAACTGAGCTGAATTTATAAAAATATGAGCCATTTTAAATTTTGATAAATTGATTTTTGGTAATTGATAAATGGTCAAAGGATATGATTAATCAATTTTTAAAAGAAACCAAAGCTATCAATAGCCATGTGAAAAATGCTCTAAATCATTAAATTTAGAGAAATGGAAATTAAAACAACTCTGAGATACCACCTCACACTTTTCAGATTGACTAATATAACGGAAAAGGAAAATGACAGATACTGGTACGGATGTGCAAAAAATTGGGACCTTAATACACTGTTGGTAAAGTCGTGAACTAGTTCTAATTCTGGGGAACAATTTGAAATTATGCCTAAAAGGCTATAAAGCTATGCATACAAAGAAAAAAGAACCCCCATGTATGAAAATATTTATGTGGTAGCAAGGAATTTGAAAGTGAGCCTGAAGAAGTTATGACATATGACAAAAAAAATGCTTATCTTCCATCTTAGAATCAATACTAAATATTGGCTCCAAGGGAGAAGAGTGGTAAGGGCAAGGCAATAGGGATTAAGTGACTTGCCCAGGGTTAAATAGTTAGGAAGTGTGTGAGGCCAAATTTGAAGCCAGGACCTTTTGTCTCTAGGTCTGGCTCTCAATCCACTGAGTTGCTCTAGAATATGATTTTGATGGGATATTATTGTGTTAAAAGAACTGATGAACAAAATGGTTTTGGAAATCCTGCAAAGACTTATATGAATTGAAGCAAACTGAAGTGAGGAGAACCAGGAGAACATTGTTACAGCCATATTGTAAAGATGATCAACTGTGAAAAGTCTTGCAACTCTGATTAATACAATGATTCAAGATAATTCCAAAAGATTCATGATGAAAAATGCTGTCCACCTCCAAATAGAGAAGAGATCAAAGCATATTTTGCCTTTTTTTCTCACAACATGGGTAATGTGGAAATGTATTTTGCAATGACAATGTATGTAATAGGTACTGTATTTCCTACTTTCTCAATGATAGGGGAAAGTGGTGGAAGGAGGGAGAATATTTGGACCTGAGAATAAAAATTCTAAAAAAATTTAAAAAGAAAAGAAAGAAAAACTGTTTACTAGGGTCAAGCTGCTATGGAACAAATGACTGTTGGTCCTACAATCACCTTTTTTTCAAAGTTGACTATTATGGTTTGGGCCATGCAAGATGGTTACTTTAACAGATGGCTAGGGCTCTGGAGAAGTCTATTACTAATTAGCAATTATACATTCAAAATCATGTATGCCTGGATCCCTGCAGGGCTAGTGTCCTTCACAAATAGGTGGTAACTATTTTGGAAGCTGAGGTCTCTGGTCCAAATACTATACACTTACCTCTTCTGGCCCATTGAACTCCCACCTATAAACTTAGCTGCTGAGGAATGTTGTTTTGCCAGGTTTATCAGTGACTCTCACCACTACAAGAGAGGCTTATGCAACTGGATTTTAGTTAATCTTGTAATTTGGGTCTAATCGTTAAAGAATGAGAATATCAGAAAGTCTTTGCAAAGGGCTGAGCTCTAGGCTGCATGACAGGCATGTGGGAGAGTCTTAAGGAATGGGGAAGAGAAAATCTTCATCTATACTGATTTCTAGGAAGTGATCTGAAGCTTGGAAAGCAGAATACTAGAAAATTAAAGGCTCTCCCCTTTGGAATTAGAAACAATTGAAGAATTTTGCTGATGCCCACCACCATATGACAATAACCATACATTTAATTGTGGGCCATATTGGCACCCATCAGAAATGCTATATGCAAACACTCGAGTTAGATCCCTTACAAGAATAGCAGAATTTAAGGAAAAGGTTCAATGCTATTAGGTTTTGGGGTAAGTGATGTCATATTATGCTGAATATGGGACCATATGAGCCCCTTAATGAAGGACATGGCAATAATCCCTGCCCAATTAGGCTCCTTATTCCAGTTGAAGCAGCTATTTAACCTAAGTGACTCTCAACCTATTCACAATTGAGAAAGTGAAACCCTCATCTCACGGAAAAATGTTTGTCCTTGCTAATCAACAACTGTGTTGTTATGAATCTGATTTTTAAAGTCAGATGTCCAACCTTACATAAGCCATGACTTCTAATTCAGTGGTAACCTATGAAGGGGGAAAGCCCTCTTCTCTAGTGGTTACTGAGATCCAATATTCAGGGCATCACTGATAATAATGGACTAGTTTTAGAAATAGTTTGGGCTGACCTTCTCTTGCCTTTTAAAAAATTCCTTCACCAGGGCAGAGTTGCCATGTCTTCAAGGTTCTTGCCGTCTGAGAGGGTCTCATTTATTCTGGAGAAAAAGCTCAGAACCTCCTTATTTATAAGATTTCCTTTCCTTTGGGGTGGTTTAGATAATTCATTCCCAGAATGGACTTGCAGGAAAAAGAGTGCTATTGTTGCATAACAGCTTGTTTTCTTCTTCTTTTTCAAAAGGATAGTTTATTTTTACCAATTACAAGTAATAACAATTTTCCAGATAAATTTTCAGAAATTATATGATCCAAATTGTCTTTCTCTCTCCCTTCTCTCCCCCTTCCCAGAGAATTTGATCTGGATTGTATATGTATTCTCATGCAAAACATATTTCCTTATTGTTAATTTTTGTAAAAGAATAATCGTGTAAAACCAAACTTCCCAAATAAAAACAAAAATGAAATGAAAAATAGTATACTTTGATCTACATTCCAACTCCAACGATCCTTTCTTTGTAGATGGATAGCATTCTGTGTCCAGAATTGTCCTGGATCACTGTATTGTTTAGAGTGGCTAAGTCTTTCATAGCTGATCATTCCACAATATTGCTATTTCAAAGTACAATGTTCTCTTGGTTCTGCTTATTTCACTCTGCATCACTTCATGTAGGTCTTTCCAGTTCTTTCTGAAATCATCCTGTTACTTTCTTATGGCACAATGGTATTCCATCACCATCACATCCCACAATTTGTTAAGTGTGAGATTTAAAATGGTTGAGGTCTTAACTGTAGTGATTAAAATAGTGGAAGATATAAATTGTGATAGATATAAGAGAGGGTGAGTAAATTTTGAATGCAGAAATATGTTTCACTACAGTGTCTTGGGTTTAAAATCAAATATAAGGTGGTCGCCAGGGAAATATTCCCAATTATTCAAATATCCAAGTCAATTGGGTTTTATAGAGATTTTAATTAACAATACAATGAGTAATCAAAGAAAGAGAGAGTAAGAAAGGAATAAGTATGAAGGGCCTCAAGCCAATATGGCCTAGACCTGAGTCTTAAAAGAGAAATCAGTCAGTTTTTTAACACTCACCACAAGGTCTGACTAAACAAGGATTCTAGTAACACCAGGCCAGCGTCCTTCCTCAAAGAGTCTTCCAGCCAGAGATTGTTTCAAAGGGCCTCTCTCAAGAGCCTCCAGAGCTCCTACCCCAGAGGGACAGAGCCCCTCAGAGATGCTCCTCAAGGAGCTCTCCTTCAGAATGAGAGTCAGAAATCGAGAATCTTTGCTTTTCTCTGAGCTTTTATTTTTAAGGGCAAAATCTCCTCTGTCACCTCCCCTAAGTCCTTACATCTACCAATCACTGTAGATGTTTCTAAAGGACCGCCCATTTTGAATTCACAGCTGAGTAGTTTTAATCTCTTTAGTAAGTCAGGAAAAAATGCTGCTGTGTCAACAAATTTCATTAGAAAAAAACTCTGAATAAGGTATCACCCTTTTAGGTTTAAGTAGTTTACAAGTTGCCCCACCTTTATAGGTACTTAGTATCCCATTGTATCAATTCTAAAACAGTCATGACTCAAAGAACTTCCTGTCCCTTCCATAAGCATGGATCAAAGTACTTTCATTATTTAGCAAGCCATTTTCTGTCCTAAAGCAGTCTTAAGTAGGGTGGAGCAGGGACACTCCCATAGCTAGGAGCCCCAACACTCAAGTAGAGTTCTCACCATCTGCTAGGGAATTTTTTTTAAGTAGAAGATTCCCCAATGGGGGAAACCCCTAACATTCATAAGTCTGAGAAATTTTGAGGTTTACATAAGCCATTCCCCAAGTAATAGACACCCCCTTAATTTCTAATTCTTTGCCACCACAAAAAGAGCTGCTATAAATATTTTTGTAAGAGAAGGTCCTTTCCACTGTTCATTAAAAAAAAAATCTCTTTGGGATATAGATCTAGTATTGGTAAAACAGAATCAAAGGATATGTATGCACTGTTGTATAGCTTTTTGGGCATAGTTCCAAATTGTCCTCCAGAATGGTTGGATCAATTTACAACTCCACCAGCAATATATTAGTGTCTTAACTTTACCACATCTCTTCCAACATTTATCATTTTCCTTTACTGTCGTATTGGTCAATCTGATAGGTATGAAAAGGTATCTCAGAGTTGTTTGAATATGCAATTTTCTAATCAAGAGTGGTTTAGAACATTTTTTGATATGATTATTGATAGCTTTGATTTCTTCATCTGAAAGTTGCTTGTTCATATCCTTTGACCATTTGTCAATTGAGGAATGGGTTGTAGTTTTATGAATTTGACTTAGTTCTCTAGGTATTTGAGAAATTAGGCTTTTAACAGAGAAATATGTTTTTTCCCTGGTTTGTTGTTTTTCTTCTAATCTTGGTTAAATTGGTTTTGTTTATACAAAACTTTTTTATTTTAATATACTCAAAATTATTCATTTTACATCATGTAATATTCTGTATCTGTTGTTTGGTCATAAACTCTTCATTACTTAATTAAAAAATCTTCTATGTTCCCCTGATTTATTTATGGTATCACCCTTTTATGTCTAAATCATATACCCATTTTGACCTTTTCTTGGGATAGAGTATGAGATATTAGTCTAAACTTAGTTTCTGCCATTCTGTTTTTTAGTTTTTTCAGTAGTTTTTGTCAAATAATGAATTCTTATCCCCAAAGCCTGGACCTTTGGGTTTATCAAACACTAGATTGCTAAAGTCTTTTAACCCTAATCTATTCCATTGAGCCACCATTCTATTTCTTAGTCAGTACCAGATTGTTTTGATGATTATTGCTTTATAGTATAGTTTGAGATATGTTTCTAGGTCACCATCCTTCACATTTTTTCCATTAATTACCTTGATATTCTTGGTCTTTTGTTCTTCCAGATAAATTTTATTATGTTTTTAATTCTGTAAAATAATTCTTTGGTAATTTGATCAATATGGCACTGAATAAGTAAATTAATTTAGGTAGAATTAGGCATCCTGGCTTCACACTTGATCTTATTGAAAAGACTTTTAAAATCCCCATTGTAGACAATACTTGGTTTTAGATAGATACTACTTATCATTTTAAGGAAAGGCTCATTTATTGTTATGCTTTCTAGTGTTCTTAATAGGAATAGGTGTTGTATTTTAGCAAAGGCTTTTTCAGCATCTATTGAGATAATCATTTGATTTCTGCTAGTTTTGTTATTGATATGGACAAGTATGCTGATAGTTTTCTTAATATTAAACTAGCTTTGCCTTCCTCATATAAATCCCACCTGTTCATAGTGAATGATCCTTGTGAAATGTTGATGTAGTCTCTTTGCTAGTGTTTCACTTAAGTTTTTGCAACCATATTCATTAAGGAAATGTAATTTTCTTTCTATGTTTTTGCTCTTCCTGGCTTAGGTATCAGCCAGGACATTTATGTCACAAAAAGAATTTGATAGGACTCCTTTTCTTCCTGTTTTACCAAATAGTTTATGTGGTATTGGGATCAATTGTTCTTTAAATGTTTGATAGACTTCACTTGTGAATCCATCTGGCCCTGGAGATTTTTCTTGGGGAATTCTTTGATGGCTTGTTCAATTTCTTTTTTCTAAAATGGGATTACTTAAGTATTCTATTTCCTCTTTTGTTAATCTGGAAAATTTATATTTTTGTAAATATTCATCCATTTCATCTAAATTGTCAGATTTATTGTCATATAATTGGGCAAAATAACTTTTAATGACTGCTTTAATTTCCTCTTTATTGGTAGTGAATCCACACTTGTCATTTTTGATACTGGTAATTTGATTTTCTAATTTCCTTTTTTAAAAATTTAATTTTCTTTATTTTATTACAGTAACAAATCTACACATAAGTTTTCCAAGGTTACATGATTCATGTCATCTCTCTCCCTTCTTCCCTCCCCTTTCTCATAGTTGACAAGCAATTCCACTGGGTTTTACATGTATTATTACTCAAAACCCATTTTCATATTGTTCATTTTTTTTTAAACCCTTACCTTCCGTCTTGGAGTCAATACTGTGTATTGATTCCAAGGCAGAAGAGTGGTAAGGGCTAGGCAATGGGGGTCAAGTGACTTGCCCAGGGTCACACAGCTGGGAAGTGTCTGAGGCTAGATTTGAACCTAGGACCTCCCGTCTCTAGGCCTGACTCTCAATCCACGGAGCCACCCAGCTGCCCCCCCCCCATATTGTTCATTTTTGTAATAGGGTAATATTTAAAACCAAAACCTCAAGTCATATACCCAAATAAACAAGTAATAAACCATATTTTCTTCTTCATTTCTACTCCAACAGTTCTTTCTCTAGATGTGGATACATTCTTTTCATAAGTTCTTCAGAACTGTCCTGGTTCATTGTATTGTTGTTAGCAATTGTGAAGATAGGATTAACTCTCCCCTTGCCTATTTTTAGCTAATCAAATCAAGAACTTAAAGCACCCCTACTTACTTTTAAATATGAGAGTTCACAAGTCACTTACTAGAGTAAGTGATCACCCCAAAGACCACTGCCCCATTGGATTCTGTGAAGGAGGAGGAGTGACAGGAAGTGATGTGGAAAAAAGGGATATAAAAAGAGACCAATATGGTCTAGCATTCATTCCTTTCCTAGCTTCTGGAGAAATTGGTTGCAGCAATTCCTGCTTTGGCTTTGGAGGAGGCTGCATTGGTAGAGCCCTGGCTGAAGATACCACCAGGACTTCTGGCTTGGAGAGATTCCTGCCTTGGTGGCCCTGTGAGGAGAGATCCTCTCTGCTCATTGGCGCCTTGGTGGGACACTCACTTTAGCATGAGTTTTGTGGGGAGACTCTTTTCCTTGGATCCTGCATTGGCTTGCTAGTGAGTGACTCAGACTTCCATGTGGAGATTGGAACTTTGTTGAGGAGTGAGCTGAATTTCATTGGATCAGCACTTAGATTGGGCTAGAAAACTGTGAATCTTAAAACTGCTCAGACTCTACTTCAGAAGATTTGGTTAAGCTATTCCCCTATTTTCTACAATGGAGGTACTTGGTCAGGAATGTATTGAGAACTTTAAAATTACACCTTAGGGGAAGATAAAGCTGTAAACTCATGACTGAACAATGAAAGTCCCCAACTCATACTTATAGTAAAGCCAAAACCTTAAGTTAGGTGGTCTATTTTTAGATCTAATACAAAAAGGTCCTAAGTACCTATAAAGGTTAAATTAATCACTAAAACGCAAGCAACTTACAAAAGTCAAGCTTAACAAAAGAGGTGTGTGAAGTTTTAGTCTAACCAGAGAAGGTGTGAACCAAAGAAGATGTGTACTAAGAATGGGCAGTCCTGGAGAAAAGCATCTACTGTGATTGGTAGATGTGAAAATTTAGGGGAGGTGACATAAGAGAAAATTCTCTTTAAAGGAACTCTCTGAACTTAGTTCAGGGCTCAAGAGTTCAGTTTGGAAGCTGAATTGGAGCTCTGAACTCAGTTTAGGAGTCAGGAGTTCAGAGGAGGGTCTTTGAACTCAGTTCAGGAGTTGAGGACTTCAGTGAAGGACTAGAGCTTGTTTGAGATGATCTTGTGGTGAGTGATAAAGACTGATTCTCTTTTCCTTAGGGCTCAGGCCTAAAATGGCCTAGGCCCTTTCTACTATTCTCTCTCTCTCTCTCTCTCTCTCTCTCTCTCTCTCTCTCTCTCTCTCTCTCTCTCTCTCTTTAATTCCTACATTTGTATTAATTAAAATCTCCATAAAACCCAATTGACTTGGGTATTTTCATATTTGGGAATTTTTCCATGGCAACCACTTATTTTTAATATAAATCAAGACACTAAAAATTATCTTTACAGTTTGGCCGAAACCTTTACAGTTTTGGCAATTCACAGTCTTGGGAACCCACATTTTCACAGTTACACAACTCCTTCCCTCTTTCCTCCAACATTTCATACTTCAACTCTTTCTCTTCCTCGTTATAAATAAAAGCTGCTGTTTTTTTTTTCTGGTTTAGGGATAATATTTTGAATTCAGTAATCACAACAATGACTTTATAACTTTCTTATTTAGTCCAAACCCCAAGTTGACCCTTACACAATGTTTCAGTTACTCTGTCTAATGTTCTCCTAGTTCTACTTATTTCACTCCATATTAGTTCATATAGGTCCTTCCAGTTCTTAAAGAAATCAACTGTTTCATCATTTCTTATAGCACAATAGTATTCCATTGCCATCATATACCACAATTTGTTCAGCCATTCCCCAATTCAGGGACATCCCCTCAGTTTCCAATAAAAAGTACAGCTATAAATATTTTTGTACAAACATGTTGATCTCCATTAAAAAAAATCTCTTTGGGACACAGATGTAGTATTGGTATTACTGGATCAAAAGGCATGCATTCTTTTAAAACTCTTTGGGCATAATTCCAAATAACCTTCTAGAATAGTTGGATCAATTCATAACTCCACCAGCAATGCATTAGTGTCCCAATTTTGCCATATCCCCTCCAAAATTTATTATTTTTCTTTACTGTCACATTGGCCAAACTGTCAAGTATAAGGTGATATCTCAAAGTTGTTTTGATTTGCATTTCTCTAATCAGGAGTGATTTAGAACATTTTTTCAAATGATTATTGATAGCTTTGATTTATTCCTCTGACAACTGCCTATTCATGTCCCTTGACCATCTGTCAAATGAGGAATGGCTTGTTTCTTATAAATTTGACTTAGTTCTTTATATACTTGAGAAGAGACCTTTATCAGAGGATTTTGTTATAAATTTCCCCCAACCCCCAGTTTGTTGCTTCCCTTCTACTCTTGGGTGCATTTATGGGTGGTTTTGTTTGTACAAACCCTTTTAAATTTAATATAATTGAAAATATTCTTTTTTCCTTTTTTATTTTTTAAAAAATATTATTTTATTTGGTCATTTCCAAACATTATTCACTGGAAACAAAGATCATTTTCTCCCCCCCACCCCCCACAACTGACGCACAATTCCACTGGGTATCACATGTGTCCTTGATTCGAACCCATTTCCATGTTGTTGGTATTTGCATTCGAGTATTCATTTAGAGTCTCTCCTCAGTCATATCCCCTTAACCCCTGTAGTCAAGCAGTTGCTTTTCATTGATGTTTTTACTCCCACAGTTTATCCTCTGCTTGTGGATAGTGTTTTTTAGATCCCTGCAGATTGTTCAGGGACATTGCATTGACACTAATGGAGAAGTCCATTATGTTCGATTGTAGCACAATGTCTCAGTCTCTGTGTACAATGTTCTCCTGGTTCTGCTCCTTTCACTCTGCATCACTTCCTGGAGGTTGTTCCAGTCTCCATGGAATTCCTCCACTTTATTATTCCTTTGAGTACAATAGTATTCCATCACCAACATATACCACAATTTGTTCAGCCATTCCCCAATTGAAGGACATCCCCTCATTTTCCAATTTTTGGCCACCACAAAGAGTGCAGCTATGAATATTCTTGTACAAGTCTTTTTCCTTATTATCTCTTTGGGGTACAAGCCTGGTAGTGTTATGGCTGGATCAAAGGGCAGACAGTCTTTTATCACCCTTTGGGCATAGTTCCAAATTGCCCTCCAGAATGGCTGGATCAATTCACAACTCCACCAGCAATGAATTAGTGTCCCTACTTTGCCACATCCCCTTCAGCATTCATTACTTTCCATAGCTGTTATGTTAGCCAATCTGCTAGGTGTGAGGTAATACTTCAGAGTTGTTTTGATTTGCATCTCTCTGATTATAAGAGATGTAGAGCACTTTTTCATGTGCTTATTAATAGTTTTGATTTCTTTGGCTGAAAACTGCCTGTTTATGTCCCTTGCCCATTTATCAATTGGAGAATGGCTTGATTTTTTGTACAATTGATTTAGTTCTTTATAAATTTGAGTAATTAAACCTTTGTCAGAGGTTTTTATGAAGATTGTTTCCCAATTTGTTGCTACCCTTCTGATTTTAGTTACATTGGTTTTGTTTGTACAAAACCTTTTTAATTTGATGTAATCCAGGTTATTTATTTTGCATTTTGTAACTCTTTCTAATTCTTGCTTGGTTTTGAAGTCTTTCCCTTCCCAAAGGTCTGACATGTATACTATTCTGTGTTTGCCTAATTTTCTTATAGTTTCCTTCTTTATGTTCAAGTCATTCACCCATTTTGAATTTATCTTGGTGTAGGGTGTGAGGTGTTGATCTAAGCCTAATCTTTCCCACACTGTCCTCCAATTCTCCCAGCAGTTTTTATGAAATAGTGGATTTTTGTCCCAAAAGCTGGGATCTTTGGGTTTGTCATATACTGTCTTGCTGAGGTTGCTTGCCCCCAGATCCACTGATCCTCCTTTCTGTCTCTTAGCCAATACCAAATTGTTTTGATGACCACTGCTTTATACTATAGTCTGAGATCTGGGACTGCAAGACCCCCTTCCTTTGTATTTTTTTTTTCATTATTTCCCTGGATATCCTTGATCTTTTGTTCTTCCAAATGAACTTTGTTATGGTTTTTTCTAAATCAGTAAAAAAATTTTTTGGAAGTTCCATGGGTATGGCACTAAATAGATAGATGAGTTTGGGTAGGATGGTCATTTTTATTATATTGGCTCATCCTACCCATGAGCAGTTAATGTTCTTCCAATTGTTCAAGTCTAGTTTTAGTTGTGTGGAAAGTGTTTTGTAGTTGTGTTCATATAGATCCTGTGTTTGTCTCGGGAGATAGATTCCTAAGTATTTTATTTTGTCTAAGGTAATTTTGAATGGGATTTCTCTTTCTAGTTCTTGCTGCTGAGCTGTGTTGGAATTATATAGAAATGCTGATGACTTATGTGGGTTTATTTTGTATCCTGCAACTTTGCTAAAGTTGTTGATTATTTCGATTAGCTTTTTGGTTGAATCTCTAGGATTCTTTAAGTAGACCATCATGTCATCTGCAAAGAGAGACAATTTAGTCTCCTCCTTGCCTATTTTAATGCCTTCAATTTCTTTTTCTTCTCTAATTGCTACTGCTAGTGTTTCTAATACAATGTCAAATAATAGAGGTGATAATGGGCATCCTTGTTTCACTCCTGATCTTAATGGGAATAGATTTAGTTTATCCCCATTGCAGATGATATTAGTTGATGGTTTTAGATATATACTGTTTATTATTTTTAGGAATGACCCTTCTATTCCTATGCTTTCTAGTGTTTTTAGTAGGAATGGGTGTTGTATTTTATCAAAGGGTTTTTCTGCATCTATTGAGATAATCATGTGGTTCTTGTTGGTTTGCTTGTTGATGTGGTCAATTATGTGGATAGTTTTCCTAATGTTGAACCAGCCCTGCATCCCTGGTATAAATCCTACTTGATCATGGTGGATGACCCTTCTAATCACTTGCTGGAGTCTTTTTGCTAGTATCCTATTTAAGATTTTTGCATCTATATTCATTAGGGAGATTGGTCTATAATTTTCTTTCTCTGTTTTTGGCCTGCCTGATTTTGGAATCAGTACCATGCTTGTGTCATAAAAGGAGTTTGGTAGAACTCCCTCTTTGCTTATTATGTCAAATAGTTTGTATAGTATTGGGATTAACTGTTCTCTGAATGTTTGATAGAATTCGCTGGTGAATCCATCAGGCCCTGGGGATTTTTTCTTAGGAAGTTCTTTGATGGCCTGTTGGATTTCTTTTTCTGATATGGGATTATTTAAGAAAACTATTTCTTCTTCTGTTAGTCTAGGCAATTTATATTTTTGTAGATATTCATCCATATCACCTAGGTTGGTATATTTATTGCCATATAGTTGGGCAAAGTAGTTTTTAATGATTGCCTTAATTTCCTCTTCATTGGAGGTGAGATCCCCCTTTTCATCCTTGATGCTGTTAATTTGCCTTTCTTCTTTCCTTTTTTTAATTAAATTAACCAGTACTTTGTCTATTTTGTCTGTTTTTTCAAAGTACCAGCTTCTAGTCTTGTTTATTAGCTCAATAGTTCTGTCACTTTCTATTTTATTAATTTCTCCCTTAATTTTTAGAATCTCTAGTATGGTTTTCTTCTGGGGGTTTTTAATTTGTTCATTCTCAAGTTTTTTGATTTGCATTTCCAATTCCTTGGTCTCTGTCCTCCCTAATTTGTTAATATATGCACTCAGGGATATGAATTTTCCTCTAAGTACTGCCTTGGCTGCATCCCATAAGGTTTGAAAGGATGTTTCGCCATTGTCATTTTCTTCACGAAATTGTTAATTGTTTCTATGATTTCTTCTCTAACTATCCGATTTTGGAGTATCATGTTATTTAATTTCCAATTAATTTTTGATTTGGGTCTCCATGTACCCTTGCCAATCAATATTTTAATTGCCTTGTGATCTGAAAAGGCTGCAGTTAATATTTCTGCTTTTCTGCATTTGAGTGCCATGTTTCTATGACCTAGTGTATGATCTATTTTTGTGAATGTGCCATGTGGTGCTGAAAAGAAGGTGTATTCTTTTTTGTCCCTATTTATTTTTCTCCATATGTCTATTAACTCTAATTTTTCTAAGATTTCATTCACCTCTTTTACCTCTTTCTTGTTTATTTTTTGGTTTGATTTATCTAAATTTGATAGTGGTTGGTTCAAGACTCCCACTAATATGGTTTTACTGTCTATTTCCTCCTTCAATTCTCCTAGTTTCTCCATTAAAAATTTGGATGGTATACCATTTGGTGCATACATGTTGATTAGTGATATTTCCTCATTGTCTATACTCCCTTTTAGCAGAATATATTTACCTTCCCTATCCCTTTTGATCAGGTCTATTTGTGCTTTGGCTTTGTCAGATATCATGATTGCAACTCCTGCCTTCTTTCTATCAGTTGAGGCTCAAAAGGTCTTACTCCAACCTTTAATTCTAACCTTGTGAGTGTCAACCCATCTCATATGTGTTTCTTGAAGTCAACATATGGTAGGGTTTTGGGTTCTAATCCAATCTGCTATTTGCCTACGTTTTATGGGTGAGTTCATCCCATTCACATTCAAAGTTATGATTGTTATTTGTGGATTCGCTGGCATTTTGATATCTTCCCCTAGTTCTGACCTTTCTTCTTTAGCTTTCTCCTTTTGAACCAGGGATTTACTTTAGGTCAGTCCCCCTAGTCCCCTTCCTTGAGATGCTTCCCTTTTTAGCCCCTCCCTTTTTATGCTCCCTTCCCCTCCCTCCTCTCCTTCCCTCCCTTTTTTTGTACTCCCTTCCCCCTCCCCCTCCTTGATTTTCCTTTCTTTCTTGCCCTAATGGATAAGATAGAATTCAGGATCCCACTGGATCTAGCTGTTCTTCCCTCTCAGATTTGATTTCACTGAGAGTAAGATTTAAGTAATTCCACTTCACGCTCTCTTCCTCTCCTTTTCATATGAGAGTTCTTCCCCTCCCCTTCCCATGTGTATCTTTATATGGGAAAGATTATTCTATTGATTTCCCCCCTATTTCTTGAAGTTAATCTTAGTATTATCGCGGTTCCCCCCTCCCTTTTCCTTTCTTTGCCTCAACTTTCCCCAAATCTTCTTAATGCCCCAATCTTTCCCTGTGCATGTTTCTTCTAACTACTCTTATGATGCTACAATTTATGAGAGTTACACAAAACATTTTCCCCACATATTAATATATATAATTTGATGTAAATGTAGTCCTTATAGAAGAGAGTTTGACTTAAAGAAAAAGATAAGATTTATCTCCTTTTCCCTTTCTTTCATATTTACCTTTTCATGTTTCTCTTGCTTTCTGTGCTTGGATATTGAACTTTCCACAGAGCTCTGGTCTTTTCTTAGCAAATGCTTGGAAATCTTCTATTTTGTTGAATGCCCATACTTTCCCCTGGAAGTATATAGTCAGTTTTGCCGGGTAGTTGATTCTTGGTTGGAGACCCAGTTCTCTTGCCTTTCTAAATATCGTGTTCCATGCTTTGCGGTCTCTTAGTGTGTTAGCTGCTAAGTCGTGTGTGATCCTTATGGGAGCCCCCTTATATCTGAAGCTCTTCTTCTTGGCTTCTTGTAGGATTTTCTCCTTTACTTGGAAGCTCTTGAATTTGGCAATTACATTCCTAGGGGTTGTCTTTTGGGGATTTAGTATAGAAGGTGTTCTATGAATCCTTTCTATTTCGCCCCCTTGCTCCAGAACGTGAGGGCAATTTTCTTTTATAATCTCCTGTAGAATAATATCGAGTTTATTGTTTACCTCTGGTTTTTCTGGGAGACCGATAATTCGGAGATTTTCTCATCTCCCTCTGTTTTCCAGATCGGTGACCTTCTCAGTGAGATATTTTATGTTTTCTTCTAATTCATTAATTTTTTGGGTTTGCTTTATTGATTCTTGCTGTTTTATCATCTCGCTTTCTTCAAGGTGCTTAATTCTGGTCATTAGGGACTGGTTTTGCTTTTCAGCCTTGTCTGCCCTTCTATTGGATGCTTCGAGTTCTTTTTCCAATTGAGCATTCTTATCTGTCAGACAGCTGATCTCTTTCTCCCATTTTTCTTTCCAGGTTTCCATCTTTTGGATAAGTTCCAGTTTAAGATCTTCCAGAGCTTGTTGATAGTTTCCATTTTGGGAGGCGTGTTCTGAATTTTTTTGGATTTCCTCCTCATTCTCCTCTTTTCCTTGGGTACTTCCACCATAAAAGTTTTCAATAGTCACTTTTCCCCCTTTCTTCCTGGAGGCTTGATTTTGGGCCATGTGAGCCATCCCTTTGATGGTTTTATTCCCCTTTCCTCTTTGGGTTATATGGGTGGTTTTTCTGTGAATTTAGGTTGCTTCAGACTAGTTCTTCCCAGCCTCCGAGGTTTCTTAGAGCGCTGGGTCCCTGATCACAGCCACACTGCCCAGGTGTTCAGCTCCGCCCAGATAATCAAGGCGTGGTCTGCCCCTGTTGTTTAGCTCCTCGGAGGTGTTCAGCGCAGCCACCCCAAGTATAGCTCCGTTGAAGAGCTGGATTCTCCAGTGAAACCGCCCTGAGACGTTTTTTCCTGGCAGTCCCCAGATCCCAAGGACCCTGGAGTGCCCCCCCCCAGACAGAGATGTTCCCCACTCACTCGCTGTCCTGGTGAGCATTCAGGTAGCTCACTCTGGTTTAGTGGGGGAGGCGGGGGGGGGGGGAAGGGCGGCTCAGTTCACTTTTCTGTGCAAGCTTTTCCTTCTTATTTTAGTGTGGAAATGTTCAAGCCCCA
Organism: Monodelphis domestica; assembly: GCF_027887165.1. NCBI lineage: Eukaryota > Metazoa > Chordata > Mammalia > Didelphimorphia > Didelphidae > Monodelphis > Monodelphis domestica. The sequence goes on along the minus strand of NC_077227.1, from coordinate 597,326,338 downwards.
CATACCTTTGCCTCTGTGGGGTACTGGGGAGTCCTTCTGTTCCTCCAAAGGTGATTTTATGCTCCTTTGATGTAGTCTATTTCGTTCGGTGCCGGGGAGAGGAAGCGTGTGGCATCTAGATTGCAGCCATGATTACCCGGAAGTCCTGATAGTTTATTTTTTAATAGCATGGGTAAGGTGAAAGTTTTGTGATTTAACTATGGTAAATGTGTGTTTACTAGGAAGAAAGAAGAAAGGGGATTCCTTAGCTTACTTGGTAATAATTTTGAGAATCTCTAGATGAGAGAAAGGGAAAGTCTCTTGTTGGAAGAAGGGGGCAGTCCCTCTGCAGAAGCCATTAAGTAGAGGCAATATTCTGTATTATCTCCCTGATGTGGCTTTCAGGGAAGGAGAGGTTTTAGTTAATGCATGGAATTCTGAATGAGTATTAGCATTAGGAAAACTCTGGTATCAATATAGACCCTGCTTGTGAGAAGTTTGTACCTACTTAACCACTTTACCATTGATGACATCTGATATGTGATGAAGAATTGCTGATTCCACCATAAGAATCATCAATATGCTCCAGTGCTGCCTTTTCTCTTCATCACCATCTTATATCAGACAAAGAATCTGTGTGCTGGAACTATTCTGTGTTCTTGACATTTTTGGTACTGTTCCAGTTCACTGGCTCATTATTATGACCTTGCATTTATTAGAAGCCCCGCTGTGAACTGCAGAGCCAGTATCATTCACAAGATTATTGGGATCTGAAGCTCAGTCCTTCTGAATGTGGGAGAAAAAGCCCAGAATTTCTGACTTTTGTTCTTTACGTACTTTTTTCTCTTCTTTTTCTTTACGTTGACTGTGTGCACTAATGTCACTTTCTTTCTTTTGTTTTCTTAGTACTATCTATCCCGGGAGGACTGTTCAATAAAGCTTTAAAAGAGTTTAGATGGTGGAAATTTCTTTAGGAGATTCTTCCTTGCCTTCATGAGAATGTCATGTGAGAGGACCTGTAGCTACCAGAATTACCCATTCCTCCTTAAAAGGATTTTTTGTTTTCCTTAAAAGGTGATAAAGTTGTCTTGGGACCTGATTGGATCTTGTTTCCCTTGAAGCAGCTTTCTGGCCACTTAAAGGTATAAAAAAGTCCCAATCCTCATGGACTCAGGCTCCTTCCAACATGGTCTGAAGACCACAGGAATCACCATTCCCTGACTTGCTGCCCAGGAATGACAGTGGCTTCATTGAAGCTATGTATCCTTTTTTGCGACATCTTGGTGTGTGAATCTACTTTTGTGAACTGTTCAAATTCTACAAGTGTCTCATTTTGTCTTAACATCAAACTGAACAAACAGAGTTCTGGTGTTAGACCTACCCCTAACAGAGGGGATCCAAGAGGAGGAAGCCTACCTTTGTAATCTTTTTTTCAGAAGTTAGCTGTTAAGTCAGTGAATAATGAATGTTGTTACACCATCCCTTCCCTTTTCTAACAATAGACTAATCAGAATGGAAGTAGATCACAAAGGCACCACTTTAGTATTTTAGATACATATTTTATTAGATAATGCTTTCTTTTTACTGTTACATCTTCAGAAAAAAGGATGAAAAGGTCACAATAGGGACATCTTATGAATGCCAAGCTAACAAGCTTGAAAGTCATTCTCTCCTTTGTGTGATGGAAACTAATTTCAGTCTCTTACTGATATATTCCCAGAATCCCATAGACATACAAGACTATGAGGAACTCCCCAAAGATTTCTACTCTTCCCAAAGCACATTTAAATAAGAGTCACTTCTCATGGTCTTGTTCTATGGATACACTCTACAAGGATTCACACAACAGAGACAATGGTAATGTAGTAGAAAGAAAACTGGATTTGAAATCAAAAGATCTAATTTCAAATAGTAGCTCTTTCTTATGTTACAAATGTAATTGTCAATAGGCAAGTCATCTTACTTGTATGGACTTCAATTTCTTTATCTTAAGAATAAACAGTTTGGTCTAGATGATTTTTTAAAACCCTTATCTTCTGTCTTAGAATCAATAATAAGAATTGGTTACAAGGCAGAAGAGTGGTAAAGGCTAAGCAATTGGGGATTAAATGTCTGCCCAAGGATCACATGACTAGGAAGTGTCTGAGGCCAGATTTAAACCCAGAATTTCTTGCCTCTAGTACTGGCTCTATCCACTGAGCGACCTAGCCATTCTGGTCTAGATGATTTCTAAGGACCCTTTAGTTCCAGCCGTGGAATAATGGATAGAGTGCTGGAGCTGGAGTCAAGAAGACCTGAGTTCAAATAAGTCTTCAGATATTTCTTGGCTATGTCACCCCGGGCAAGTCACTTAACTCTAATTTTCTCATCTATAAAAATGATTATATTAATAGTACCTGCCTTCCAGAGTTGCTGTGAGGATCAAATGAAAATATTTGTAAAACACTTTGAAGACAGTAAAGTGCTATATAAATACTAGCTCTTAAATCATATGACACTATGATTTTACCATATCTAGGTTGAATGGACCCAAATTCAGGTGGATTTGTGATCTCATCAATGTGGAGACTGCGACCCATCTATTAGAATACAAGCTCCTTGTTAAAAAGAATTGCTTTATTCTTTCTTCTACTTGTATCGCTAGCATTCAGCAGACAGCATGGCACAGAAGAGGAGCTTAGTAAATGCTGGCTGATACATGCCTGTCCAGCTTCCCATATTTGCCAGAAAAGGGTTTTCACCTTCTCTTGACATTGCAAGCATGCCAGTGAAATACATAGCCTGGCAATTGGCTGTCCCTCGTTCAACCATGTAACCAGTCAACTTTACCTTAAACAATGTTTCTTTATATTTTTGTATGTTTCTTTGATGGCATCCTTTTATTCTGGGTCTTTGTTGTTTCTCTGTGTGTGTGTGTTGAAGCTTTTATACACTTACAATATGTTTCTCCATTGTTCTCTGAGCAACCCTCATTTTTAATTCTTCTTGAACTGTAGCATTCTGTGTCTTGAAGCCACACAACACTGATAGAATATTTATAGTTTTAAAATGGGCTTTTGCTTTCTGGAGAAGTTTGGGGTTATTAAAAAGGCTTTGCAATTTCCCATAGGCAATTTCTGTCCTATTACAACTGCTGTTTAATTTTAGGCACAACTCAGAATTTCTATATAGTGCCTATCCAATATGTATACATATATATATAACATATACACATGATATATATGTATATACTGATGGATGAACTTTATAGGTTGTTCTTTGATGCTGTCATAATCTGATTAATAAGCGATTCTTTTTTCCCGTCTTTTTTAAATGAAATATTTTATTAGTGCTCTTTTTATATTATTATCACTTATCAATGACTTGCCCACACCGAAAACCCTTCAAAATAAAAGATAATATAGTTAAGCAAAAGAATTCAAGGCATTGGCTATGCCTGAGAATGTATGCCTCATTTCATATTTATAGTCAACTTCTTTGCCAAGATATGGGAAGCATGCTATGCTATCAGTCCAACTGAAGTCATCGCTGGACACATCAACATTCTGAAGTGTTTCAGTGTTGTTTTCCTTTACATTATTATGGGCATCATTCTAATTGTTTTTACCGTTAAACATCTTTCATTTACTTGGCCTTTTCCTTTGTAGATGATCAGACAAGACCATTTTGAGTGGTTTTAGATATCATCCAAGAGGTTCTGTAATATTAAATGACAGGGTGCAACTAATAAATTGTCCTTTGGTATCTTTAAGAGGACATTGCATAATTAAAATTAATTTATCTTATTCTATTAATTAACAATTTTTTTTCTCTTTCTCCTCATCTAAATAAATGAAAAACAAAACATTTATAACAAGTATACATAGTCAAGAAAAACAAAGTCCTGTTTGGTCATACCTAAGAAATACATGTGTCAGCTGTGCCTAAAGTCCATCACTTCTTTACAAGGGAGTGAGGCTTTATTATCAGTCCTTTAGAATTGTGGTTGGTTAATGTGTTAACCAGAGGTCTTAGTATTTCACAGATATTTGTCTTTAAAGTCATGATTATATAAAATATTTTCTTGGTTCAATTCATTTTACTCTGCATCCATTCATGGAATTCTTTCCAAATTTCTCTGAAACTATATCTGTCCCATTTCTTATAGCACAACAATATTACTTCACATTTATATAACATAATTTCTTTAACCAATTCCTCAATTTATGGATAGTCTTTTAATTTCCAGGTATTTGCCATTAGGAAAAGAGCTACTTTAAATATTTTTGGACACATTTTCTATTTCCTTTGATCTCTTTGGGGAATAGATCTAGTAGTGAAATTGCTGGATCAAAGAGTACATACAGTTTAGTAACTTTTTGGAACTTTTTCCAAATTGCTTTCCAAAATGGTTAGACCAATTCACCCTGCTGACAATAGTGCATTAATATGCTGATTTTCCCATTGTCCTTTCACCATTTGCTATTTTCCTTTTTGGGGGGCCAATTTTTAAGTTTAATGGATATAAGCCGGAACCTCAGAACTTCAGAGCTATTTTAATTTGCATTTCGTTAATTATTAGTAATCTGGAATAATTTTTCATATGGCTATTGATAACTTGTTTTTACTTTTGAAAATAGCCTATTCATGTCCTTTGGGTGTTTATCAATTAGGGAATGGCTTTTCTTATACATTTGAAACAATGCCTTATATATTTTAGAAATGAGACAATAACCAGAAAATGTTTTTGTATTTTCTCCAGTTACCTGCTTCCCTTATAAAATTAGCTGCATTGGTTTTGTTGGTGCAAAAAGTTTTAAATTTTATATAATCACAATTCTCCAATTTTAATTCTGTGATCTTCTCTATTCTTTGTTTGAACCTTGCATAATTTTGGTGCATAAATAGGAAATATTTTTTTGAAAGAGAGCTTTTAAATAATATTTTGCTTTACTGAATAAAAAAACCCTTTAAAATAGTAAATTATATGATAGTAAGGGTATGTTTTATTGTGGAATATCACTGTGAAAGCCTTCCTCTTTATTACTAACATGTTTATCAAGAATGCCTTAAATATGTGTGTTTATTGTTCTCACATAAACATATGTGAAAAAATGTTGGTAGTTAAAGTTTTCTCTGATACTGCTTTTGGTATTATTTCAGATCTGAGGTTATTTCCATGCCTTTGTTATTTTTCCTTTCTTCAAATACTTTGCAAATCAATTCTCTTGTTGTCTTCACAGCTTTGTCACCCTCTCTTTGTACATTATAAGAAGAAAATGATTGTGTATTATGAAAAAGATTGAATTATGCAACTTAATCTTAGTTATAAGAGAAGCTACAAGTCAGTGCCAAACAAGTAATATTGTACATTGAACCCATAGAGATATAGTTCTATTTGTTTTTTTCCTTCATGTAAAAAAATATTTTTTAAAAATTATTTTCCATAGTTACATGATTCATGTCCTCTCCCTCCCCTTTTCCCTACCCCCTCCCACAGCTGACAAATAATTCTACTGTATTATACATGTATTATGACTCAATAACTAATTTCTATATTATTCATTTCTATAATCTTTTAAAACCAGATCCCCAAAACCTATACCTAATGTGGTTCTATTTGAAAATATCTAACAAGATATATCAGGCTTTGTCTGTGAGTTCCCTTCTAGCTCTCAGTCCTAGGAATATAAGAATTTTTTCTTTAATATGTTTTTAGATCCAAGGGCACTTATAGATTTGTTTTCTTTGTAGTGCCATTTTAATTTCCCCTATAAGCTCACCCAGGACTATGATGTCAGTATTCAAATGGCTCCTTTTTTACCTTGATAGTGAAAAATATTCATAATGAAACTATTTACAGATCTTTTCCCTTTTTCTTCTATTGTCCTTCGATATTTCTCCTTAAAAACTCTCAGGGTGATTTTGCTTATTCGGTTCTCTTGACAAGCCTTCTTTAAATTGGTTTTACCTTTCACTGTTTCTGTTTCTTTGAGGTGATGCTGTTCATAATTTTTCAATTCTTTTCTCTAAGATCTGAAAGTGATTTTATATTCTAAACTGACTTTCATATCTCCTTGGGTTTATTAAGAACTTTAAAGTGGAAAAAACCACACACAAAATAAATACTCATCAATGATTTGGGAATAAATAAATTGTGTTATAGATAGGTAGATATTGCTAAGCTTTGGAGACATAAATAAACATGTTATTCCCTGCTATTAAGAAATTTGCATTTTAATGGCAGATAACACATAAAGGAGGAGAGTGTTGCTGTCTGGAAATGTCTAAGAAGCGATCAGGAGGCCTGGAACTGAGAAAATTCAGGCCAAAGTTCTAACAAAGCCCAAGGAAGTTCCAAGAGGTGGAGGCTGGTTTTCCAGTGGGAAAGAAATAGACTTGCAATCCTGGTGTCACCTTAGATACAGGCAGAGATATCTAGGAAGTATAGTAATGTAATGATATATGAAAGTGAGGAAAGAAACAAATAATATGAAGAATCAAGAACAATTTGGGAAGACTTTTTTGAATGGCTATGAGTAAAATAAGCATAGCCTAGAGAACAAGATAAACAATGATCACATAACTCTAAAGGAAAATAGCTCTAAGAGACTTTAGGATCAATCAATGAGAAATCAGAATCAGTTCAATGCAATGATTAATTTTGTTTCTAGAGTACCAATGCTGAAACACTCCTCTCTGATCTTGGTAGAGAGGCTGTGCATTCCAGTAACAGAATGAGGAAGATTATTGTCAGATTTAAGTAATGTGTTGGCTTGCTTGGGTTTGGGGGAGGAGATGCTATTGGGAAGTAGTTTTATTTAAAAATAAACAAGTAAGGTGGCTCAATGGATAGAGAGCCATACCTAGAAACCGGAGTCCTGTGTTCAAATCTGGCCTCAGACACTTCCTAGTTGTGGGATCCTGGGCAAGTCTATTAACCCTAAATGCCTAGCCGTTACTGTTCTTCTACTTTAGAATGTATAGTTAGTATCCATTCTAAGATGGAAGGTAAGGGTTTAAAATATCCCCCCCCCCAAATAAATAAGTAAATAATAACATCAGTAAAATTCCATGCCAGTCAGTCAGTTACAGATCAATAAACACTTATGAAGCACTTATTGTATGCCATGCACGGTGCTATATATCATGATAGCAAGGCAAAAAATGATTCAGTCTTCAAGGAGCTGATAATATAAAGGGAAAAGACAACATTAAAAAAATTGAAAAGGGGAGAAGGGGAAGGGAGAGAGGACCCTTGACACAGAGGCATGATGAAGTCTTGCAGCTAGGGGGTAAATGAGGTGCCTATTCTGGGTCCTTTCATTAAATAGAGGAGCCATGTTTAGGTCTCCAGTTTCTACTCTCTGTCCTCTCCTCTCTGAGGGATAGAAGGACCCAAATTATAGGGGGTACTAAATAGGTATGAATTTCATAGTTGATTTCATCTTGCAGAATGATGAGTTCCTGGACATGATGATGAAGTCCAGGTGGGAAATGATACCAGGGAGAAAGGGCAGAAAACAAGGTAGAAGGTAAGGGTACACTCAAAGTGCATTGCTCAGGAGAGAGAAGGAGTTTTGAAGACCTTATAGAACCATGTGAAACAAGGGATGGAGGGGAATTAGAAAAATGAATGGATGGGGTGGGGTGGGGAAAGTAAGGAAGTTGGTGACTTTCTTTTCCTAAAATATCTCAAATGAAAGAAAGAAGGAAAGAAAATCATTTATTGATGAAAAATAACCCATTCCTCCACTTGACATTTATAGATAGTTTGAGAAATCCTACTATAAAGCAGAGGCCAGCAGAGTTAGAGAGGCAGTATGTGGGGCTGCATGTTAAAGGCATTCTCTCCAAAGGCTGTGAGAGGAAGGATTTCATTTCACTAGGCTTTTGGGCTAAAGATGCATTTTGAATGAAGATGGTTCTCCTGGATACATAAAAGCAGAGCCGAGCCAGACCCAACAACAAAACAAATAGAAAAGTCCAAAAGGGTCCTCATTAGGGATTTTTCTCTCATTAAATCCTCTCTGAGAAATCACATTAGGAAATCTCATCTCCTGACGGTTGGCATTGGCTCTCACTGGATGGATTTTGCCCCAGAACGCATTAGCAGCCTCACTCATGATTCCCCAGGTTAGAAACCCTTAACATTTCACATTATTTAAATGTGAATTTTGATTGAAATTTCTCCTCATTTGAAATGCAAAAGCTGGCTTTCCATTTACACTACGTGATTAATTCTCATTGCTATGAGCTCTGGTTGGAAAACCTATATCAAATATGATCTCAAAAGCTCATAGACTGGGCATATTTTTTCTAAGGAGGAAGGAGGTATTGAGGTATAGGGGAAAGAGTACTGACCCTGGACTTAGGTTCAAATCCTGCCTCTGTTTCTTATTCTTTGTATGGCCTTGAAAGTTTGTAAGGAAAGAAACAAGTTACATTTTCTCATTTGATTTTTATGACAACTATAGGAGGGAGATGCTATTATTATTTCCAATTAGTCAAGGAAACTGAGGTGGATAGAGGTTCTGGGACTTCCCCAGAGTCACACATCTAGTAAGTGTCTGAGGCCAGATGTTTTTTAATTTTTTTATTATTTTATATGTTATCTCACTTGATATTTACAATAGCCCTGACATAGTAGCTATACAGCCAACTTATATTATCTTATATGGGAAACTTAACCTCTCTGAGCCTCATCTGTTTCCTCATCTGCAAATGACAATAATAATAACTAGCATTTATATAGCTTTTTAGGTTTGCAAAATGCCTTACAAATATTGTCATGTTTTATTTGTACAACCAGCCTGGGAGGTAGTTGCTATTATTATCTCCATTTTCCAGATGAAGAAACTGAGGCATGGGCATGGTGGGTAAGCAAAGGGAACAAGCAAGTATTTGACTACTATATTCCAGGCACTGCGATAAGTGCTTTACAAATATTGTCTCATTTAATCTTCACAATCACTCTCTGTAGGTAGTATTACTATTAACCCCATTTTACAGTTGAAACTGAGTCAGAGGGTTAAGTGAATTGCCCAGGGTCACAAAGCATAGTAAATGTAAGTCTGATTTTGAACTTGGATCTTTCCAGCTCTAAGTCTAGCAGTCCATCCACTGGAGCTGGCCCTTCCTGGATCTCAAGTTTCCTCATCTGTAAAATGAAGGCTTTGGTTTGGATGGCCTCTGAAGTTCCTTTCAGCCCTAGAGACCTCTGATTCTCAGTATTTTTGGATAATGAGGCAGAAGAAATTGAGACTCCCCCCCCCCTTCCTCAGCCCAGATGTTTGGTTTAGTCATCATAATCAGATGCCACTTAGCTGCATATGAGGTCTTTAATAGGGCTCATCAGAGAGGAGACTACAGGGACCTTCTTGGCTCAGTAATGAACACACACATCTAGTAAAAGTTGACCTACAAAGCCTATGGACCATCAGGGGACTCATTAGTCCAACAACATACAGATCTATCAATAATAACTTCTATAGAATAAAAATAAAAGTCTTAACCACAACACTAAATCTTTGAAGCTTACAATTATCCTCATAAGGAGGATTACCAACAGATTATTGCTAATATCTATCTTAATCCCAGTGTGACCTACCTAGACATAAGTGCACAAATTTCGCTCTCGGTCTCTCTGTCTCTGTCTCTCTCTCTGTTTTTTTCTCTCTCTCTGTCTCTCTCAGACTCTCTGTCTGTCTTCCTGTCTCTTCTCTGTCTCTCTGTCCCTCTCTCCCCCTTCTTTCTCTTTCTCTCTCTCTTCCTCTACCCCTTTCTCCTCCCCCTTTTTGTTTTATTGATATTTTTTTAAACTAAAAACATTTACAGATGAACTCCATTATTAAGAAATCTCTTATAAAAAGTAAAACAATTAAGTATAACTAGTAATAGTGACCTCATCAGAAAGTTGTATGTGATGCTCTACATCTATAGTACCCTCCCACCAAATGAGTGTTGGTAAATGTTTAATAACTGGCTTTTGGGAAGGAGAGAATACATCTATGATGCATTTTTATATTTTATTTGCATTACAATAATTTTTTATGTCATATTCAGAAGCCTAGACAGTCAACCAAATAAATCAAGCCATGACTGAGGATGATTTTCAAGGTGTAAATGCTTACACTGAAAATTTGACAATAGCTTTTAAAGCATAGATACACACAGCTTTACCTTCTCTCTTAGAAGCATATTGACTCCAAGGCAGAAGAGTGGTGAGAGCTGGGCAATTGGGGTTAAGTGACTTGCCCAGGGTCACACAACTAGGAAAATGTCTGAGGCCAGATTTGAACCTGGGGTCTTTTGTCTCTAGGCCTGGCTCTCAATCCACTGAGATACCTAGCTTCTCCCTTAAATAACTGTTTATAGAAAAATATATGTCACATCCTGCAGCCTAAATCCATTTCTTCTGGCATAGATAACATGTTTCATATCATTAGCCTTATAAAATCATGAATGGTCATTGTGTTGGTCAGAGCTCTTAGATCTTTCAAAGTTGTTTTTTTTTTTTTAGTGTTGTGGCTATTGTAAAAGAACTATCCTATCTCAAGCATGGATTTCTTCAGGCTTAGCAGAGGGGAAGACAAAGGAAGAGTAAAAGGCGAATTGGAAAGCAGGACCAAGCACCTTCTCTTTTGCTCAGATTGGGGAGGAAAAGAAAGATGGGGGCAAAAGATGAGTGATAGCAAAGCCAAGAGGCTACTTGCTTGTGGGAAGAGAGAAGGAGGAGGTAGAACCAAAAAAGTAGGCAAAAGAGAGTGGTAGTAGGAGCAGCTAATAGGGTCTTACTCCTTCAGCAGTCTGATAAAAGAAGCTGGATCAAAGAACAAAATTCCGGAAATCCTGCCTACTATTTCTGGTCAAACTAGATCATATGCTTAGCTCCAGGGAGAGGCAATGCCTATCTACTTTGAAACCTCTATCAGAAAGAAGGCAGTGTGGAATGAGGGAGTCTGGCCCCCATTGAAATATTCATCTTATAATCGTCTTCTAATTAGTGCTCCTGGCTCAATTTTCTCCCCACTCAAATTCATCTTCTAAACTGTTCATGTTACTCCCTTCCTCAATAAATTACAGTAACACCCTATTACCTTTAAGAAAAACATAAACTCCTCTGTTTAGTTTGAAATTCCTTCTTTACCTGCCCCCTGCCTATTTTTCCAGCCTCAGTGAATATTATTCCCTCTTTTGTACTCTTCAGCTCAGTAAAACTAGCCTTCTCTCTCTGCTCTCAGACTGGATACTCCATCTCCCATCTCTGCACCTTTATACTGACTGACCTCAGTGTCTGGAATCCCCTACCTTTCCATCACTCTATCTGAAGGAAATTTTCTTTTTCTTTATGACACAGCTTAAGTAACATATTCTATATGAAGTCTTTTCTCATCTCTATAACTGGTAGTGCTTTACCTGACAAAACAAATTTGTATTTACTTTATTTTTTGATACTAGTTAATACTAAATTAATTACTTTATATCTGTGCCATATAGACTTTTTTGTGTGTTTGGTTCTATTAGACTGTAAATTCCTTGAGAGAAGAGGTTGCTTCCTTCTTTGTACCTGTATTCCTCATGCCTGGTACCCAGGAGGTGTTTAATAAAACCTTGTTGATTAATTTATCTTCCTGCAAAGAATTCATCCTATTTAATCAAGAGAGTCCTGTCCTATGTCTTTGATAGGAAGCTTCTTCCTCAGTCCTGTGACCCATCAGGGAATGTTCTTCTAAGAGCAGGAACTAGGTGGAGTCTATTCTTCCAAGCCCTCACCATTCAAACAGCTACAATGGAAGAAGCTAGAGGAGGGAGGAGGGAATAGGCTCTTCTGTTGACCTCATTCCAGTTTGTTAACTATGATATTATTAAGGAAGAGAGCAAAGGACACTCCTAATGGCAGTGAGTCATGGAATACCACAATTTCTAAAGATTTAAAGTATGATCAGGCTGCAGTTATCAGAGAATTTGAACAGGAGAAACAGTTCAAAGGATATCATTAAAATTCTTTTAAAAGAATTCTTTTAAAAATAAATTTATTGATATCTCTTATTTTTATATCACCAGAATTTCTTCCAGTATATCACTCCCTTTCCCACTCTCAGAGAGCCATTATATATAACAAATGATATTTTATTTTTATTATCATGAAAGACATATGCCCATATTGGCACACTCATACAAAAACAATACCCCGAAATAAAACCATAAATAAACAGATGTGAAAGATAGTATGCTTTAATTTGCTTACACCTGACTCCAACAGTTCTTTCACTAGAGGTGGATAGCATTCCCCATGATATGATTGTCCCAGATCAGTGCATTGCTGAGAGTAGCCAAGTTCTCACAGTTGATGATCAACAAATGATATTTTAAAAGAAACGGTAAAAAGAAGGAGAAAAAAAAACCAGTAAAACCAATGGATATGGGCATTTAGAGCATCAGGTCAGGAGTTGGAAGGTCCTGGGAGCAAATCTGACCTCAGACATTTCTTAGCTGTATGATTTTAGGCGAATTGCTCAACTCCATTTGCCTAGTCCTTGCCTTTCTGTCCTAGTGTTAGGACAGAAAGTAAGGATAAGAAACAAAAACAAGCAATTGCTACATTAAGAAAGTCTGAAAATAAAAGGTGCCCCCAAAGTCTTATTGCAATTTTGTAGCTATTAAAGCTTAAAACTATATTAAGACTTTTGAAATGACCTATTCATGTAATGTTCCATACCTGTAGACCTCACTTTTGCATTTTAGTGGGGATAGGGATATTTTTTCATAGCTCTTCTTTGAGGATATGCTTGTTCTTTTTAATTTGCAAAGGATATGATAGGTTTAAGTAATGGAATAGAGGCATAAGCTGTGGACAGCCTGTGCTGGGTCCCTTGGTACCTATACAATGTCAAGAGACCTATAGGAAAGTCTTCTGCATGAATGGATTGTGATCCATAGCTTGGAGAAGACTTTTGAGACATGCCTTGTTCATCAAGGAAATTAAATAAGGCAAGACTTAAGGAAATTAATTCAGATTATTCACTAGGAGGTTAAATACTGAAGCTGAAGCTTAAGCACTTTGGTCACATAATGAGAAGACAAGACTCACTAGAAAAGACCCTGATGTTGGGAAAGATTGAAGGTTAAAGGAGAAGGGGACAGCAGAGGTGGAAATGAATAGATAACGTCATGGAAATAACGAATATAAACTTGGACAGACTTCAAGGATAGTGGAAGATAGAAGGGCCTGGTGTTCCATGGTCCATGATGTCACAAAGAGTCAGGCACAACTGAATGATTGAACCACAATTCTTCTAACATTGGTATAGTTAAGAATCATAGAATGCCATGAAGAAGTAAAATTTTAGGTCACCCCAAAAAAAGTGCTTCTAGTGCTCTGGGTTGTCCATCAAGTAGCAAGGTCTTCATAGTATACCATCTGACAAAATATATTTGCTATGCTTATTATCTTTCAAAAAAGTAAGTAGCCAGTGGGGAACAGTGAGGGCAGGTCTGAGGGACTATCACATTTGAATTGTGTCCTTCTTTGGCTCAGATTCCAGGTCTTCTAGGGATCACTTCTGGTGCCTGAAACTGAGGGGAAAAAACATAGAATAGAAACAAATGCCACCAAACTCATTTCTTATAGTGAGGTAAGCAGAGAAGGCAAGTCCTTCCCTTCTCATGGTTTGATTCATGGCATCCATGCTGGGCTCAGCAGATGGAGATTGCTGAAAAGATGGTAGAAAAGATACAGCCAGAAGAAGGCGATTGGCCCCATTTCCCCAGATTTAAAGATGCAGGCAATGAATGATCAAAGGAGGTTCCCCTCGAGTATGTAGTAGGAGAAGTAGCAGGCTCTATCTCAGAAATGCTCAGAAAGCCCAAGTTGCATTAAAAGAAGAGCTCCTCACAAGTGAAATTGGATGCTTAGGGAGGTAGTAGATTTCCTTTGTGGAGGTCTTCAAGCAAAGATTGGTTGACCATTTGTGAGATGTACTATAGTGGGGATTCTTTTTTGGATATAGCTTGAATTAGACGACTACTTGAGGTCCCTTCCAACTCTGACATTTTGTATTTTTGTGAAATTTTTCTGATCCTTGTTCCAAAGGTACACCAGGCAACTCGGATATGAGCCTTTATTTTGGAGTGATTTATTCAGCTAAGATGGCTTTACCTTTTATACCCTAGAATAAATGACCTCCAAATAAAGTTATCAGGATCAAGGATCCCTATTGGACATCTAGATTGCAAAAACTTTTTGTTATTATATATTTACCATCAGAGATAATTTCTGAGCAAGGAGCCATATTACTATACATGGAGTAGATACAGATCATTCTGGAACAGGCAGGGCAATGTGATCACCAAGACATATGAGGAGTGGTCATTTTCTTGCCACATGGAGAGATAGGGAGACCAAAGCTTTAAAAGAAAGCAAGAAATGCACATGTTACTTAGGAGAGAGAGCCCACTGTCACAAACTATTTAATACTGATGTTTAGAAATCCTACTTAACTAAAAAAAAATAATATTATAGTTGCTAAGTTCTACTTCATTGCATTGCTGTGGGGTGGGGGTGATTATGTGTTCTTGGAAGTTTTGCCATGAAGGTCTGGCAAGATCTATGAAGTTGGAAAGGCTCTATGTACAAGACCCAGGGATGACCTAGGAATCCATTTTCAGAGGGCTAAACTAACTAGATTTACATTTTTTAGTTTTTTTTGTAAACCAAGACCATTTTATCTATTACATCTATATCCTTAGCACTTGGAATATTCTTGGTACATAGTGGCAATCAACAGATGCTTGTTGATTGATGAATTTCAACCAACTCATTATATATTTTACTAATGCATGGAGAGATTATTAAATATATCAGTAGAGAGAAGTTTTATTTTTCAGAACAACTCTTTGTGACCTCATTTGGGGTTTTCTTGACATAACTACTGGTAGGGTTTGTCATTCCTTCTAGAACACATTTTATAGATAAGGAAACTGAGGCAAACAGGATTAAATTATTTGCCCAAAGTCACATAGCTAGTAAATTTATACGGTCAAATTTGACCTTCAATCTTCCTGATTCACGTCCCTTGCTCTGTGCACTGCCAGCTAGTTGCTAATTGACCAGTCAATCAATCAAAAAGCATTTATTATGTATCAACGTATCAGGCATTGTGCAAAGAAGTTTTAAAGTGAGACAATCCCTGTCCTTAAGGAGCTTAGATGGAGGCATACCCTCCATATCTGGAAGTAAGCAGAAAGAGAAATTTTCCTTTAGGCAGTTGAGATTGTTTGTGGTATCATCAGTTAGTAGATTGCTATGGACTTTTCAGGAGTTGATTTGATTATTCCATTATTCCCTTAGCAAGAGGTGAAAACTGGCAAGGTGGGTGAAGGTAGGAGGAGGGAAGAAGAGTTTGTGCTCAGCAACAGGGCAGATGGCAATATACTTCATTCGGATACCCAGGTGGATGGACAGGATGAAGCATAGTCTGAAGTTTCCCCACAACTTTCTAGAAATAGAGGGTTGAGATGAAGACTGACTTATCCTCCAATCTAAATAGGAAACTAGAGCATAATATTTCATATTAGTAGAGAGCTTAACAATTTGCTGGTCCATGAATTTGTGCCTGTGTGTCAAGATTGCCTCTCTTGGTATGAGGTATAAGTCACAGACTTACGAGCTAAGTGCACAGGCCAGCTTCTCCCTTTCCTCTTCTCTTTTTCCTAGGCATCTTGGAAAGCTTCTGAGTAGCTCAGAAAAAGTCACCCTGGAAAATTTCCATGTCTTGGTATAGCCACCTAGAGGAAGATAGGAGATGGGAGGGAGCTCAAAACTGCCATGCTGATCCCCTACTCTTTCATGGGGAAGCACATCATCTAAGCTCAGGGGAAAGGAGATGATGGGAGGGATTCACTTTAACTCATGGAGAAATCAGAAATGAAGACTCCATGGTTTAGAGGGAAAAGAAGACTGTTTCCCACCCCCATTCCCTTTGTTTGTATTGTGGGGCTAGAAATAAATGGCTTGGAGCCATTCTCATCTTTCTTTGAAGGAATCTGAAAAATGTGATACTGTCTCCTAGGCTTCTGGGTAATTTCCCCCCATGATTCAGTTGGTTGAAAGTTAGCACCATCTCCCTGGGGGAGGAACCAAGGAGCATCTGCTAGAGGGTAGAACAGCAGGGAAAAGGGTCCATGATCTTTTTTGGAATGGAAGAAAGTGGAAATGGAGCAGTGGAGCATCTGCAGAAAGAAAGCTGGAAAGCTGGAAGCAACAGAGCAGAATTAAGATAATAATAATAATAAAGATTATGGTGCTGACAGGGAGCAGAAGGCAATAACTTCAGCAATGTGGAATGGTGGTGGAAGCCACCTGGCATCAAGAAAGCACTTTGTAAATCTGAAAGGGCTATATAAATGTGAATTATCATCATCCTCATCATCACCACCATCATTTTCATCACTGCCAATATCATTGTCATCATCATCATCATCATTATTATCCTCATTTGGCCCCCCTCTCCATTTCTATCCCTTATTTTTGCCTGTTGTTGAAATTCAACTGCCACTTTTCTGCTCATTCACAAAGTCCTTAAATGATCTTGTTGAAGGTCTTCCCTTTTATCATAACTTTTTGCTGGTGTAATAACTACAAATTTAGAGATGTCACTCTGTACTATCTATTTATATACATGGGAAGTAGGACTAGTCCCAGGAGCTAGCCTTAGGGACCCAACACTAAGTTTTAGCACTCCTCCATTCAGAGATGTGGCTATTTGTACTTATTGCTTCTTGTCATTAGGTCAGTTCCTTACAAATTTCCCCCAAATCCTACCCTGACTGGGTTTGTTTTTCTGGATAATACATGTATCATCATGCAAAACACACTCCCATATTAGTCATTGTTGTAAGAGCACTCTCATAGAAAATCAAAACCCCCAAATAAAACTGTAAATTCATTGATGTAAAGATAGTATGCTTTGATTCACATCCATCCAACTCAACAGTTCTTTCTCTGGAGCTGTATAATATTCTCTATCACACCTGGCTCAGTTTTTTTAAGAAAGGCTTAAGTACAAAAATTCACCAAAGGCTTTCTTCCTAATAGCCATCGATCCCCACCTTGCCAATATACTTCAATAACTCTAGTAGATTAATCAGGCATGCCTTCCTTTTGTAGAAAAATCCTTTCTTTTCCTCTGAAATGTATGCTTACCCACAGTGTCTTGAACATAGTAGCCATTCATTAAATAATTGTTGATTGTTTGGTTAATTAAGTACTCATTAATCTATAATTCCCAGGGTCTCCTCTGGAGCCTTTCTTATTGAATGGAATCATATTGGCAATATGCCAGTCATTAAACAGTATTAATTTTGTCTTTTGGTTTTGTGATTTTTACCCTTAAATTCCTTTGAAACTCTCAGGTGCCTGTCATCTCTGGTCTTGGTGATTTGTTTATCTTTCTTCTTTTTTTTTTAATCTTTATTCTTTAAAAAAACAAACAAACAAACTAGATCTTTGGGTCTCAGTTTCTGGTTGTGAGTCAAATCAGGTCTACAGAAAGGCACGAAAATCTCCTCTACCTTACCTCTCTTCAGGGTGAGTTGATTTGGAAAGTCAGGCTTTTTTGGTGAGGAGAGGAGGCTGCCTGCTCTAGGATCAGTCCCTTCCCTTGAATCTGTAAGGATAAAAGAGGCATGAGTGTCTCCTACCAGTGATGATGCCAACTAATCACCAACTGCCATGCCATGTCAGAGTTGGCCATATCAGGGTTGTGTTGGAGCCAGCTCTAACTGGCCTAAGAACCAATGATTAAATATTCAGTATGGGCATTTGCACCCTGGAAATAGCAAATGTTAAAAATTAGGGTTCAATTCTTTGTTTTTATCATCTGTCTTAATTTAATAAATGGAAAATATGTTAATAATGCATATTAAACTTGAAAGTATGTTGTGGATATTTCCCCCCAGGATATTCAGTTGTTAAACATTTACTAGAACAACCCTATGTTACCATATTCATTTTCTGCCTGGATTCCATAGCTAGTATTCCTGAACTTTACTAACCCGTATCATCCTTTCAAACCCAATTTCTTTTTTATTCTAACAAAGCTTTGAACTTATTATACTCAGTTATGACTGTTCCCTGTCATAAAGACCACCTTTAACACCAATAATGTCTCAGTAATGTGAAATGACTATAAATCATGGAGCACTCTAATCTCAGAAAAATCAAAATTATAGGTGGAAAGAATCACATAGCCATAAATTACCAGTGGTTGACTCCATAAAGAAAGAAAGTTATCTTCAAGTATTTAAAAGACTATTATATGAAACAGAGATCAGCCTTCTTCTAGTTGGCCTCAGAAGGCAGAACTAGGGGCAATGGGTAGATATTTTAGGGAAATAGGCTGGATTTGATGTCCTATGAGCTCCCTTCCAATTCTGACATTTTATGATGTGACTATTAAAGTCATCAAGTCACAGACACGTAAACTTAAATGTTTCACTTGTTTTAAATATTAGAAAGTACAATATTGCTCTGAGCACTTCAGATTTTATAAGGTCCAACTTTACATTTTCATAGGTTAAAAAAAATTGCCTAAGAGTGAAAAAATGTCAAGGAGGTTAGAACATTGAAGTATTGAAGAGTACACAAAATTTGTGTGGTTTTGTGTTTCAAGGCCAAAGAATTTTGTTGTTCAACCATGTCTAACTTTTATGATCCCATTTGGGGTTTTCTTGGCAGAGATATTGGAGTGGTTGGCCATTTCCTTCTCCAGTTCATTTTACAGATGAGAAAACTGAGGCAAACAGGATTAAGTGACTTGATTAGAGTCACACAGCTGGTAAGAGTTTGGCCATATTTTAACTTAAGAAAATGAATCTTCCTGATTCCAGGCCTGGTACTCTACCCTCTGTGATACTTAGCTGTCATTCAATAATTCATATGGATTGCTAACAAAGAATTTATATCTTAGAAATCCTTTAGGCTAACATTATTTTATAGATAAGAAATCTGAGGTCCAAATAAATTATGAATTCCCCAGTATCTCACAATGACCTCCTGGAATCCAGGTTTCCTAAGTTTTTTAATGTTTTGTCTAAATAAAGTCCTAAATCTTTTTCTTTCCTTGCAGAGTCAAAAGTCAATCTCCTAGTTCCACCCCTATAATTACCTAAAAAGATAAAAAACACAAGAGTAAGAAAAAGAAAGTTATTAGACTTGACTTCCTATCTCATGAGAACTCCGGTATTAAGGTGCCTTCAACACTGTATTCTTTGACCTAGAGAAGGATACAGCTTGTGGCACATGAATGTCTTCTGAGAAAACCAGAAATGAATATCTCTTTATAGCAGGGGTGAATTAACTCCTCTGAAAACTTTGAGGAGTAGCCAACCCCATTTCCAACATCTGTGAATGAGTTGACAAGTTATTAAGTTGCACCTATAGGTGAAAAAAGTATAGAATTGCAGTTTCTTCTAGAATTTCAGATGTCACATCATTTATTGCTTAGGATAATTTATCAAATGAATCTATGTCTGAAAAAAAATTCTTCATCCCTGATGAGGAACTGGAGGTGAGAGAGAAATGGGATTACTCTGGCCCATCATTGGATTAAGTCCACAATGTCTACATTGGTACAAAATCCCAAGTAACAGACTTGACTACAGTCAAGTCAGTTCCCGTTACATCGGGAACTTTTTGTTCTGTGTTGTTTTTGTATCTGGGGTCTTGGCTGAATTTTTCCTCCAGAAATCTGTGTTCTGGGTATAGATTTGGCTTAGGGAAAGTCATCCATCTGGATCTGTTTGATTTTAAAGTACCATCTTATATTTAAAATTAGAGTTCCCATGATGAATGCAGGTTCTCTTGATGGGTTTCCTCCCCCCACCCCCCCATCCACAAGCCTACAGGAAGCTTCTTGGGACTGAAAAAAATAACATATAGAAGTTATATTATATGTGAAGCCATTTGTTGTGTTGAAATATTCTGTTGATTCCAAATCTCTGGCAAGCTAAACACTGAGTTACCTTGCAACCAAAGATTCTCGAAATCTCATTTTTCTGATTGATCATAACAATTTATCTATTAAAAAAAAAGTTTTTTAGGGGGCTTGTATCATTCTAAAGGGTCCCAGACTAGTGTAGATTTTAAGTTATTTCACATATTTTTTAATAGTTTTCCCTATTTCTTTCTTTGCTGTTGGGTTGTCATTTATTTCTCATTTCTGACAATATCTGTCTCCAATAATTCCTTTCCTTATGTCTAGTTTTCTGCTTGTCATCTGCTGTAGTGAATGACAATCTAGTTTACTAGAATTGTGTGTAAAGTAAGAGCAAATGGACTCTGAGCTTCAGTGAATGGACTGGCATAATTTTAGATATTCTTTTGTGACTTTAGTGCTTGGTTCCAGACTTGTGGCTATGTTGCATGTGGTTGGTATTGGATAAATAAATTCTGAATAACCGAAATGTTATTGAATTTACATTGAAAGTACAGTATTTATGCTTTTGATTCTAACATAAATTAACAATGAAATTATGAATTTATCATTTCTCTGGTTTTGCAGAGGAGTCAATTGTTTTACTTAAGTGAATTTTCAATATAACTGAATCTTAACCCTTTTAGAATCTCACCTTTTTTGATTTTGCCATTTTTCTCTTTTGGATAGAAATTGCTTTAAAATGTCAGATCCTTCCTTACCCTCTTAAAAAGAGGCTATGAAAAACAATTTAACTTTTTCTAGCTATCTCAGGGTCATTATTATGAGCATTCATTAATCTATTATGCTGTTATCTACAATAGACTTTTGTCTACTTTTCAGCTTTTTCCGGTTCCTTTTGTTAGTATCAGGACCAGAGAAATCCCATGGTGGTTCAAGGAGAAGATCAATTACATTCTGAAATTCATCTTTTCCATTGTAAGCAAAAAGCATTTTACCTGAGGCATTTAAGAAGGCAGTACAAAGACTTTTTGCAGGTAGATATAGGACACCATCCTGTTGTCTTTGGAGAGAACTGGCTTATCACTGGAGAAAGGAATAATAAGAATAAGAATAAGGCAGCTGGGTGGCTCAGTGGATTGAGAGCCAGGCCTAATTCAAATGTGGCCTCAGACACTTCCTAGCTGTATGACATTGGACAAGTCATTTAACCCCACTTGCCCAGCCATTACTGCTCTTCTGCCTTGGAACCAACACACAGTACTGATTCTTAGACAGAAGGTAAGGGTTAAAGAATAAGAATAGCTAACATTTATATAACACTCTGTGCCCGGCACTGTGCAAGACATTTTATAATTATTATTTCACTTAATCCTCACCATAGTCCTGGGAGATGGGTGGTATTATTATCTCTATTTTACAGATGAGGAAAGTGAGGCAAACAGAGTTAATTGCAGAGGCACACGGCTAGTGTCTGAGGTTGGAACATACCTAAGTAGATCTAGATAGCTTGTGGGAAGGATGCAACTGAACTCTGTGAATATTCCAGGAAGTTTTGCCTGGGAAGATCACAAGGAAGGCAACTGCTATGTGTCTGTGTCTTCCCTTTCCAAACATTCTATCTTTGGCAGTTATTTGGTATGTGCCCCAGAGTAGGGTGTCTATTCATTGGCAGGGTGAATCTCTGTTGATTGGCAATTTTCTTGCCTGAGCTAAATATCTATAGAGGCTATTTTTCTGAGGTTTCATTCCATATCTAGAGGTATGTACTATGACTGTCAAATTATCCCTTCTGATTGTTGTCAAGGTATCTACTTTTAATGACCTTTCAGTACCAATTCCCATTCTGGATTGTTGCTTCCAACGTGAAGTAGGTTGGGAAGCCAGATAATCAAGGTTATTGAATCAATGAGGTTGAACAAAAATAATTAGCTAAGGGCCTTTCCTGAAGAACAAATGTCTGGATTTTAGTACAGGGAGTTTTGATCTACAATTTGGGATTCCATTTTGGTTACTTTGTGCTGTGTCCAGAGGGTTGAGTTTACTGGAAGCCTAACCTTTGAATAAGTTGACCGATGTTATAATGAAATTAAGGAAAGTCAGAAATCATTCTGATGGATGGACTGCTCTTTGACTTCTTCTGATGCTTAAACCTGGTTTACCTTGGATAAGTCCCTTAGTCTCTCTCAGACTCATATTCCTTATCTATAAAATGAAAAGATTGTACTGGATGGTCTCAGAAACCTGGTTCCAGATCAGTATCTCTATTTGGTTTTATTCCCTGGACTGTTTGTCACCTGAAATCTGTTTCCTGGAGATTGCTTCAGCTTTGGTATTCAAGATCTCATTATCCTCTGCTGCCTCTCCCAACTGGTTTAGAAAGAAGAAAAACTCCTCCCAAGCTTCTAATTAGATTGTAAACTCCTTGAGGGCAAGGATTGTCTTCTTATTATCTATATCCTCTCCAGTCAAACCACAATAAAATGTACACAAAATTTTGTGAAGATGATTCCACTCACTGTCAGTACAAAGAATGTGCGCACATTCACGGACCTTACAAGATCCACTAGATCCAAGAGATGAACAGCTCTTGTTGCAAGAGAACCCAGACAATAGGACATCCAAATAGCAGTCCTAAGTGAAGTCTTAGGAAGATTCTGATTACCTGGCAAGATAAGGAACTAGACACTGAGATCCTCTCTTGAGCTGAACTATGGGGCATTCTCAGTTCCAGAGAATGCAACTTTAATGGGCTGGCCACATAAACGGAATGTCAAATGCATGTTTACCTAAAAAGGTCTTTTATGGAGAACTCAAGGAAGGCAAACATTCACATGGCAATCAGAAGTTTTGTCCTCCATGTACAAAGCAGAATTAGTAACACAAAGGAAACATAAGCTGTGCCAATCCAGAGACATCTCCATCCCACATATTCTAAGGAATCATTTGTGCTCGACCTGTAGTAGAGCATTGGACTCATCAGCTATAGCCAAACACATTGGTCCCCGATACCAACATCATGATGTCATTGGTCCTCTTGGAAAATGAAGGATGAATAACATCCCCAGAGTTTAACACTGTACCTTTTCTTCCCTTTTAAACCCCATCTACTCCATGGTTAGGAAATTTGGTTTTTGTGTAACTATTCTGTTAACAGTATTTTTCCACTGGAAATCATAAATGAACATTGCCCTCTGCAAGACCCAACTTCCTTCTCCCATTGGTGACTTCCACCTTGGAGTCTCCATTTTGTGAAGGAACCCAAGCTAGCCTGACTTCATTCTTTTCTTAGCCCCATTTCAGACTTTCTGGAGTACAAAATCCTCCCCATATACTTTCTGGAGTACAAAATCCGCCCCCAGTACTTTTTAGCTATGTTTTGTGTGCCATTTTCCCCTATTAAAATGTAAACTCCTTGAAGGAAGGAATTGTCTTTCTTTTCACTTATGTTTGTAACCCCACTATTTATACCATGCCTGGAACCTAGTACAAACTTAATAAATGCTGTTTCTTTGCCCTTCTTTCCCTACTGACTACATTGATGACCCTATAGTCTCATGGTGGCAGACCATCAGAAGCTGCAAAGTATTAAAAGACAAATTAGCACCTATTGGCAACATTCTCCCTAAAATAGTTCGAGATGTTTTGCTGTAAACTTTGATATAAATGAGAACTGAAAAGGAAGCTTGGAGAGGAAGTTGGACAGTATGTTTCTTGCCCTGTTTAGGGAGAAGGAGTCTAAATGAGCCAGCAGGAGCACCTGGTTGGCTTGAGGAGGCTTAACATAAGCATTTTCCTTGGTCTAGTTTTACACCAAATAGCTTTTTGCTACTATTTTGATTTTCCAAGTAAGCTTCCCTTTTGGGAAGAAAATGAGCTGAGTAGGCAGCACAAATATCAGGCCACTTAGAATGCACGTCATTTTTTTTTCAAACTGATAACTCCAAAGGCAATTTAAGCCAACTCCTTCATTTTTACAGATGAAGAAACTGAGATACAGAGAGATAGAGCAGGAAGAATAATGTGGAGGAAGAAGCAATGGATTTGGAGCCTAAGGAATTAGGTTTGAATCCTATATCCTCCACTTGCTACCCCTGTGATCTTGATCAACTCTTCATTTTTCTGCCTTAGATTAGATGTCCCTCAGATTCTTCCAGTTCTTTCTTTCTTTTTTAAAATCCTTAGGTTCTTCTGTATATGAATCAATACTGTATATTGGTTCTAATGCAGAAGAATGGTAAGGGCTAGGCAACGCTAGGCAAAGGGCAGAGGGATTAAGTGACTTGCCCAGGGTCACACAGCTAGGAAATATCTTGAAGTCATATTTGAACCCAGCACCACCCTTCTCCAACCTAGCTCTCAATACACTGAGTCACCTCACTCTCTCCTGGTCCTTTCAATTCTAAATCATACGATTCTATAAGTGAGATGAGGTTTTTGCGCATTCGTTTGTTTATTTCTGATTTAATACCCTGACCACTTGATTAGCTGTCTATATCTCTCAAGATAAATTCTTAAATTTGTTTTTTTGGCATAAATCCATTTTGTGGGTGTGAGGGCAGCACAACTTAATGTTCCCCAGGGTCTGATTACTTCTGAAGAAGCTGATTTTGGTGATTCCAGATTTATATTGTGCCATAAAAAATTATGAAAGGAATAGTTTTAGATAAACCTGAGAAGACTTGTATTAATAGATGTGAAATGAAGGATACTTTATGCAAGAACAAAAACATTGTAAAGACAACTACTTTGAAGGAAGGATTGAAGAGCTCTGATCAATGGAATGACAAAGTGTATCTCCAGAGGACCTATGATAAGATGCACCACTCACCTCCTGACAACTAGGTGATAGATTCAAGAACCAGAAAAAGACATACATTTTTTGGGTATGACCACTGTGTGGATTTGATTTGCTTGATTATATCTAACTATTGCAAAGGTTTGTTGTTTTTTAAATGCATGGAAGGGAATGGAAGGAAGTTCAGGAGTAAGTACAGATAAACAAGACAGCTTTGAAAGTAACTTGTAAAGTTATATACTTTTTAAAAGCAAATAGTTTAAAATGGAGATTCACTGTTTCATACACAAAAATAAGAGGTATAGATAGTGTAATAGTGTTGGTTGTGATATTTCCTGAGCCCCCTTGCCATATGGATGCATGGAAAGAATCAGCAGATGTCCAATGAGTCATAGAACTACACTTAGAATTTCAGAGTTGAAGAGGACCTCAGAATTCTTCTAGTTCAACCCATAACCAAGAAGGAATCTCTCTTTAAACAGCCCTCAGTCATCTAGCCTTTGCATCAAACTCTCTAGTAAGCAGAATTAATGAAGTAATGACCTCCTCAAAAAGAGACACAGTAAGACTTATTCTTGAAAGACAAAATGGTAGCAATCCTGTTGGACACCCTCTAATTGGAGAAGCATTGAACCCAAATCAAGGGCAGGTAGGTGGCACAGTAAATAGAACCCTGGATCCAGAATTAGGAAGACTTGAATTCAAATGCAGCCTCAGACACTTGCTATCTGTGTGACCGTAGGTAATTTGCAACCACTGCCTGATTCAGTTACCTAAAACGAGGATAATGAGAACGCCCAAATTCAAGGGTTGTGAGGATAAAATGAGATAATATTTGTAAAATGCTTTGCAACCTTACGATGTATGTGCTAGCTAATACTGTTTATATGAAGGAATGGCATATGCCTTTACTTTGTTAGAATTGCAGGTCTAGGAGAAAATTCTAACCCTCACCACTTTTTGCACATCTCATATCACTTATTTGCTTGGATCTTATACAATGAATGCAGAGTGGTATATGGAGAAGACACTGAATTTGGAATTAGGAGGGCCCGAGTTCAGCTTCCACCTCTAGGTTGTGAGTCCGTAGGCAAACCACCTTACTTCTCAATGATTCAGTTTTCTTATCTGTAAAGTGGGGAGAATGATGCCTCCTTGTGTTGTTTTTGTGCAACTAAAAATGAAATAACAGATTTAAAGTACTTTGCCTACTTTGCATGAAAGCACTCTAGCAATATCAGCCTTTATAGTCATTTGTCTATGTGTGTATTATAAGTCATCTTTGTGTCTCCTTTTGTCCTCTCCCTCCCATCCCAACTCCCAACACCTAGCTTGGGGCTTTAATAATAATAATAGTAATGTGTTGATAACAACAAAAAGTTTTCTTAAAATTTTCAATAATAAAGTTTTGTTAAATGAATCAATACATGTTTACCAACAAGGCTTCCTGTGTAGGATTCTGAGGAAATTGAGGGGATTAGGGCAGCAAGTGGTTAATTGTGGGAATTGAGTGAACCACACTGACTCTATCTTGTGAGTCAATTCTGGAGCTAGTTCAAGTCTCTTTCTATTCAATTATAGGCCTAGTTCAAATTCTGTTTTATGAGAAAACTTTATTCAATTGTGGGAAATGGGAGAAGACCGTATTGTATTGTTTGAACCTAGCCCTGGGCAGCTGGGAAACTGGACCACCTGTACCTGCTGCTTAGAGACTCTTAACCAAGGACCTGGGTTATGTTGACCAGAAACACAGTCAGATCCCAAGACTGATGTAAGAAGTTTTCTTATAATTGTACATCTCACGTACATATGTTTTATTTAAAAACCAGTCCCATACTGATCAATCAGTTATTGTTTCCATGTTCCTTTGATTGTTTAAAGATACTTGGGGAGGAGTGAGACATCTCTCTTCCTGCATTGAGAGAATAATATCTGTTCACTCTCTTCCTCCTAAATTGGAAAGTCCCTAATTTTTCCTCCAATTAGAAATGAGATGACCGAATATTTTATTGTTTCTTAATTAATTAACCTCATTTGATTAATTGGGTTTTAATGTATAAAAGTCTGTCTCCCCTCAACATTCAGGGTCCAGCCCAAGCTGAGGAAGGGGCCTGGTCCTGATTTGTTGGGCAATTGGCATGCATTGCTCAATAAATTGTTGTGCTTAGATGGAACCTTTGTTTCCTCATTCATTTCATCTTTTGCTCATTACAGGATAGAGTCTTCAACAAATGCCAAGAGCAGAGGAAAGGAACATAGATACAGATCCAGGAGAGATCTTAGCCCAAATAGCTTCTTTTATAGGTGAAGGAAATGGCAAGTAGACTGGCTTTACCAAAGTCATCCAAATGATAAGAGATCCTAGATTCAAACTCAGTTCTTTTAACTCCAAATCTATCTTTTTCTACTTTATCTCTCTCTTTCTCTTTGCTCTCAGCATCCAATTATTACTCTTTCATGTCCTCAATTACTGGCTTCCAGATTAACAAAATATCCAAATAATTGAGAGAAAAGGATTAGACTAAAACAATGATTTCACTGACATAGGGAACTCATAGCTGAGGAAGCTCCCTTTCTAAATGCAGGCTGGCATTTTCTTGGCAACAATGCTTTAAAGAGTTGCCCAAGGCACTAAGAAGTTAAGACTTACACAGGACCATAGAGATAGAATGTACTGGAAACAAGACTTAAATTAAGTTCTTCCAAGTTCCATGGTCAGCCATCCACTATTCCATTCTGTCTCTCAAATAGTTTAAACATGAAAAAAAATTGAAGCATGTAGAGCAGTAGAGTGAACATGGGAGATGACTTGAGAACTCTGTAATCCAATTATAGCTTTACCACTTACTAGATGGCACAGTGGATAGAGCACTGGGCTTGGAATAAGGGAAAGTCATCTTCCTGAGTTCAAATCTGGCTTCTCCCACCCTCTTACTAGCTGTGTGATCTTGGGCAAGCCACTTAATCCTATTTACCTCAGTTTCCTTATCTGGTTAATGAGTTGGAGAAGGAAATGGCAAACTACTTGGCACATCTCTGCCAAGAAAACCCCAGATAAGGTCATGAAGAGTCAGACATGATTGAAAACAATGATAATGGTAGGTATGCAATTGGAAGTCACCTAACCACTCTAGGTCTTTACTTTTCTCACCTATTTAATGAAATGAATACTTATAGGACAGGTTTGTTTATATTGTTATTATTATTAATTTATTTCTCTCATCTATCTTTAATTGTAAGTGGTCTCTTCAAACAAAGATTCCCAACATTTCTACTTCACGATCCCTTCCATGTTGGTCATAACACAAACCCAGGACAGCAATTCACTCCACTGCTTCTTCTACTCTTTGGAGAATAAAATTATCGTTAAGATAAACTAAGAATTGTCAGTTACTTTACTTTTGGTAGAAAGGGTACAGCAGATGTCTGGATAGTTGAAGTTTTGCATCACAACTATATTGTGCTTCTGTGCCAGGTTTGTGATCCATTTCCTGAACTCCTTATTTATTTCCTCCTTCTGTTCTCACTTCTGTTTCTCTCTCCAATGATCCTCACCCAAATGTGCTTCTCCCTCTGGTTCCTGTATTTCCTTACATGTATATATCTCCTTGAGGGAGGCAGAATGATATTGTGGATAGAGGTCCAGCTTTGGAAGTAGAAATTAGACTCTAGTCTTGCCTTTGGTGGGTATATTAGCTAGGTGAGGATGGGCAAGTGACTTTTCATCTCCAAGCAATTGTGTTAGTTGCACATGAGATATCAATCTGCATCAGAATAGGGAATTTTTACACCACAAATTCCTAATAACAATTTGATCACAATCTGGTCTGTGTGTATGTGTGTGTGTGTGTGTGTGTGTATGCAGGGGGCTACACTGCCCTTCCTTTTTGTGCATATTGTTCTTTTTGAATGAATTCATTCAACAAACACAGTCTTTTATATTGTTGACTTTCTATTTGGATATTGTCTTCTGTGATTTATTGATCCTCTCTACTGTTATTAGTATTATTGTTATTATTTTACTTCACACCTAC
This sequence comes from Monodelphis domestica, assembly GCF_027887165.1. Lineage (NCBI taxonomy): Eukaryota > Metazoa > Chordata > Mammalia > Didelphimorphia > Didelphidae > Monodelphis > Monodelphis domestica. The sequence goes on along the minus strand of NC_077227.1, from coordinate 597,297,611 downwards.
TATTCTCCATCTTGATATACACACTCAAATACATATATGTGTATATCTCTATCTGTCTGTCTGTCTATCTATCTATATCACTTGTACAAAATTCAAGCTGACTTCTATGTGGGAAAAGATAAAGGAAAAGATTATCAAAGACAATAAAGTGCTCCTAGAAAGAAAAGGAAGGAATACTTCAAAGGGAAACTTGAGAGAAAAGGAGAATTTTAAGAGAAAGAGAAGCACTCGAAAAATTTTCATATATATGATCTCCTTAAATAGACAGAATATAAATTTCTTGAAGTCAGGGACTATTTCAATTTGGTCTTTGTATCCCCAGCCCTTAACACAGTGCTTGAAATATGGTAGATATATTAGGATATATTGCTTATTCTATTGCTTACAAAGACTTCTATTGCTTAAAAAAAAGCAATAGAATAATTGCTTTTTAAGGGGGTAGCTGGGTGTTTCAGTGGATTAAGAGTCAGACTCAGAGACAGGAGGTCTAAATTCCATTCTTAGATACTAGGTATTAATTAGCTACTCATTTCCTAAATTTATCTTTCTTCAAAGAAGCCTCTATCTTCAATTGTCAGTGAATGATGAAAACATGACCTGTGGTCTAAATGGTGTCTGGGTTGTCATAACCTACTGCAATAGCATCTAGGTGTGTCTTGTGACAATATCATTCATTCCCATGTGAATAATGAAGAGTTGAGAGCAGTCACTAAATTGGACAAATCTTTCTGACATGTTACAGAAACCTGTGCCACAAAGATAGCAGACCTCTCTTTTTAATATAATTTATTTATTTATTTAGAATGTTCTTCCATCAGCACATGATTCATAGTCTTTCCCCTCCTTTTCTCTCCCCTCCTCCCACAACTGACAAGCAGTTCCACTGGGTTATACATGTATCATTGTTCAAAACCCATTTCCATGTTATTCATATTTGCAGTAGAGAGATCTTTTAACATCAAAACCCCAACCATATCCCTATCAAACCATGTGATCGATCACATGTTTTTCTTCTGTGATTCTACTCCCACAATTCTTTCTTTGGATGTGGATAGTGTTCTTCCTCATAAGTCCCTCAGAATTGTCCTGCATCATTGCATTGTTGCTAGTAGAGAAATGTTCAATTGTGCCATAATGTGTCAGTCTCTGTGTACAATGTTCTCCTAATTCTGTTCCTTTCACTCTTCATCAATTCCTGGAGGTCATTTCAGTTCACATGGAATTCCTCCAATTCATTATTCCTTTCAGCACAATAATATTCCATCATCATCAGATACCACAATTTATTCAGCCATTATCCAATTGATGGACACCCCTTGATTTTCCAATTTTTTGCCACTACAAAGAGCACAGCTAAGTATTTTTATATGTGTCTTATTATCCTTATAAGGATAATATGTATAAATATATATCCTTATAAGGATATATATATATAAATATCCTTATAATATATATTATTATCCTAATAAGACCTTATTATCTTTTTGGGGTACAAACCCAGCAGTGGTTTGGTTGGATCAAAGGGTTGGCAGTCTTTTAAAGCATAGTTCCAAATTGCCTTCTAGAATGGCTGTATTATTTCACAATTCCACCAGCAGTCTATTAGTGTCCCAATTTTGCTACATCCCCTCCCATGTTTATCACTTTCTTTTGCTGCCATATTGGCCAATCTGTTAGGTATGAGGTGATTCCCCAGAGTTGTTTTTATTTGCATCTCTCTACTCAGGAGGGATTTAGGACACTTTTAAATTTGATTATTGATAGTTTTGATTTCTTCATCTGAGAACTGCCTAGTCATGTCCCTTGACCATTTGCTGATTGGAGAATGGCTTGATTTTTTTGTGAATTTGACTTAGTTCCCTATATATTTGGGAAATAAAACCTTTGTCAGAGAGTTTTGTTATAAATAATTTCCCCCATTTTGTTGCTTTTCTTCTGATTTTGATTAGATTGGTTTTGTTTGTACTAAACATTTTTAATTTTATGTAATAAAAATCATTCATTTTTACATTTTCTAATGTTTTCTATCTCTTGCTTGATCTTAAATTCCTTCATTTCTCACATAGGTATACTATTCTATGTTCGTCTAATTTATTCATGATTTCATTCCCTATATTTAAGTCATTTACCCATTTTGAATTTATCTATAGCAGACCACTTGATTGTTCATGTTAGTTCTTCTCATGGCTGCATTGGTACCAAAGAGTGACCATCCATTATTACTCATTTTCTTTTACTCTGAGAAGTACTGATTTAGTGACCTTTCTCAGTGGTACATGTGAATCCATTCCATCTTTCTCTGGAGCCACAAAACTTGCTATTCCTCTGAGGATCCAGCTCCTTACCTTATAGGAATAGCCTCATGTCTGACTATTATATTATACCAAAAGTTCAATTGCCCTTTTTTCTTTCTTTCTCTATGTATCTGACATATAGTAGGTACTTAATAAATACTTGTCAGCTATTTCTTTTCCTTCTGTACTCCAATATCCAAATACAGGCTAGTGTTTCTATGTCTTAAAAGTCTCCCTTTCTCTCAATTTTCCTTTTGAAACATTTCTTCCTATTTTTTTGAGGAGTGGTTCATTGTCTTTTATAACATGGAGAGAGAAGAGACATTTTTCCAACCCTTTTACCTTTTCTGGTATGAAAACTAACTTGTGCTTTGAACCTGTGTCTGATTCTTGTGCTATGATAAAATTTTCTAGACTGTATATTAATTTATAATTATTTATTAATAAAGGAGAGAGACAGAGACAGAGAGAGAGAGAGATCAATCACATGATCACCTGGCTGCACCTAACTGCTTCTACACTACCCTTGCTTAAGGTCCAAGCAGAGTGGCTAAATCCAATTAAGTGGCATTAAACACCTCAGAGAAGGGAGAGGGAGAATGGCTTTCATCCAGTAAGTGAGAGTGAACTTCTTCTGTCCCTTCCCTCATAAAGCCAGTTTTCACAGACCTCAGTCCTAGTCTTGACTTCTGAATATGCCATCCCTTGCATGGGGACTTTCACAAGCCCTGCCTGTATGCCAAGATGCTCTGAGACTTCTGGTGTCCTTCCATGATACATATGCATAGCCAGTCAAAGGGTGGCACTAATATCAACCAAGTTTTAAAACAGAATAAGGGGGTACAACTGATATTAAATTCACACACTTGGCACTGGGTCATTGCAAATTCCTTTGGCTTCCATATTTGCTGGAAGAGAGATCTTCAATGCTCTATCATTCTCATTGGTAGCCATTTTGGCCATGACCAATCACTATTCTAGGACTTTAGATACTTCAGTCTCTTGAATGACTATCATGCCATTTTTATGTATGATGCAGGATCTGAAAAAAGCAAATGAAAATTTAGGTTCTATCATGAAAAGCCTAGTATCCATGATCAGGAAGATGATAAGTCTTAAGGTACTTTGCCTTAGTCAGACCATATCCAGTCCTTTAAGTTTTTTGAGTGAGACTTTGCATCTCACCTTTTCTTGAGAAATTATATTATTTTCTTCATCTTCCTTTGATGGATAACAAGTGGCTTCTCAAAAGAACCCAAATGCAAGCAAAAATTGCCTTCAGCTGTTTCTTAAAGGCTTCTTCAGACTAAACATCCCCAGATCTGGTTTCTTTTTTTAGCATGCTTTCAGGCTCCTTTACCATCCTGGTTACTCTCTTCTGAATACTCTATTTTTTCAAATAAAAATCAAACTTTCATATTCTTCTTGCCTCTTCCTACTTCTTATCCATCCTGAGAAAACTTCAGTTAACTTCTTCCATTCAACAATGATTCAGTTCAACAAAAATTTCACAGAATCATAGAATTTCAGAATTGGAAGGGAACTCAAAGGACATTTAGATCAATCTATTCCTGAATTGGAAGCCTATTTTAAAAATTCCTAACAACTGATTATCCATACTTAAAACCCTTACCTTCCATCTTAGAATCATATACTGTATATTGGTTCCAAGGCAGAAAAGAGGTAAGGGCTTAGGCAATGGGAGGGAGGGGGAGGTAAGTGATTTGCCCAAGGTCACACAGCTAGGAATTGTCTGAGGTCACATTTGAATCCAGGACCTCCAAACTCTAGGCCTGACTCTCAATCCACTGAGCCACCCAGTTGCCTCTCATCCAGATTTCCTAAAAGCTTCTTCGGAGGGAAACCCCAGTTGAAGCATCTCATTTTATTTTCAAATAGCTCTAATGTTGAGAATTTTTTTCTTTATATGAAGACTAAATTGAGATTAACTTCCCAAAACACACAAAAGAATAATCTGCATAGTTAGAGGACCATTCAGAGCTCATGGCTAGGTCATGCCAATATGATAAAAGATGACAATACTCCTAAAATTAATTTATACTTTTAATGCTATACCAATCAAATTAATTTGAGGATATTGAACAAAGATTGACAAAATAATAACAAAATTCACTTAGAAGACTAGATCAATTTCAACAGCTTCTAACTATTGCTCCTAGGTCTGCTGTCTAGGGTCAAGTTGAGGAAGTCTTATCTCTTTTGCCTCATGTTACTCTTTCAAATATTTAATATCTCTGTTCTCTCCCTCTTGCACCTCTACCCCCAGGATCTGTGACCATTTTGATCACCCTCCTCTTAATGTTCTCCATTTGTTAATGTTCTTACTAAAATATAACGTAAAAAATACATATAATATTCTGGCTATGGTCTGACTAAGGCAAAGAACCTTAAGACAATCATCTTCCTGGTCATGGATATTATGCTTTTCATAATACAGCCTAAATTTTCATTTGCTTTTTTTTAGATCCTATATCATACTATTGATGCTTAATGCAAAGCACATTGTAAATACAATGAAACATGGAACAGTCCCTGTACATAAGAAGCTTACATTCCTCTGGGAAGCTACAATGTGTGACCACACATGTAAATACAATTGTATTTATGCGTTGCCTTTGTTACTTTGGCTGATGAGAGATTTAAGCAGACAGTTATCCCAGAGTCTACTAGTTGGTGATGCTTTTGAATTTAAACTTCTAAGAGTATTTGGGGGGCTCTCTAGGAGAAAGGAGTCAGAAGGAGTTAGTTAAAGTCATTTTTTTTTGCGAGTTTTTGCGAGTCAAATTCATTTTTCAGTTTGGAGACAAGGAGTAGGTTTAGGTTGAACAATACTAGGTTGTGGGTCTCTGGGTGCTTGCTCCCCTGGTTTTTTTGTTTGTTTGTTTTTGTTTTTAGTTCTTTGCAGGCTGCAGCCCCTGCTAATGCTATTGATAATGCTGTTGCTATGTTAAGCAGATGGAAGTAGGACTTGAGGGAGTTCTAAAAACCATGCTTGATGACTTAATCCAAATGTACCTTGGAGACAGCATCCTTCCTTCCCCATGTGCTTTGCCTCCCCTTGCTCTCTTCCAGGGAAGAAAGCAATTCCCATCACTGCCTAATTCCTCTGTGCTTTGCCTCTTTCCTCCTTTCCATGAGGATGAAGGAATTAAAAACAGGAGAAGCTTGAAAAAAAAGAAATAAAGACAGAAGAGCCCTCAGGGAGCTCACATTCTAATAGGGAAATATAACACATAAAGGGGAACTAGAAAGTGGATGGTGCAGTTGATAGAGTGCAGTGCCTGGGATCAGGAAGACCTGAATTCAAATCTGGTGTCAGACATTTATTCTCTGGGTGACCCTGGGCAAGTCACTTAAATGTTGCCTCCATTTCCTCATCTGTAAAATGAGTTGGAAAAGGAAAAGGCAAACCACACCAGTATCTTTGCCAAGAAAATCCCAAATGGAGCCACAAAAGTCAGACATGACAACCACAAAATCCTTTGACTATGAAACAGAATATACAAACAACATAAAGTAGGAGTGGGAAGATAAAGGTGCTGCTTTCAGCAGTATGTTTTAGAGTTGGTGGAGCAAAAGCATTTTTTAGGCACTATAAGGTGAGAGTTTATCTATCAGAACCCAGGATGACTCACTGCCAGGACATCCCCCACATAGCTAGTCCTTCTTGATCCTAAAAATTGATAAGATCTAGACTGCCATTGTTTTCTGTTAAACACTCCTGATTCTTCACCCACCTATCTAGACTTTCTTCCACTGCCTACTTGTTGGCAATTTCCCTACTCTTTGATTACCTCTAACTTGTTGGCAATTTCCCTACTCTGACTCCCTCTAACAGGTCAGTCTAGTAGTCTTAAATTCATTACAATCTTGAGCCTGGCTTGTCATGCTACCCAGTGAACCCTGGTAGTATTTAGGTCTTAAATGTGAAATAACCATAGAAAGAGGGAATTTTAAGATCATAAAGCATGGAAAAGAGGAAAATCTCATGAAAAGAAGATGCAGACTTGAAATAATTTTTTTAAACTAAGGAAAATGTGGGAAGGCAAAATATGAATTTCTATTGTAAGCAAATTTATATTTGAAGTAGCCGGTGAATTTTTTTAAAGGCAGGTGATTTTCCCCTGAAACAAAAGCTCATAATTTTTTTAAACCCTTACCTTCCATCTTAGAATCAATACTGTGTATTGGTTCCAAGACAGAAGAGCTAGACAATGGGGTTAAGTGAGTTGCCCAGGGTCACAGATCTACAAGGTATCTGAGGCCAGATTGGAACCTAGGACCTCCTCTCTCTGGGTCTGGTTCTCAATCCATTGAGCTACCTAACTGCCCCAGATTATCTTTTTTAACTACAATATTTAGTGCTATTGTATATGGCTGTGAATAATAATTTAACTCTCAATCAATTGACATGCAACCATTAAGCACCTAACTATGTTCTAGTCATGTGCTAGTGACCTGGGGATATAAGACAAAAATGCCTTCAAGAAGCTTACATTCTATTGAGGAAAGAGGGCATACACATATATATGGAGATAAAAACATACACAATAGAAATAAAAATTACACAAGATAAATTCAAGATGACTCCAGTGAAGCACTAACCACTAAGGGAATCAGGAACAATCTCATGCAGCAGGTGGCATATGTGTTATGAAATATGTAAATTTTTAAAACATTAAAATTTTGAGTTAACCAAAGTACAATGGAGAGGGAGCTGTAAGGAGGCTGAAACAGAAACCTAACAAAGAATTTTGCAGGAGGAGCAATATAAAGGAGGTCATTAAAGAGATTTATAACCAGAAAAGAAAGTGGGCCAGTCACTTAGAGAAAGAAAAGGACATCATGTGCTCCCTGGTATCCATTCAATGTCAAGGGAACTAGAGGAAGGATCCAGATCCTAGTATATTCATTGGAACAACTATGGAAGACTTATGGGATGACATGGAATCCTCACAGGATGAAAGTGTCTAGATAGGTTTCCACCTGTATTGTTAGTAGGACTTCCCATTGATCCTTTGAGATACAGAAAAATAACCATTGAGGAAAGAGCCTAAATCTGTCTAATTTTCCTAGTTCTTTTTTTTTTTTCCTGAACAACAAGAATAAATGTTTATTGATAGAACAATTGATTGATTCAGCCATCCAGGCTGGCGGTGTTAATAGTCTTATCGTTGATGGTGGATCAGCAATCCCCAAATGAGTTTTAAAGGTGGACCACAAAAAACACAAGAATAAAGAGGAGCTCTTTCAAAATCATGAGATAAGGAGACTCAACAGGGTGCTACCTTTGACAAAACTAGAGAAACTGAGGGAAAGCTTCAGTGAAGTACACAAAGTGGGGATGATTCAAGTATTTCCAAGTTCATGAGACATGTACCATCTGAGAATGATACAGGCCATTTCTAAAGTACCTCTTCAGCCTTGTGAAGAACTTCTGACGCAGTGTTCCAGATGTAAGGAGCAAAAGTTGAAATAAATGAGGAAACAAAAGTTTGAACTCCTGAGCTTATCCATTTGTGAAGCAATGTATGCCAATGGCCAAAAAAATCAGGACACGGGTCCCTTCATCATCTTAGGGATGGACTCTAAACACAAAGGGATACATACTTTTATATGAAAAATGATTCATTATGAAATATCAATGAATTAAAATGAAACCATACAATAATGGGTAACCTAATATCGAATATGATGGAAAGTTAGGCACTATCATCCCTCTAGTCATCCAGGTCTCCTCCCTCAGCCTTATCTTCCTCAGCCAATCAGTTACTATTAACTGTACCTATTGACACCTCTTGCATCTGCCCCATTTTTTCTAATCATGACCACTGCCCCTATATAGGCTTTCATCAGCTCTCCCCTGGATTACTGCAACAGCCTCCTCATTGGACTCCCAGCGGACTCCCAGTGTTTAAATCTTTCTCCTTCAAACATTTTCCAACAAAGATCAAGATAATCTTAAAGCAGAGGCCCAGCCATGTCATTTTCCTCCTTAAGGAACCCTTAGTGATTCTTTTTTGGCTCTAGAATAATAAAATACCAATTTCTCAACTTAGCTTTTTAAAGCTCTCACAATCTGGCTTCATTCTACTCTCTTGGTTTATGAAACGTTATTCCCTTCCTTGTATTTTATATTCCAGCCCAAATGGTTTATTTGCTTCCCTCTGAACTCGGTTCTTCATCTTCCACCTCTGCCTTTGCATCAGCAGTCCCTCATGCTGGAAATATACTCACTCCTTACCTCTGCCTCTTGGCATCCTTAGCTGCCTATAAAGTTTAATCCTCATGTCATTTCTACCAGAAGTTTCTCTGAAGGAAATAAAAATAAAGAAGTTTCTCAGATTCTTTTAATAATTAGTGTTCTTTACTTTTCCCCCTCCAATTATCATGTATCAATACATTATGTTATTTGTTTTTGTTTTTCAGACCCTTCCCTCTTAGTATCAATTCAAAGACAGAAGAGTGGCAAGGGTCAGGCAGTTGGGGTTAAGTGACTTGTCTACCTAAGTGAGTAGCCTCAACTTAATTGGAGTTAAGCAACAATGCCCAGTTAAGAAGTGTCTGAGGCCAAATTTGAACCCAGGTCCTCCTGATTTCAGGCCTGGCTTTTTATACACTGAGCCACTCAGCTGCCTCAATATATCGATTTATCTGTTATATTCCCCTACAGACTATCAACTCTTAGAGGGAAGGGCTGTTCTTCATTTTGTGTTTGTATCTTTAATGTCTAGTAGATGAGGGGTACTTAAGAGGTACTGGTGGGATTGGATTGAATTATATTGGAAACCAGGGTATGTGAAGGAAATTTGGATTTAAGTGCTTGTTATGTGTAAAATATTATGCTAAGTCCTTTACAAATATTATCTCATTTGATCCTCATGAGAACCCTGAGGTAGGTGCTATTATTGTTCCCATTTTACAGTTGAGTAAACTGAGGAAGAGAGGTTAAATCACTTGATATTGCTAGTAAGCATTTAAGGCTGGATTTGAACTTGTAGTGCTTTCTCTACTGGGATTGAATTGGGTAGATCAGAAGGGGGGGGTATTGCATCATAGGACATGAAAGAGAAAGTGATGTAGAACATCTGTGAATACAAGTTTTATATTTAGATAATAAGAATTTGACAAAAGGAAGATTCTATCTACCATATGACCAGGATGAGACTGAACTATAAGGTTTATGAATTGAGGGAAACTCCAAAGTCAGGCCAGCTAGCAATAATGTTTGTGTGTGAAATGTAATTGTTAAAATTCCGATTTTCAGTCTATTATTAGCAAGTACCAGAATAAGAATGACATTTTTAAATATGAAAAATGATGACTCTCTAGAATGATTTCTAGATTCCATAAGTAGACAGCCATGATACAGTGTTGAGAACACTGGATGTGGAATTATGGATTCATCAAATTTGTGAGTTGGAAGGAACCTGAGCAACCATCTGGACCACCCTGAAGTAAATGGAATCTTCACTAAAACATATCCTAAAAGTGGTCATCTAGTATATCTGAAAGCTCCCAAGGAAGTGGAACCCCATTACCTCTCAAGGAGCACATTTTGCTTTTGGACAACTCCAATGATTAGGAAAGTGATGCAGTAGATAGAGTATCAGGCCTGGAGTCATGAAAATTCATTTTCCAGAGTATAAATCTAGCCTCAGACACTAGCTGTACAACCCTGGGGAGAGTCACTTAACCCTGTTTACCTCTTTTTTCTTATCTGTAAATGAGCTAAAGAAAGAAATGGAAAACTATTCCAGTATCTTTTGCTAAGAAAACCCAAATAGCATCATGGAGAATTGGATACAACTGAATAACAACAATAATTATAAGGAAGCTCCCCCACCCCCCCAAAAAAACCCTAAATTTGTCTCTTTGTAACTTCCACCCACTGATCCTAGTTTTGCCCTCTGGGACCAGATACCAGGAACCTAATTTTTCTTCCAACTGACAGCCCTTTATACTTCAATATAATTGTCCTGTCCTCATTGAGTCTTCTGTAAGTTTTCTGGAATTGATTCTTATATGACCTGAACTCAGAGTTCTCAGCCATCTTGGTGGCCCCATTTAGGATATTCTCCAGACTGTAAATGTCCTTCTTGAACTATAGTATCCAGAACTGAACACAATCCTCTAGATGGTATGTGATGAGGACAGAATACAAAGAGAGTATATCACCTACTTATTGCCAAAAGCTCTGTCTCTCAAAGTAGCGTCAGTCACATTAGCTTTTTTTGGATGTCACATCACATTATTCATGTCAAGCTTACAGTTCACTAAAACCCCTAAATCTTTTTCCAACTGTTGTCTGACCATGCTTCCCCCAACTTGCTCTTCTGAAATTGATTTTTTTTGTGTCCAAATATAAGACTTTATATTTATCCCTATTGAATTTCATCTTATTAAATTCAGTCCAGTGCTCTAGCCTGTCAAGACCTTTTTGCATCTTGACTTTGTCCTCTCTTATTATTTATCCCTTTTAGCTTGGTGTCACCTGCAAATTTGATGAGCATCTTATCTTTTTAAACAGCACGGGGTTACAGAGATGCTTAGGATAGTCCCCTGAAAACTTCCTACATGTCAGTTAAGGAAGAAACATTTATTAAGTGCCTACTATGTGTCAGGAATTGGGTTAAGCACTGAGGATACACAGAGAGGCAAAAGGCAGTCCCTCTCCTGAAGGAGCTCACAATCTAATAGGGGAGACAACAAGCAAACAAATATGTACAAACATTCAGGAAAAATAAGAATAATTAAGAGAAAGAAGGCACTAGAATTAAAAGGGGTTGGGAAAGGCTTCCTTTAGATGATGGGATTTTAATTGGGACTTAAAGGAAATCAGAAGGCAAAGATAAAGCTGGATATTACAAGCATAAGGGACAGTCCAGAGCCAAAAGATAGCATATCTCATTTGAAGAACATCCAAGAGGCTAATGTCATTAGATCAAAGAATACATAGTGTTGTTGTTGTTGGTGGTGGTGGTGGTGGGAAGGGTAAGATATAAAGAGATTGGAAAAGGAGTCAGAGCTAGGTTTTGAAAGGCTTTGAATGCCAGAGGATTTTATATTTGATCTTGGAAGCAGTTGAAACTCACTGGGATTTATTGAGTGGGAAGGAGGAAGTGGGGTGATATGCTCAGACTTGAGTTTTAGGAAAATCACGTTAGTGGCTGAATGAAGGATACACTGGAGTGGGGAGCAGACTTGAGTCAGGCTCATTACATCACAAGCAGGCTATTACTGTATTCCTGGCTTGATGTGATGATGGTTTTCTCCAGAATCAAGGATGGCTTCTAGGTTGCAACCTTGAGGCACTGGAAAGATGCTGTTGCCTTCTGTAGTAATAGGGAAGGGAGGAGGATGAGAGGATTTAGGAGGAAAGATAAGGAGTTTGGTTTTGGACTTATTGAATTTAACATGTCTGTTGGACATCTAGTTTGTGATATCTGAATAGCAACTGCAGATGTGAGATTGGAGATCAGCAAAGAAGTTAGGCTAGAAAAGATAGATTTGAAAATCATCAGCATAGAGGTGGTATTAAAACCATGGAAGCAAATGAGATCACCAAGTGAAATACTATAGAGGAAGAAGAGAAGAAAGCCCAGGAAAGAACCCTGTGGGAAATCTGCGGTAGGGCATGATCTGGAGGAGGATCCAGCAAGGGAGACAGCAAAGGAGTGGTCTGATAGGTAGGAAGAAAACTAAAAGACTGTATTCCAAAAACCTAGAGAAGACAGTATCAAGAGGGAGACAATGTCAAAGACTACAGAGAGATCAATATGGACAATGAATGAGAAGAGGTCATTAGATTTGTTATTGAAAGGATCATTTGGTAATTGTGGAGAGAGCAGTTTCAGTGTAATGATAAAGTTGGAAATCAGATTATATAGGATTAAGAAGAGAGTGAGATAAACTGGAGGCACCTATTGCAAATGACTCATTCAAGGAGTTTAACCACAAAAGGCAGAAGAGAGATGGGATGATAGTGGGGATAGAATTTTTTGAGGATGGGAGAAACCTGGGCATATCTATAAACAGAAGGGAAGGAGCCAGTAGATGGAAGAGATTGAAGATAAATAATAGAGTAGGGATGATAGAAGGGGCAGTCTGTTGGAGGAAATGGGATGGAATGGGATCACATATACAGGTAGAGGGGTTAACCTTGGTAAAGGCTAAGGCCACTTGCCCTGTTGACACTGAACCACTGATAACTGCTTTGAGCCTGAACAGTTTTGAATAAATTTAATCGTCTTTTCTATATATTTTCATCTGCAGAATAGTATGAAATGATTTGTCAAAACGTTACTAAAGTTCAAGTAAAAAAATATATATAGTATTTCCTTCATTTAGCAATTTAGTAACTCTGCTAAAAAATGAAATCAGGTTATTCTGGCAAGAACTTTCTTAATTAAGCCATGTTAGCTCTTTGTAATCACCACTTCATGTTCATCAACCACCTCTTTTCTGATCTGTTCTAGAATATTTTCCCCTATAATTGAAGTTAAGCCAACTGGATAATAGTTTGAAGATTGTTCCCCTCCCCCCTTTTGAAAACCCAAGCAACGTTTATTATTCAATTTTGTGATTTTAGTAATAACCCACTAGTGAGTCTGCCTGTCTCATCTTTCCTTACTCCAGTCCATCCTCAGTTCAGTCAATAAAGCACAAACCCAATTGTCACCCCTTACTCAATAAACTCCAGTAGCTGCCTATTGCCTCCAGGAGCAAATATAAAATGCTCTGTTTAGCATTCAAAATCCTTCATAACATAGCCACCTCCTACCTTTCTAATCTTCTTACATTTTATTCCTTGATATGTACTCTTTGATCTAGTGATACTGACCTCCTGGCTATTCAATAGCCAAGACACTCCCTCTCTCAACTTTAGATATTCTCTCTGGCTGTCCTCCATGCCTGGAATATTCTCCTTTTCACTCCTCCTCTCTGACTGCAGACCTCCCTGGCTTCCTTTTAGTTCCAGCTTAAAATTCTACCTTTTGTAGAAAGCCTTCCCTAAACCCTCTTTATTCCAGTGCCTTTCCTCTGTTAATTATTTCCTATTTGTCCTGTATATAGTTTGTATTTATATATATATATACACACATATATATAACATGCAATATGCAAACATATATATATATATATATATATATATATTTGACTCCCCTATTAGATTATAAGCTCATTGAGGGCAGGGTTTGTCTTCTTTTATATATCCCTATCCCTTAGCCCAGTGCCTGGTATGTAGTAGACATTTAATAAATGCTGATTAATTAAATATAAATTAATTGGTTATACCTTTTTCCATGCTCCAAAATCTTTGAAATGTCTGGTCTTAAGCACTTCTCTTTGTTCTATTGTCTTCATCCCTTATTCCTGGATGATTAGTCAGAAACTAATAGCAGTTTTCTTCCAGAGCCCAAAGGAACACCCCAAACTCATATATATCTTCTCTTTTTCTCTGTCTCTGTCTCTATAGCTCTAGCTTTGTCTTTTTTTTTTTTTTGCCCTCTTTCATCCAACCCCTACATCTCTCTTCCTTTTTTCCAAGAGTTCAAAAATCTATATGGGTCAAGATAACCCACCTGAGTCCAGGAGAGTAATCTAATTTCATCCTATTTTAGGATAGTTGGTATCTTTAAGATTACAGTTAAGAATAATATTCTCAATTTATAGAATCCATTTCGTTTTATGTGTTTGCTGCTGAGCCAGAACTTCCCTGAAAGAATATGTACCTCATTAAATACACCCCTGCTTTCTTTCTCAAGGGAAATTTTTCAGAAGGATTCAATCCACTAAAACATATCATTCATTTTTTTAAATTAAATTTGTTTTTTTTTCAATGAACGAAAATCTATTCTCTTTTCCTCCCACCTTTCTCTTTTACCCTTCTTCTTGAAAGAAAAAGAAAAAGGCCAAATAAAACAAATTCCCAAACTGACCACATCTAGAAAAATATTTTTAATTCTGCACTTTGAGCACAGTACCCCTTTTTCAGGAGGTGGATGCCATGCTTCATCATTAGTCCTCTGGAACATGGCTGTTCAATGCATTGAGCAGAGTACCGAAGTATTTCAAAGTTGTTTATATTTATAATGTTACTATTTTTTGTCCTCATTTTATTTGTTCATTAAAAATGAAGTTTTTTCAATTGTTGAGCATCTGTTTTTCTCCCTTCCACCTCTTTTCCTCTCTAGTGAAAAAGAGAGTAAACTCAAACTCTTGTACAAAATATGCAGTCAAAGAAAACAAAGTCCCCACATTATCCATGTCCAAAAATGGCATGTGATTCTACATTGTGAGTCCATCACTTCTCTGTCAGGAGATTGGTAGCATTCTTTATCACCAGTCCTCTGGGATCATGGTCGATCCTTTCTTTGATCAGTTCTTAAAGCTTTCAAAATTGTTTGTCTTAATAATGTTGTTGTAAAAGCACAGATTATTCTCTTGGTCCCATTCACTTTACTCTGCATCAGTTCATACAAGTCTTCCCAGCTCTTTAAAACCATATCTTTCCTAATATCTAATAGCACAAAAGTGTTCTATTACATTCACATACCATAATTTATCATAATTTGCTCAACTATTACCCAATTGATGGGCACCCCTTTAGTTTCTAGTTCTTTGCCACTAAAAAAAAGATACTAGAAACAATTTTGTACAGTTAGGCATTTTTCTTTGTGTTCTTTGATCTCATTGGGATATTGACCTAGTAATGGTATTATTGGGTCAAAGGGTAGGAAAAGCTGATTAACTTTCTGGATATAATTCTGAATTGCTCTCAAGAATTATACAAACAGAACCAATACAACCAAGATTAGAAGGAAAACAGCAAACTGGGAAAAATTTTATAACAGATTTCTCTGATAAAAGTCTCATCTCTCAAATATATAAAGAACGAAGTCAAATTTATAAGTATACAAATCATTTTCCAATTGACAAATGGTCAAAGGATATGAATAAGCAGTTTTCAGATGAAGAAATCATATACATCAATAATCATATAAAAATGTTCTAAATCCCTCTTGATTAGAGAAATGCAAATTAAAACAACTCTGAGGTACCACCTCACACCTGTCAGATTGGCCAATATGACGGCAAAGGAAAACAATAAATGTTGGATAGGATGTGGCAAAATTGGGACCCTAATGCATTGCTGCCAACCATTCTGGATGGCAATTTGGAACTATGCTCAAAGGGCTATAAAATTGTGCATACTCGTTGATCTCATTGGATATAATACCACTAAGTCTGTATTCCAAAGATATTTTTTAAAAAGGGGGAAAGGATCTACTTGTACAAAAATATTTCTAGCAGCTCTTTTTGTGGTGGCAAAGAATTGGAAATTGAAGGGATGTTCATCAGTTGGGAATGGCTGAACAAATTGTGGTACATGTTGGTGATGACTATTGTGCTGTAAGAAATAATGAACAAGATGATTTCAGAAAGAACTGGAAAGAACTACATGAACTTATGCAGAGTAAAATAAGCAGAACCAGGAGAACATTGTACACAGTAATAGCAATATTATGGAATGATCAACTGTGATAGATTTAACTACTCTCAGCAATATAATGATCCAGGACAGTTCTATCCACCTCCAGAGGAAATATTGTTGGAGTCAGAATGCAGATTAAAGCATATGATTTTTCACATGGTTTTTTTTATTTGGGTTTTTTGTTTTACGTGATTATTCACTTACAAAAATGAACAACATGGAAATAAATATGTTTTGCATGATAATACATGTATAACTCAGATTGAGTTGCTTGCCAGCTCCAGAAAGGGGGAGGGAAAGGAGGGAAAGAGACAATTTGGATAAGATAACTTCAGAAAACTTATGTGGAAATTTGTTATTACATGTAATTGGTAAAAAAAAAATTGAAGCAATTCACACTTCTATCAACAATGTATTGCTTTGCAGAATTTTCTGTAGTCCCTCCAAAATCGGTCCTTTTCCCTTTTTTTGCTTACTTTGTCCATTTGATGGGCATGACAAAGAAAGTGCTTCAATGTTCACTTCTTGAATTATTGAATACATGGAGTATTTTTATTTGACTATTGTACAGGTGAGTACCCAGTTAGTTCACGTTTGAAGTCAAAATGAAATGAGGCATTCATAAGTCATTGAACAGTTAATAGGGTGGTTTACTTAGTCAGAGCTTGGAAGAAATATTTTAAAAGTACATGATAGCACTTAGCTTAGGTGACATAGTGGTGTCCTCAAGGCAGCTGAGCTGGGATCAGAAATGATTGTTAAAATTTTGATGTGAGCATTTATATGTTAGAAATCAGAAAATGCCACAAATCAGGGCTTTTTAAAATTGATTCTCTTGACTTAAAATAAGGGAGAAAATGTTAATAATGCATATTAAATTTTAAAAATGCTATATATATATATATATATATATATATATATATATATATATATATATATATATTTGTTTGTTTTTTTAACCAAAGTTGATTGTTACACGTTTACTAGCATACCCCTCACCTAGCCTCTTCATCTAAATGTGTCTGGTCAACAGGGTAGGACATGGTGATTTATATGGTGTTGGGAAATTAGCAAGTCTGAAGGGCCTGGACTCCCTGTAGGTAGGATTTTTTGTGCCCTTAAGTAACTAGGAAGCTTTGTCAGTATGGTCAGAGACTAGCAGAAAACTACATTAAGGGAACACTGAGGCCAACCAGGTCCAGGAAATAGCTTTGTCACTATTTGGGCAAAACTAGCCTAATCTATGTTGTGGGTAGAGGGAAGAACCCTGGTAGATATTGGTTCTATCACAGTTATTGATAATATGCCATCTCCCTTTAAAAATTGCCTATTCATATCCTTTGATGATTTATCAATAGAGGAATAGCTCTTATAAGTTTGAATTAATTTCTCATATATTTTGGAAATCATATCTTTATTAGAGAAACTTAGTTGTTTCCTTTTTAATTTGAACTACATAGGTTTTGTTGGTGGAAAGCTTTTAAATTTTGATGTTATGCAAATTGTCCCTTTTATTTCCTATGATCTTCTCTATTCCTTGTTTGACCTTCAACTCTTCCCCTATCCAGCGATCTGAAAGGTAATTTTTTCCTTGTTTCTCTAATTTGTTTATGATCTTGTCTTTTATGGCGGTCATCTACTCATTTGAAGTTTATCTTTGCAAATGGTGTGAGAGTTTTGGTCCATACCTAATTTCTGCCAGATTACATTCCAGTTTTCTAGCAGATTTTGTCAGATTCTTGCTCCAGTAGCTAGAATAGTTGGGTTTATGGAGCACTAGGCTACTTAGTATGGTTGCTTGTGCATATTGCATTCCTAATTTGCCCCACTGATCAACATATCTCTTAATCAATATCAAATCGTTTTGATGATTAGTGTTTTGTAGTACATTTTTGGTAACAGTTATTCCTTTTTCCTCTTATTTTTTAAATTTCCTTTTGTTCTTCAATGTAAATCTTGCTACTATTTTTTTCTAGTTCTATAAAATAATCCTTAGTTAGCTTGATTAGTATGGCCCTGAATATGCACGTCGATTTAGATAGCATTATTAGTCTTAATACCTTTGCCTGGCCTGAGGACCAGCAATGAACATTTCTCTAATTATATTGAAACGGGACACTTCACAAATGAGTTCAAACACCTAGAATATTGATTATTGGAACCATAATTTATTAATAAATAAGAGAAAGAAAGAATCTACCAGCTGGGACAGAATTCCCTAATGGAATACTGCGTTGGTTTGACATTAAAGACCAGATTATATACATTGCAGAGTTCTTATCTAACAAACAAACCTTAACACAGGAATGTGGGGTCTGAGATGGGAGGGGACAATTCTTAGAATTATGATGGGGCTGTTAACCAAGGAGTATTTATCTTCACTTAGTCAAATGTTAGTTCACTGGCCCTTTGATATTCCTAAAATTCCTCTTTTGTCTCTTGCCGCCCAAACTGAGCAGAAAGCATTTTGTTATCTGCCCCAAACATCTTGTCCTTCTGGAGGAAAGGAAAAACCAGATCTGTCCCCTAAAAATGTGGACAGGGGTAATTTTTCCATCTTTGGTTCTTTTGGGGCTACTTTAATATAGATCTGTTCTTCCATAAAGACCATTTTGTAGTTGCATTCTTATAACTCCTATGTGCATCTTGGTAGGTAGACCCCTAAATAGTTTATATATTCTGCAGTCATTTTAAATGGAATTTTTCTTTCTATCTCTCTTAGCTTGGCTTATCTTATTATTAGTTTCCTTAAAACTTTGGCTCTCAACCTGAGTTCAGTATGTGAAATAATTAAAAAATTTTGATAACGATTTACGTATAACTGATTTCCTTTGTAACCCTGTGACTTTTATTTTATACATTTAAAAACATTATTCTGAGAAGTTCTTAGGGTTTACCAGAATGCCAAAATGGTACATGAGAAACGATGAAGAATGTGTGCCAAAATATCCTGCCCTTAATAGATGTGGTGGAATATATCAGCTGTAAAGGAAGAGGGGCACCGGAGGGGTGAAGAAGCAGGCAGGTGTTTTCACGAACGCTTCTCTCAGACAACGGAAAAGGCCTGAGACACCTTGTTTAGCTGAACAATTAATGATCACGCCACAGGAGAAGGTAATTACGACACCCAAAGAACTGTAGGTGGTGCTGTTGATGGATGGTACCCACCCACAGTGCTGAGTCCAGGCAGCTGAGATCTCCCGACACAGACAAGTCTTCTAGGTTCACCTTGGCCCATGTTTTCCGAGTGGAGCCCAGGCCATTGTGCCTGACTTTGCTCTTAGAATGGGAAAAGAGGGAGCCTGTGAAGAGGCTGAGAGTGAGGAAACAGCCACTAGAGGTCAGCCAGAGACCTTCATTCCGGAGCAAACAGTGTTGCTAGGCCCTCGGGTGCCATGTTTCCAATATGGGGGCCTGATGTACTGGCCGGCTGGTGTAGGCCTGTGAAGTCAAATTAAAAGAGAAATGGGAAGCCCTAATCTATATGTAAGGATCCCTGCCAGGCCACCTCTAGGCCGAGTTTTTTAAATGTAATGTGATCTAGGTTTTATTGTAGTCTTTATTTTGTTAAGTATTTCCCAGTTATATTTCATTTGGCTCAGGACACACTGGGAAGTGCTGCTGCTTCCAGGGAATCTATAGGCACCGCTGTGGGCAACACTGATCTTTCTTCAATGGGTGATTCGGGGAATGTCCCTCCCAGCTTTGGAAGGTGTCAGTCCCTTTCCATGAATCTCCCAACATAATATGGACTTGAGTTCACCAAAGGGGGCAGTGCCTAAGGCTCCATATGGGCTTTAGCTTTAGGTAAAAATAAAATAAAAATTCTTTCCTTTGGAATTTAAAGCCCTTTCCCAGAGGCCTCTCCTCTCCACTTTGAAGAGATGAGGAGCTCTACAGGTGGGGAACGCTGCATAGATGTCAGATTTTTTTGATGTAATACCCAGTGTTCTTCTTTGTATGTAAAATATGTAATTCTTCTTTCTTACTTTTTCTTTAAAAAATTCTTTGTTATATAGGATGGCTTTCTAGGAATGGGGTGGGAGACGGATAGGGGAGAAATGTAGGCAATGTAAAAACAAAAGATATCAATAAAATTTTATTTTAAAAAACTTACAATCTGGCTCCAGCCTACCTTTCAAGACATATATTACTTCCCTTCATATACTCTGTGTTCCAGTCCAAATGTCCTACTTGCTGTTAGTTCCCTGCTGTTCTATGACATTTTTTCCTGGTTCTGTGCCTATGAATAGGGTGTTTCCTATAACTGGAAGGCACTTTGTCTTTACCTCATAGGATCCTCAGCTTCCCTCAAAGCTTAGTTCAACTGCTACCACTAACAGGAAGTCTCCCTTCATCTTTCTATTTGCTAGTTCCTACCATAAAGGAAATTATTTGGTATCTACTCTGTGCATATGTGTGTATTAGTTATCTTTTTGTGCATTTCCCTCCAATAATATCTAAGCTTCTTGATTGTTTTTTGTTTTATTTTTATCTTTGTAGCCCCTGTAATTATAATAGTACCTAGTATAGCATAGGAGCTTAATATCTACTTTTAAATTTTGAATGAAGATGAGATCCAGGATGGGGAAAGAATTGAGCCTCATCCTTGTGGCTCCAAAGAGCCAAAGCAAGAAATAAATTCTGGGGGAAAATACTTTTAAATTCAGATCTCCACTTTGGGTCAAAAGACCTTGACCAGATGGGAGACTGAAAAAAATGATTAAGATAACCCTTAGCACTCTGGAAGTTTAATCCTCTGAGAGAGGGACAGAAGGGATCAGAGCACAACAGATTTAGATCTAGAAGGGATCTCAAAGGACATTTAATAGAGTCCATTCATTTTGTAGATGAGGAAACTGAAGTATTTAAGTGATTTGTCCAAGGTCACAAAGGTAACATGGACAGACAGTATTTGAACTCAGGTCCTCTGACTCCAAAACCAGTGCTCTTTCCACTACACTATTCTTTCTCTTAGAGAGGTTATAAATGGAAAGAAGGTAGGAAAAATGCTGGTAACACTAGGTTCAATTTTCAGCTCTGATTGCTTGCTCTGATTATTCTGCTCTTGAATAAATCATTTAACTTCCCTGGGCCTCAGTTTACTTATCCATAAAATGAGAGGGTTAAATTAGATGACCTCCAATGTTCTTTGCAGTTCTCTTCTTCTGATTTATTATTTTGGGTTTCCAATAAAGCATTTAAAAATAATTTCCTGACTTCCTGCGGTTTATTGACTTTTTAAAACTCTACCTTTCAATTTTTCTGACGAATGCATGCCTTCTCTTGGCCTTCTTTTCTAAAAATCGAATAACTATTGGATGGATGTCTTTCCCCCTCACATTAGGATCTTTAGTTTGCCCTGTGATAAATGTTGCATGGAAGCCCACCAGATCCATCTCTTAGAGATGAATTGGCTTTGGGTTATTTACATGCATCATATAGTCTTCATTCAGACCATCAGCTCTACCTCTTCCCCATTAGAACCTTGGACCCTGTCTTATAGGCAGAATTTGACCTGGGTTCTGATAGGTCAGCTTTGATAGAATTTTGCCTACATCCAGTCAGTCCTTTTTTTTTTCTTTAATCCAGTCAGTCCTTTAAAAAAATGCACACAATAAAAACCCCTTACGTTCTATCTTTGAATTGATACCAAGTATTGGTTCCAAAGCAGAAGAGTATTAAGGGCTAAGCACTCGGGGTTAAGTGACTTGCCCAGGGCCACACATCGAGGAAGTATCTGAGGCCCCATTTGAGCCCAGGCAGAGAAGTTATAGACTAGACTAAAGACATATGTTTTCAGACATGATCAATGAGTTGATTTATTTTGTTTGGCTGTCCTTCTTTGGTATTTTGCAGGGCTGCTATTTTTTGGGGGGAGGATGAATTAAAAGGTAATGATAGCAATGCAATAACAAAAAAGAGTAGCAATAAATCATTAATTATAGAGAATAAAGCAACGTGAAGGGGACCCAGACAAATACTACTATATTAAATTTAATATACACTTTAAAGCTGTCACAGAAATTTATTGTTTCATATGTAATCCTTTTTTTTGTTTTTCTTGAACACTGAAATGTTGGTTTTAACTGATGCTTAAGTTCTTGATTAAGAAATTCAAAAAATAATTTGCACACATTGAGGGACTCCTTGATGAGAATATTAGAAGGGAAGAGGTAGGCTTTCACAAATGATATTCAAGTAGATCACATCTGTCCTATCTCAGAAATGACTGAAAGATATAGGAAATGCAGGATCCCACTGATGTTTTTGCCTGCTGTCAAAATTATACAAAATTCCTTGAAAAGAGTCACCATAAAGAAAACCTTTTTAAAAACACTCTTCTGATGAATACTATCTAGCAATACCTACAACAGAGAGACGCATTCTTGCCAAAGATTTTCACCACTGTCATGGATGGTGTCCAGCATGGAGTCAAAGTCAATAAGAGATTTCTTTGTAGATTGTGAGGGGCTCCAGATACTCCAGTTTGCAGATGATATTGTGCTGATTATATCAAGGCCAGGAATACTGCAGAGCATTCTGTGCGAAATTCATACTTACCCCCAAAAGTTTGACATAATCAAAATTAGAAACAAAGAAATGAAGAATTCTAATATGCATTTGAATGGAAAATCTATATATATACATATATATATATATACATTCTTATACAGCATACATGCATCTTGTAGATACAAAGTGCCTCCAAAGTCTTAGTTTTAATAGTTTTAAGTTTTAATAGCAAACAGTGATGTCCAAACAAGATATATGCAGATCAATCAGAGACAAAATCTGAGGGAAATTATTAAAGGCATTAAGGCAGATCAAGAAAAGCTATTTGCAGAAGGCAAGATTTTAGCTGAGACTTGAAGGAATTTAGGAAAGCCAAGAAGTTGAGACAAGGAAAGAAAGAATTCCAGGTATGAGGGACAGCCAGTGAAAATGCATGGTGGGATGGAGACGGGAGGGAAGCAGAGCCAATATGGCAGAGTAGAAGGAAGCAATGCAGCTGACTCCCACCCACAACTCCAAACTGAACCAGAACAGTCACCAGACTGAGTCTTGATGGGGAGATCTTGAAAAAATCACAGTGAGTTCTTTGTCTAGCTTGGGCTGGCATAGGGAAACAAAAAGGGCTGTGGACACTGGAGACAGAGTTAGGCTAGGAGAATGCCACATGCAGAGCACAAGAGGAAAAGGAGACCCCAGACCATACAGAGTACCCCATAGTTCTTACAGGGGACCACAACTGGGACAGGTGTCAGCTTTGTCGCTCACCGTCCAATTCTGGGTCCCAGATCCAGGGCAGAGTAAGAAGGCAGTGGTGTATTCCCTTTCCTGGATAGAGAGATCAGTGTATCTAGAGAGGAAGAAGTTCAGAAGGTGGCAGCCGCAATGGAATAGATCAGACATCAACTCAGAATAGCACCTCACTTCCAGCATCGAGCCCAGACTGCAGAGGAATTGCCAAATCAGAAATCACAGATCAGAGGGAAACTTACAATTTTGCTTCTCTGAGCTCTCTAGCTGGCTGATAAGGATAGAGTCTATTAGCAATCTACTCTTAATACAGACCCCAAATCAGGTAAATAACTTGCAGAGACTACATACTACAGTGGGGATGGAGAACAGCATCAGTCTTTTGCCCTGGATCAAACCACTTAGAAAGCCCTGAAAGCTTGCAGGGCTTCAGCCCATCTCTGAGATTCTGTAATAATTCAACACTGAATACTCCAAGAAAGTAGCATCATGACTAGCTCAGACCTTCTCTTCAGAAGTGGAGCAGAGCCCATCCCTAACAAGTCCAAAGTCAGGAAGCAGGCTGGAAGAATGGGCAAACAAACAAAAAAAGAATTACACTATAATGAGCTATTATGGGAGCAGAACACTCAATGCAGAAGAAGAGAATAACTACAAAACATTTGCAATCAATGTCTCAGAGAAAAACAGCATGGGTACAAATTCAACTAGGATTCCTGGAAGAGATGAAACAAGAGTTTAAAAAAGTTTAAAATGTTTTTGTAAATGGAATGAAAGCATTGAAAGAAAAACAATTGAGAACTATGGGAAAAGAATTGAAAAGGCAATTAATAGTTTGGCACAAGAGATAAAAATCTTGCTCAACCAACAAACTACCTGAAAATTTAAATGGACCAAAAAGAATTCAATGACTTCATGAATCAATAAGAAATATTAGAACAAAGTAAAAAAAAACCTGAAAAAATTGAAGAACATATAAAGTATCACAATTGATCTGGAAAAAAATGTAAGAATCATTGGACTATTTGAACACCATGACCAAAAAAAGCCTTGACATTCTATTTCGAGAGACCTTAAAAGAACACTGCCAAGATTTCTTAAAACCAGAGGACAAAGTCAAAATAGAAAGAATCCCCAATATAAAAATTCTGAGGAACACCCTAGACAAAATTCAAAATTATTTCACATGATTAAGTAATTGGGGTATAGCAGTAGGCACCTATTCAAACAAGATGTACAGAGTGGATGAAATTTTAACCTAATTCTCATCTGAATTGATCAAAAGAAGGAAGAATATACACATATGCAGCTGGTCAAAGAAATACATCTTACCCAGTGGGAAAGTAGGGCATAAAGAAATATATTTCACACAATAGGAAAAATAGGAGAAGAGAGGAAGGGGAATTAATGGAGGGTAGATTAAGGGAAGGATTAGTCCTAAGCAAAACAAGCTCTTAGGTTGTACAAAAATACTTATAGCTAATTTTGAGGTAGCAAAAAATAGGAAAGTGAGGAGGCACCTAGGAGCTAGAAAATGAATAAGTAAGTAATGCTGTATTCATGTGATAGAATTCTATTGTGCTTGAACTCTTATCAAAATAGTAAAAAGCCAGGATTCCAGAAAACTAATGATGAAACATACGACGCTCTTCTTCATAGAGAGTTGAAAGACTCTCTATGTACAGAATGTACAGAATGAGACAAATTTTTTTTGGACGTGGTAAATATGGAAATTTATTTTGATTGGCCATACATGTTCTGTAATGGGGTGTGCTAATTATTTAAGGAATGAGTTAAGGCCAATTGATATCATCTCCAGTGAACCAGACAATTGGTGTGGATGTTTAGTGGGCCAGAAAAGGTGAGGAGAAGGCCACTGGAATGGCTAGCAAAGCCCTTCTTTGTGGAGAGAAGTGGAATAAATAGTGTCATCAGAGAAATGTATGACAGAAAAAAATGGCCTGACCATGTGGGCATAATAAGGAGAAAACTGGACGGCCTATATGTTTTAATGGAATCCTTTTGGTGTCAAAAGCATTCATGGTAGATCCCTGGTACTATGATGAACTAATGGGAGTGCGTGGACAAGAGTCACACAAAATGAGCAGGGGTGAATGAGTTGCCATCTATGTTCTTTTTCATTTTTTACCTTTTTTTAAACTACACTTAAAAACACTTTTTGACAATTGTTTTTTGATATTTTAAAATTCAGGTTTTCTCTTTCCCTCTATCTCCTGCCACCAGGCAGTAAATACTGACAAAGGTTATAGCAAAGCTTTCATGTACTACATATCTCCATATTACTCATGCCATGACAAAGTACACAGGGCAATATACAATTAAAAACTCATGAAGGAAATAAAGAGGAAGATGGCATACTTTGATCTGCAATCAGACTACAACAATTCCTTCTCTGACTATGGATAGCATTTTTCATCATGAGCCTCTTCCGAATGTCTTGGAAATTTGCTTTGCTGATAATAGTTTAATCTTTCACAGTTGATCATCATATACTATTTCGGTTACTGTATATAGTGTTCTGCATCTGCTCATTTCATTTTTCATCAGTTCATTTAAGTCTTTACAGGTTTTTCTGAACTCATCCTGTTTGTCATTTCTTATGGTGTAATAGTATTCCATTGTAATTATATACCACGATTTGTTCAGTCCTTCAATTTATATTCTTAAAAAGGAAAACCTAGGGAGCAGCTAGGTAGTGGATTGAGAGCCAGGCCTAGAGACAGGAGGTCCTGGGTTCAAATTTGACCTCAGACACTTCCTAGCTGTGTGACCCTGGGCAAGTCACTTGACCCCCATTGCCTAGTCCTTACCACTCTTCTACCTTGGAACCAATACACAGTATTGACTCCAAGATGGAAGGTAAGGGTTTAACAAAAAAAAAAAAGGAAAATCCATGTTGATGAGATCATAGATCCATTGAACTATTGAGGTATGCTTTGTATTATATAGAAGCCATTATTTGTAATATACTTTAGCCTACTTACATTCATTATGAATCTCTATTGCCATTTTGAGTCCCTTTGATTTTGACTCTTTGGAGAGTGAGTAGTTGATGGCATATAATGTAACTGAAAGAAATGTTGGTGTTAATAATGCTGTACCTAGGGCAGTGGATAAGGAACAAGAACAGAAATCTGGCCTCAGGTACTTCCTAGCTGTGTGACCCTAGGCAAGTCACTTAACCCCAAATTGCCTAACTGCTCCTCTGCCTTAGAATGGATTCTTACTATTTATTTTAAGACAGAAGGTAAAGGTTTTAAAAAAATAAGGCTGCATGTGAAGCAGTTAGCTAATCAATACTCATTTATTTATTTTTTTAATATATTTTATTTGATCATTTCCAAGCATTATTCGTTAAAGACATAGATCATTTTCTTTTCCTCCCCCCCACCCCCCATAGCCGACGCGTAAGTCCACTGGGCATTAGATGTTTTCTTGATTTGAACCCATTGCTTTGTTGATAGTATTTGCATTAGAGTGTTCATTTAGAGTCTATCCTCTGTCATGTCCCCTCAACCTCTGTATTCAGGCAGTTGCTTTTTCTCGGTGTTTCCACTCCCATAGTTTATCCTTTGCTTATGAATGGTGTTTTTTTCTCCTGGATCCCTGCAAGTTGTTCAGGGATATTACACCGCCACTAATGGAGAAGTCCATTACGTTCGATTATACCACAGTGTATTAGTCTCTGTGTACAATGTTCTCCTGGTTCTGCTCCTCTCGCTCTGCATCACTTCCTGGAGGTTGTTCCAGTCTCCATGGAATTCCTCCAGTTCATTATTCCTTTGAGCACAATAGTATTCCATCACCAACATATCCCACAATTTGTTCAGCCATTCCCCAATTGATGGGCATCCCCTCATTTTACAGTTTTGGGCCACCACAAAGAGCGCAGCTATGAATATTTTTGTACAAGTCTTTGTGTCCATTATCTCTTTGGGGTACAGACCCAGCAGTGCTATGGCTGGGTCAAAGGGTAGATATTCTTTTAGCACCCTTTGGGCATAGTTCCAAATTGCCCTCCAGAATGGTTGGATCAGTTCACAACTCCACCAGCAATGAATTAATGTCCCCACTTTGCCACATCCCCTCCAGCATTCATTACTTTCCTTTGCTATCATGTTAGCCAATCTGCTAGGTGTGAGGTGATACCTCAGAGTTGTTTTGATTTGCATCTCTCTGATTATAAGAGATGTAGAACACTTCTTCATGTGCTTGTTAATAGTTTTGATTTCTTTATCTGAGAACTGCCTATCCATTTCCCTTGCCCATTTATCAATTGGAGAATGGCTTGATTTTTTGTACAATTGATTTAGCTCATTATAAATATGAGTAATTAAACCTTTGTCAGAGGTTTCTATGAAGATTTTTTCCCAATTTGTTGTTTCCCTTCTGATTTTAGTTATATTGGTTTTGTTTGTACAAAAGCTTTTTAGTTTGATGTAGTCAAAATTATTTATTTTACATTTTGTGATTCTTTCTATATCTTGCTTGGTTTTAAACCCTTTCCCCTCCCAAAGGTCTGACATGTATACTATTCTGTGTTTACCCAATTTACTTATGGTTTCCTTCTTTATGTTTAAGTCACTCACCCATTTTGAATTTATCTTGGTGTAGGGTGTGAGGTGTTGATCTATTCCTAGTCTCTCCCACACTGTCTTCCAATTTTCCCAGCAGTTTTTATCGAATAGTGGATTTTTGTCCCAAAAGCTGGGATCTTTGGGTTTATCGTATACTGTCTTGCTGAGGTCGCTTTCCCCCAGTCTATTCCACTGATCTTCCTTTCTGTTTCTTAGCCAGTACCAAATTGTTTTGATGACTGCTGCTTTGTAATATAGTTTTAGGTCAGGGACTGCAAGGCCCCCATCATATGTGTTTTTTTTCATTATTTCCCTGGATATCCTTGATCTTTTGTTATTCCAAATGAACTTTGTTATGGTTTTTTCTAAATCAGTGAAGAAGTATTTTGGTAGTTCAATGGGTATGGCACTAAATAGATAAATAAGTTTGGGTAGGATGGTCATTTTTATTATATTGGCTCGTCCTATCCATGAGCAGTTAATGTTTTTCCATTTGTTCAAGTCTAGTTTTAGTTGTGTGGCGAGTGTTTTGTAGTTGTGTTCATATAGTTCCTGTGTTTGTCTTGGGAGGTAGATTCCTAGGTATTTTATTTTGTCTAAGGTGATTTTGAATGGGATTTCTCTTTCTAGTTCTTGCTGCTGAGCTGTGTTGGAGATATATAGAAAAGCTGATGATTTATGTGGGTTTATTTTGTATCCTGCAACTTTGCTAAAGTTGTTGATTATTTCAATTAGCTTTTTGGTTGAATCTCTAGGATTCTTTAAGTAGACCATCATGTCATCCGCAAAGAGTGATAACTTGGTCTCCTCCTTGCCTATTTTGATGCCTTCAATTCCTTTATCTTCTCTAATTGCTACTGCTAGTGTTTCTAGTACAATGTCAAATAGTAGAGGTGATAATGGGCATCCTTGTTTCACTCCTGATCTTATTGGGAATGCATCTAGTTTATCCCCATTGCAGATGATATTAGCTGTTGGTTTTAGATAAATACTGTTTATTATTTTTAGGAATGACCCTTCTATTCCTATGCTTTCTAGTGTTTTTAATAGGAATGGGTGTTGTATTTTATCAAAGGCTTTTTCTGCATCTATTGAAATAATCATGTGATTCTTGCTAGTTTGCTTGTTGATGTGGTCAATTATGTGGATGGTTTTCCTAATGTTGAACCAGCCCTGCATCCCTGGTATGAATCCTACTTGATCATGGTGAAT
The DNA here is from genome assembly GCF_027887165.1 of Monodelphis domestica. NCBI lineage: Eukaryota > Metazoa > Chordata > Mammalia > Didelphimorphia > Didelphidae > Monodelphis > Monodelphis domestica. Next base: position 597,268,725 of record NC_077227.1, on the reverse strand, counting down.
GATCCTTCTGATCACTTGCTGGAGTCTTTTTGCTAGTATCCTATTTAAGATTTTTGCATCTATATTCATTAGGGAGATTGGCCTATAGTTTTCTTTCTCTGTTTTTGACCTGCCTGGTTTTGGAATCAGTACCATGTTTGTGTCGTAAAAGGAGTTTGGTAGAACTCCCTCTTTGCTTATTATGTCAAATAGTTTGTATAGTATTGGGATTAACTGTTCTCTGAATGTTTGATAGAATTCACAGGTGAATCCATCAGGCCCTGGGGACTTTTTCTTAGGAAGTTCTTTGATGGCTTGTTGGATTTCAATTTCTGATATGGGATTATTTAGGAATTCTATTTCCTCTTCTGTTAGTCTAGGCAGTTTGTATTTTTGTATATATTCATCCATTTCTCCTAAATTGGTGTATTTATTGCCATATAATTGGGCAAAGTAATTTCTAATGATTGCCTTAATTTCCTCCTCATTGGAGGTGCTGTCCCCCTTTTCATCTTTAATGCTGTGAATTTGCTTTTCTTCCTTCCTTTTTTTAACTAGATTGACCAGTACCTTGTCTATTTTGTTTGTTTTTTCAAAGTACCAGCTTCTTGTCTCATTTATTAAATCAATAGTTCTATCACTTTCGATTTTATTAATTTCTCCCTTAATTTTTAGGATTTCTAATTTGGTTTTCTGCTGGGGGTTTTTAATTTGATCGCTTTCCAGTTTTTTCATTTGCATTTCCAATTGATTGATCTCTGCTCTCCCTTGTTTGTTAATATAAGCATTCAGGGATATGAATTTACCTCTGATTACCGCTTTGGCTGCATCCCAAAAGGTTTGAAAGGATGTTTCGCCATTGTCATTTTCCTCGATGAAATTATTAATTGTTTCTATGATTTCTTCTTTAACTAAACGGTTTTGGAGTATCATATTGTTTAATTTCCAATTGGTTTTAGATTTGGTTTTCCATGTACCATTACTAATCATTATTTTTATTGCCTTGTGATCTGAGAAGGCTGCATTCATTATTTCTGCTTTTCTGCATTTGTGTGCTATGTTTCTGTGACCTAATGTATGGTCAATTTTTGTGAATGTGCCATGTGGTGCTGAGAAGAAGGTGTATTCCTTTTTATCCCTATTTATTTTTCTCCATATGTCTATTAATTCTAATTTTTCTAAGATTTCATTCACTTCTTTTACCTCTTTCTTATTTATTTTTTGATTTGATTTATCTAAATTTGATAATGGTTGGTTTAAGTCTCCCACTAGTATGGTTTTATTGTCTATTTCTTCCTTCAATTCTCCTAGTTTCTCCATTAGAAATTTGGGTGCTATATTATTTGGTGCATACATATTGATTAATGATATTTCCTCATTGTCTATAGTCCCTTTTAACAAAATATAATTACCTTCCCTATCCCTTTTGATCAGGTCTATTTTTGCATTGGCTTTATCAGATATCATGATTACCACTCCTGCCTTCTTTCTATCAGTTGAAGCCCAGAAGGTCTTACTCCATCCTTTAATTCTGACCTTGTGGGTGTCAACCCGCCTCATGTGTGTTTCTTGAAGACAACATATGGTAGGGTTTTGGATTCTAATCCATTCTGCTATTCGTCTACGTTTTATGGGTGAGTTCATCCCATTCACGTTCAAAGTTATGATTGTCATTTGTGGACTCCCTGGCATTTTGATTGCCTTCCCTAATTCTAACCTTTTCTTCTTCGGCTCTACCTTTTAGTCCAGTGATTTACTTTGAAACAGTCCCCCTTGTCCCCTCCCTTGATGTTTCCCTTTTTAGTCCCTCCCTTTTTGTTCCCTCCCCCTCCCCCCTCTCTTTCCCTCCCTTTTTGTTCTCCCTCTCCCCCTCCCCCCCTTGGTTTTCCCTTCTCCTTACCCTTGTTGGGTAAGATAGAATTCAAGATCCCAATGGATCTGGATGTTTTTCCCTCTCAGAGCTGATTTCCCTGAGATTGAGGTTTAAGTAACCCCCCCCCCCTCTCTTCCTCTCCTTCTTATAGGAGTTTTCTTCCCCTCCCCTTCCCATGTGAATCTTTGTGTGAGAATGATTATTCTATTTGGTCTTTCTTTACCCCCTATTTATACATTACATTTTTCCCCCCACATGTTAGTATACATAGGTTGATATAAATGTAGTCCTTATAGAAGAGAGTTTGAGTAAAAGAAGAAGATAACATTTTCCCCTTTCCTTAATATTTACCTTTTCAGGTATTCCTTGCTCTTTGATTTTCGGTATCAAACTTTCCACAGAGCTCTGGTCTTTTCTTTGCAAAAAGTTGGAAGTCTTCTATTTTGTTGAATGCCCATACTTTCCCTTGGAAGTATATAGTCAGTTTTGCTGGGTAGCTGATTCTTGGTTGGAGACCCAGCTCTCTTGCCTTTCTGAAGATCATGTTCCATGCCTTACGATCATTCAGAGTAGAACTTGCAAGGTCTTGGGTGACCCTGATTGGCATTCCTTTATATCTAAATTGTCTTTTTCTGGCTTCCTGTAGGATTTTTTCTTTTGTTTGATAGCTTTGGAATTTGGCAATTACATTCCTGGGAGTTGTCTTTTGGGGGTTTAGCGTAGAAGGTGTTCTGTGAGCTCTGTCAGTGGCTGTATTGCCCCCTTGTTCTAGAATCTCTGGGCAATTTTCTTTGATTATATCTTGTATCACCATGTCCAGTTTGGTGTTTATTTCTGGCTTTTCTGGGAGTCCAATTATTCTTAAATTATCCCTTCTCCCCCTATTTTCCAGATCTATCACCTTGTCGGTGAGATATTTTATGTTCTCTTCTAATTTCTTGGTATTTTGGCTTTGCTTTATTGATTCTTGCTCTTTTACACGATCGTTGTCTTCCAGCTGCCTGATTCTGGCCTTTAAAGCCTGGTTTTCTTTTACAGTTTGGTCAAACTGGTTTTGTAGATGCGTGAATTTCTTTTGCATTATTTCCAACTTTTCCTCCCAGAAGGCTTCCATCTTTTTGGTCATTTCTGATTCAAATTCTTCATAGGTTTGTGGAGAGTTTCCATTTCCTTTGGAAGGTTTTGGAGCATTTTCTTTTATATTATCTTCTGTCTGCTCTGTATTTTGTATTTTGGCTCCATAGAATGTGTCCAAAGTCGCCCCTTTCTTCTTATTTTTCTTGGTATTTTGGGGCTTCTGTGGTTCTGTGGAGTTTGCCATTTCTGAATGTGGAGGATTAGTTTTTCTTGTCTCTGTCTGGTGTTCAGAGGCTTTAGTCCTGGGCAGATGGTTCTATGAGCTTTCCCTGGGTTAAACTGAATATGCCTCACTGGAACTGGAATGGAAGGGTCAGACCACGAGGCCACACTCTCCCCCCCCCGGCTCGCTTTCCGGAAGTTGCCTTCAGAATCGCTGGCCGTGAGGCTGTTTCGTCGGCCTGTGGGGGGGATGGGCTGCAGCTAGCCCAAGCTCCGAGGGTGAGGACTTTCACTGAGATTTGGATAGCAGGATCCAGCCCGTGAGGCTGTCTTGCCCGCCCTGAGGGTTGCTGTTGTTTGCAGCGGAAGCCCCAGGCAGTAACTTTCACCAGGACTGTAGAAGGCCCTGAGGGTTCTGCTCTCTGAGCCCGGCCGGGCTGCGGCTTCCGGGAGCCTTGGACTCTGCGCTCCTACCCCTGAGGTCCGAGGGATCTCGGGTTCTGGCTTTTAAGGGGAGCCGTACCTTTTGATCCGGGTCCAGGTCCAGGAGGAGGGTTCCCAGGGTCTGTGCTGTTGATCGTTTTGAATTTCGGCGCCTTAGGAGCTTATCGTTTGAGATCGGTCGGGAAGGGTTTTCAGGAGATCTGAGCTTTAGCTTTCTCTAAGCCGCCATCTTAACCGGAAGTCTCAATACTCATTTATTAAGAACTTACTATGTGCCAGGCATTTTGCTAAGAACTGGTGACACAAAGAAAGGCCAAAACATGGTACTTACCTTCCTAGGAGACAACATACAAACAACTATGCACACACAATATATACAATGTAAATGGGAGGAAGTCTCAGAGGGAATGTACAAGTGGTGGGATAAGGTAGAAGAGTACTAGGAAAGGACTCATGCAGAAAGCTGGATTGGAGCTGATTTAAGGAATGCAGGGAAGCCTGGAAGGAGATGAGGAAGGAAAGCATGATAAGCATGGAAGACAAGTGAAAAGAATCTGGAGATGGATTATCCTGCTCGAAGAACTGCAAGGAAGCAGGTGTCCCTGGTTTGTATAGAACTAGGAGGGGGGTAGAGTATAAGGAAACTGGAAAGTTAGGAAGTATCCAGACTCTGAAGAGGATTTTATATTTGATCCTGGAGACAAAAAGGAGTTACTGGAATTTACTGAGTGGAGGACGGGGTGGAAGTGACATGGTCAGACCTGTAGTGAAATAGATATCTATAATAGCTAAGTAGAGGATGGACTGAAGGGAAGAGAGACTTGAGTTAGGAATTACCCAAAAGTCTATTTTAATAGTCTAGGTGAGAGTTTTTTTGGGGGAAGATAATTACTTCTGTTTTGGATACATTGAGTTTGCCATGCCCAAGGGACACCTATTTTGAAACGTCCAAGATGCAGTTGATTTAAGATTAGAACTCAGGAGGGAGACTAGACCTGGTAATTATCTGCATAGAGAAGATAATTGAACCCATGGCAAATAATATCAACAAGTTAAAGATCCATGATTTAGTCACTGACACAGATCTCAACCCCTCTGGTTTAGTAGATTGCCTTTGAGAGGAAGCTATGGATAGAAAGTTCATCGTCATGGAGCCTCAGATATCCATACTCGAAGTCTTTTCTTCTTTGTAGAACTTGTTGGAACGTGTATCCCAATGGCCTAGATTGTGAGTATGCAGGGTCACCTCTGCACCATGAGATGTCAGAGAAAGATATTATTGGCAGTAGAGAAAATTGTCATATGATAATTCTATGGTGGTTTAAATATTTCAATTCAAATAAGGCTTTTTATATTCATTTTTATCATTCCAGTCTCTTTGGCTTCATCATTTTCATTGTCATTTTTTTCTTCTCACATTCTCTTCTTTCCACACAAATTATCTTTATTATTATCTATTGCATTTGTAGGGAAATTGATCTGTGTCTAACCCTTCAGCCCAGAAAGTCTAGAATGTAATTGCAAGGTATTAAATCATCTGTAAAAACTGATCTCTTCATACAGTGTGAAATGCTTTCTCTTACAAAATTAAAGATAGCAAACTCATAGGCTAAGTAGACAAATTAGCCACACCTTTAGGGGCTTTCAAATAGCTAAGTTCCCAGGAATAGGTGACATTGGAAAGCACTGTAAGCCTGGAGTTGCCTGTGGAGACCTTTGAGGAGAGGAAAAGGAGGGAATTTCTCTTTCCTTCTTTTCCTCCTTTCCACTTGGCATCTAGCTTTGAAGGGAAGGCTCTTGACCAGTAAAAGAAATTGAATCCAGTGGGGAGAAGATATACAGACACTTACACTCTAAACAGACACAGATAAAGAGGTAGTCACCTTAGGCAGGAATTAGTTTTAGGGACCATGACCCTGGGCAGCAGAGAAAAGTTAAACAATCCCTGCCTTCAAGTGCCTTATAGTAGTAGTAGTAGTCTCTTGGTAACCGAGGATAACGATTGTCTTTGTGCGCTTTCATCTGTGATGTAGATGAGTGTACACAAAAACACTTGTGCGTGAAGGAGATTTAAGTGGAAAAGTCCGTGCACAGAGATAGTCCCACTCTCTTGGCGTTGGAAGCCTGGGTCCAGTGGCATGAAAAATCACTACACCTGGAGACTTCCTCAGCTGCATTGGATGGCCGTGTTGTCTTTTGTGCTCTATCACGCCCTAAGCACTCCACAGTGCTTTGCTGCGTCGCTCTCTCAGCCGTTGAACCTTCTTGTTGGTTTCTTCCGTCTGTTTGGCTAAAGCAGTCTTCACATGCTGGGTGAGCAAAGCCCTGGTTCTCCAGGGGTCGATGACCCAATGGCTACCCTCACAAGGTTTAGCTAGCCTGTCAAAACCATTGCCCAGTGTGGCCGCTGCCGCATGCTAGCAGCTACTAGGAGCCACAAGTGAGAGCTGAGTGTCAGGTGAGGGTCAGAAATTGGAGAATACTTTATAGTCTATTGAAAATACCAAGTATTAAAGGTATTAGGGCTCATCCCTGAACTTTGAGGTTGATATAAAAAAAGACAAGCCACCCTATTTTCTATGTAACATTGCAAGGTGGTGCTTCTGTTTGTAAAAATTAAAAATTTAATCTCTAATAATAAAATATCATATTTTAAGAGATTTGTTAATGATCATTAGAAATCAAGGAATAAAGAAGATACAAAATAAAGACCATGGCTGATCAGCCAGTTCAAACACCCACCTTACCACCACCAAGCTTGGGACAGGAAGTAAAGAGGTAGGACCTTCCATGTCCCTGCCTAATATCCCCAATCTTTAGGAAGTACATAATGACAGGACGTCAGTGGGCTCCTGGGAAATGTAGTTCTTTTTTAGGGTAACAGATTTTTAATTATACATGTTGGAGAGATAATGCTGGGTTGTATGAATATTTTATATGTTGTCCCAGAATTCTTTGGTGCTGTTGGTATGGGTTAGAGATCATCAAAGATGTCAGCAAAGTATGATTGCCTTGTTAAGAGATTTTCTTATCTATCTTCCAATCTTCTATTGTACCTCACTTCTGCCAATCTCTCATTTAAGAACTTTGACACCAATTTCACTGAAAACATTGAAGCCATTCTGAGAACTCCATTTTCTTTCCTCCTAATCTCACATCCCTCAGACATCTTCCATTCCCATTTCCTCCTTTACACCAGTCAGGTTGCCCCCATTCAAAGGTCAACTCCATTAAATAAACATGAGTCCATTCCTTACCATCTTCTCCAGGTGATAACCACCACTATCATCTTCATTCTCTATTATCTTTAGTCTCTTCTTATTGACTGGCTCCTTCCCTACTGCCTACAAATGTACTTATCACTCCTTCATATTTTATATAGCCCTCTTTCTTGATCCTACCATGTCCTCTGGTTATTGTCTTATATCTCTACTTTAAAAGAGTAATATAATATTCAATATCAGTACTTCTCATTTTTTCTCAACTCTGTAATCTGACTTTCTTCATCCAACTCTACTTTCTTCATAGTTATGAATTATCTCTTTATTGCCAAATTCAACCTCATCTCAAGAACTTTTCGTAGGATTTTCATCACATACTGGTCCTGGGTTCTTTCTTTTCTCTAGGAGTGTATTGGTGTGATTACCCTCTCTTAGGACTCCTACTTTTCTGACGGTTCCTGCTTAGTATCCTTTTTGGGATTTCTTTCCAGGTCATTTCTGCTAACCAAGGACATATTTCAAAACTCCATCCTAATTCTGGTCAAGGTCACATGTGATACCCAGTGAAATTGTGCATCAGCTATGGGAGAGGTGGGGAGAGGGGAGGAAGAAATGGAGTATGATTTTTGTAACCAAGGAATAATGTTTGAAATTGACCAATAAAAAAATAAATATAAAAAAAGACTCCATCCTAAGCGCCACCCCCCAAATCTAATATCACATTTTTTATTAACTTACATTTACTTGCTTGTTTGTTACATTAACATATGATGGTAAAGCCTTCTCTCTTCTCCACCCCCCAATTAGAAAAGATGTCATTTGACAAAAAGATATAGGAATATATAAAACTATGTATTTTTTTTTCTATTTATCAGTTCTTTTCTTGGAGGTAGACAATACACAAGTCATTCTTCAAACGTTTTTATTGTTGTATATAATGTCCTCTTGGTTCTGCTTGTTTCACTCTTTATAATTTCATGTAAGCCTTTTCATGCTTTTCTAAAATTAATCTGCTTGTCATTTTTATGGCACAGTAGAATTCTATCATATATATATATGTATATATATATATATATGCCAAAACATGTTTAGTCATTCTCCAGTGGATGGACAATCCCTTCAATTTTAATTTCAATCCCTTCAATTTGCTACCACAAAGAGAACTGCTATAAATATTTTAGAACATGATAAAAGGTCAAAATGACAAATATTGGAGGGTATGTGGAAAAATTGGGACACAAATATACTGTTGGTGGGACCACTGTGAACTGATCTAACCATTTTGGTGAGCAATCTGGAATTATACCCAAAGGATTATAAAACTGTGTATGCCTTTTGACCCAGCAATACTACTATTGGGTTTATTTTCTAAGATGATCAGGGGAAAAGGAGAAGAACCTAGAACTTTTTCTATTCTGTCTGACTCAGTGATCTCATCAGCTCTCTATGAAGATGATTCATGGATCCCTCTGACTACCAATTGTCTATTGGACACTTTGTTCTTGTTTTCCCTGAGGCATCTCATCCTCAATATGTCCAAAGCAGAACTCATTACCAAATTCTTTCTTATCACTGTTGAGGGTACCACTAGGAATCTTCCCAGTCCACCAGGCATATAACCTTACTTTCATCCTCAATCCTTCACTCTTACTCACTACATATCTGATGCCAATTCTTGTCATTTCTACCTTTATATCTCACATCTTCATCCTCTTCTCCTCATTTACATGGCCACCAAAATACTTCAGGTTCTCATTACCTCCAGCCTGGACCATTTCAGCAGCCTTCTAATTGGTTTCTCTGCCTCAAGTCTCTTTCTAGTTCATCCTTCATTCAGCTGCCAAGATGATTTTCCTAAAGAATAGGTCTACCCATGTCATCTTCCATTTGATAAACTCCAGGATCAAATATAAAATTTCATTAGGCTTCTAAAGCTCCTCATAACCTAACCCCTTTCTGTCATTATAGTCTTCTTATATCCTACTCTCTTCCATGCACTCCATGGCTCTACTATAGTAGCCTAACTGATATTCCCAGCACTTCTCCTGTCTCCATGCCTTTGTCCTGGTGCCCACGTCACCTTCTCCAGGAGAACTTTTCCAGGACCTCAAGCTGCTACAGCTTTCCCCTCTAAGATTATCTTCCATTGTTGTTCCATAAACAATCCTTTTGGTCGTGTCTAACTCTTCATGACCCCATTTTAAGGTTTTCTTGGCAAAGATACTGGAATGGTTTGCCATTTCCTTCAACATCTCATTTTACAGATGAAGAAACCAAGGCAAATAGGGTGAAGTGACTTGCCCAGGGTCAAATAAATGTCTGAAACTGGATTTGAACTCAGAAAGATGAGTCTTCTTGATGCCAGACCTGGAGCTCTATCTACCGAATCATCTAGCTGCCCACTGATTCTCCATTAATATCTTCCATTAATTACTTACATATCTTGTTTTTACATGTTATCTTATATCTGTATATAGTTATATTCTTATTATTTACATATTATCTTCTCCATTAGAATGTGAGTTCCTTAAGTCCAGAGATTGCTTTTGCTTTTCCTTATGTATCCAACACTTAGAACAATGCCTGGAACATAGTAAATAATAAATGATTATTGACTGGTTGATAGACTGAGAGGGTACCCCAAGTCTGGGAGAATTGTGTTTTCTGACAGACTATAGAACTCCCTTCTGCAGCGACAGGAGATAAGGGACTAAGACAAAGAAAGATTTGCTCTAGCAGAGATCTGGATTGTCCCCAAGAGAAATGTTAGAAATCAGTTTCCAGCTCAGATTCTGTGATGCTGATTCAGTTGCTAGGAACTGCAAGAGGATTCATGAGAGGGAATTTAGTCTGCCTGTCATCATCACCAGGACTGCTAAGGAAATGTGGAACATGACATCCACTGGGAACCTTGCCTCTTTGTGACTACCAAAGAAACAATGAGGACAACTCCTTTTCTCTTTCATTTTCCCATTCTATTAATCCATCTAGCCATACCCACTTAGATTATATTGCTGTCTGCCTTCTTTGCTCTATCTGGCCTGGTACTGTGATAATCATGATTTTTGAAATATGTTATTTGATGTTGAAGTTATAATGATAGCACCCCAAAATGGAGTCACTTAGGCTAAGTGGTCCTAATGCTCATAAAATATATAGGCAATAATACACAATTTTTACTTTTCCAACATCCTGACCTATTCTAACCCTGTCAAGTAGTTAATGATCACAGCTTCTAATGGGATGACTCCTGGCTGGTAGCATCTGCTTATGAGCCATTCTTTTCTTACTCCTTCAGACAGCCAGTTCAAACCTTTGCTCAATTTCTGGTTTTGATAAACTACCACCACGTAAGCCTGGTATCAATAAGTGGCCTTTGGGACTTTTCCCTTGGGTCTGATTAGTAATGCCCCCTCTCACATCTGGCATCAATTGCCTGTTCTCAACCAAGTCATTTTTAGGGCTTAACCTTTCTAGTTCATACCCCTATTCACAGCACTGACTTCTCCAGAGATCTTTGTCACCTTATATGACACCCTTCCCCTTGAGTTTGCTCCAGGCATCAGACCATGCATATCATCCCATTCCATCCATTCATTCACTTCCTAGACAATGCTGCAATGTGCCCATTCCGGCAGCCACTCTTCTTCCAATCCAACCTACTTTCCATTTTTGTTTTGGGCATTGTAATCAAATCTTTAGTGCTATTCCTTCTAGAAAGGGCATGTTAATTAACTATACATCAAATCATTATTTCCATTATTCCCCAGACCCAAGTTTCTTCCCTATCACTCCCTTATTTTTGTATTGTTTTATCCTATTAGAATGTAAGTTCCTTGAGGGCAGGTACTATCTTTCATTTTATATTTGTATTCTCAGGATTTAGCATAGTTCTTAACACATACTGAGCATTTAATAAATACCTTTTCATTCATTCATTTGTGCAAAAGAAACAACCGATGGCAATTTCAGACATTTTTATGGACACCTGTCAAACCTTGATGCTACAGTTTTTATTTTCATGATACTCTGATTCATAAAGAATGGAGGCAAAACTCATGTCATACTCCGTGGTGGATTTTAAAATCAGTTGCTAGAGAATGTCAGTTATGCAAGAAAATACAGAGCTTGTGGAAGAGGCATGAAGGAAGAGAGAATTTCAAGCATGCAAAACAAAGTAAAGGACCTCAGCTGTCAATCAAGAAAGAACATTCCGAATAGAATGTTCCCAGGAAAGTCAGTTGGAGAGTCAAGACAGGCTGAAGGGGGAAGAAGCTCTGAACTGATCCCCTGTTAGCTTCTGTCCTAGGCTGAAGGACCCTTGGGAGGGCTTCTGGATTTAGGCTGAGAAGAAATTAACTTTTGTTGGTGGCTTAGAATGTGAAGAACTGATTATATATTTGAGATTTGAGTTTGAAGAAGAAATAAGATTAAACAGTTGTCCTCCATCTCCCTGACAGATTTTTGTGTCACAGTGTGACAGGACTGACATTTTCCAATATCCTTCTAACCCTCCTTATAGACTAGGGACAACCCTATCCCTCTCATCTCAATTTCCATCCTTTAACTGTTTTTCCCAATAAACCTCCTTACCTGAGAAAGAGGGACAAAGTATCTTCTCTAAACCTCACAGTTCATCTTTGAGTTACATAGAACAGTGGCTGACTAACGGGGGAGGGGAAGGGAGACAGGAGGGTGTGGGTGGAAAACTGGGAGGTGAAGGGTGGATGGTAGGAAATATCTCGACCTATTAGACATCAGTAGTGATCAATAGGCAACCCCAGAGTATCTCCTTTAGTAGTGTCTCTCTATGTCTCAGAAATCTCTCTATCTCCATTACAACAAGGCACCCTCAGGTTTCCTCTAGTATCTCTCTAGTCAAGCCAGAGTATCCCAGTCATTACAACTAGAAATATCTCCCAGATTATTTTCTAATATAATCTGGAAACAAATTCCTAGAATAGAGTTCAGTTTATGGAATACAGAGTTCTTAATCAAGGTTATAGTATATCATGGTTAGGTCAAGAGGATCAGTCTTCCATTCAAAAAGCTATGCAATTTCAGATTCATCCCCTCCTCATTTTATATTACACCTACATATCCAATGGTTGACAACTTTCGTCAGTTCAAACCCCACAATATCTTTTACATCTAATCCTTTCTTTCTACTCCTGTAGCCTGAACTGGGCTTTTCTCCTGTGTAGTAGCTTTCTAATTGGTCTGCCTCAGATCTCTCCTTTCTCTAATCTATTTTCTTCATACCTTCCAAAGTGATTTCTAAAGCACAGTTCTGATTATGTCAATGCCCTAGCTCAATAAACCCCACTGGTTCCTTTTTGCTTTTGGGATCAAACACAAGCTCCTCTGTTTATCATTTTAAATTCTTTACATCTTGGCATCAAAAGACCGCTCCAGGATTATTATTTATCTGGAACTGATGTACCTATAGTCAATAATAATAACTAACATTTATATGGCACTTACTATGTGTCAGGCACTATACTTAGAGCTTTATAATGATAATCTCATTTGATTTTCACAACAACCTTGGAAAGTAGAATACTATTATTATCCCCATTTTATGGATGGGGAAATTGAGGCAAACAGAAGTTAAGCAATTTATCCAGGGTCACACAGCTAGGGAATATCAGAAGCTGAATTTGAATTCAGATCTTCTTGACTCAAGATCCATCCAGTATTCTATGCACACTGCCACCTATCTGTCCTTTTAGTCAAGTTACATTGTGAAGGACAAACTAAGAAGCTAGTTAAAATGAATGGAAAGAGAGTATTCCTCTTTGTTCACTTTACAATTTAGATAAACTGGCCCTCCTTTTAGCTTTCTGTTCCTTACACAGTTTTAAATTTCTTATTTCTGGGCCATTGCAGGTTGATCCCCACTATTAGAATGCATTCTCTCCTCACCTCAGAATCCATTACTTCCTTCAAAGCCCAACTTAAATTCCACTTCCTACACAATCGCTTGTTGTGATCCTTTCCACCCCCAACATGATTCTTGATTCTTCAGCTGCTAGTACCTTTCCATTAAATTATCTTATTTTTACTTTGTATATATTTGGTCGGTCTGTCTGTCTATCCTCTATCTATCTATCTATCTATCTATCTATCTATCTATCTATCTATCTATCTATCTATCTATCTATCTATCTATCTATCTATCTATATCTATCTATCCATTGTAACATGGATTTTTGGATGACTCAGTTTACCTTTACCTTTGAGAAATCTCAGTGCCAAGTACCCCATTTTGGTTTGAATGTTAAGCACCTTTTTGTTTTGAAGGCTTCTCTATCAGATGAAAGTTTTCTTCTCAGGAAGCCCAGTTTGACACTTGCATTTAATTTGCTACAGCTGACCATTCCCTAATACCATAGCTATAGATTGCAAAAAAAAAATGCTATAGACTGTTTATAAACCTGTTTGTGATAACTGATTATCCAGAGGATATAAGGACCCAATTTTCAATTTCCTTTCCTCTTTGGAGAAAGTATCTAGCATGTTTTCTCTCAGGGATGTGGTTCCCAGAGTCCCAGAGCCTTTGGCTCTGTGTGGCATTTAGTTCATGACTCTGTGTTGTAGTCAAATATTTGAACCCTGTCCCTATTCCTGATTAAAGAGTGGGTTTTCTGATTACTTGGTAGTTATGGGTTTTTTTTTTCCAAGTTAACACCATCTAGTTCTATCAATCTGTTTATCTATTTTCTCAATCTATCTAAAGGTAGAACTATGGATGTATCTATCTACCTATGTATCTACTTACTATCCATCTCTATCATTTTATCTATCATCTCTCTAAGAATCTATCCCCATTATCTCTCTCCCTCTCCCTCTCCCTCTCTTTCTTCCCCTGATAAGATGTAAATTCATAGAAGTCAGGGACTATTCATTTTTGTCATTGTATTCCCAGTAACTGTGTAGTTCCTGACACATAGTAGGTACTTAACAAATATTTGTTGAATGTTGGATTGGTAGACATCAAAGGATTTTTGTTTGGCATCAAGCATGTAAATAAGTTGGGGTCTCATTGGAAGTTTCTTGGCACTGATGCTGGAACCAGAACTCTAAATCAGCATCTTTTGCTCTCGAGAGCAAAGTTGGATATAATACAGCTCCTACCTGGTCTGAGACCAGCCTCTGAGGGTGGATTTTGTGACTCATTTTGTGTCTCCCCTCTGTGCTTCGGTTCCTTCCGTGGTTAAATGAAGATATTCACACCTGTTCTCCCTTCTCCCAGGGGTTTTAAGGGAATGACTTTTGTAATTTCATAGAAGGAGATTACTTGTAAGTTAGGAAAAGTCCCATATATTATCATGGTTACAACCATGATAAAAACAACATTTTATATTGCCAAAATTCTCCTTGAAACTGATAATTTCCTCAGTGACTGGACACATTAATTGTGGAGGTCCAAGGTGCAGTTAGGAGGTAGAGTGGATAAAGTGCTGGACTTGGAGACAGAGTTCAAATCCTGCTTCAGAAATTTACTTAGTTGTGTGACTCTGGGTAAGTCATTTAACCATTCACTTCACTTTCCTCATTTGTAAAATGGGGATAATAATGTTGTTTATCCTTCATTTTAAAAGGGGACCAATGACATCACAGGGTGATATATTGACTTGGGCATTGGACTTAAATGAAACAAAATTGCACAAAGTCATCTGCCTCACTCCCGCAGAGTAATTAAAGTCCAGTGGCAAGAGAAAAGTCGGGATGACAGATGATGGTCCAGGATACAGCAGATGACCATGGCTTCTTTGATGTTTGACTAAGCTCTAGGTGCTCCACAGGCCTGCTTCAGCCATCTCCATGGCTGTTGGAACCAATCATTCCATTGGGGAAGTCTTCACACACTTGGGGTAGATATTTCCCTAACTCATCTGTGGACTTGAGGTCTGTTGATTTCCCTCAACCTGAGTTAGTCCATCTGCCAAGATAGTTAACTGGGGTACTGTTGCTACAGCTTCTTGGAGCCACAGGTGATTTTGAGTGTCAAAGGTAGATGAGCAGCCCTGAAAAGGGTTTGGCACACACTCACATCAGAGGTGCTAGTCCTTCTGGAACACCTCCTACACCCTGAGAATAATAATGATATCTGCCTCATGGAAGTGTTATCTTCCAGATCAAATGAGATAATATACAGATCTTAAAGTGCAATATAAGTGCCATTCTTCTTCTTCTTCTTCTCAGCTCTCAGGGGAAAATGGACTAAATAGATATCCTATATGATGTGAACTTCGACATTAGTACCATAGACTACCATGAAGTGCCATTAATGCCACAACAGCTGTTTCTTTAGCAAATGGTGACAGAGCCAACGTGTTAAAACAAAGACAGGAAAGGGCTCTTTTGTAGGCTTTATAGAGCATCTGCCAATGAAACTCTGTGAGTTGTTGGTCATGAATTGAACTCATAAAAAGTAATACAACTTGACTGATATAGATGATTCACTTGGCTGAGTAAAAAATTTACATTTTTCCTGTTAAGAGCATTTCTTCTTCTTTTGGGGAAGGATGGAAAACCTGAGACAAAGAAGGCATGGAATCATAATAGGCATGGGGAAGCAATCTAAGGAGTGCTGGGTAAAAGAGCACTATAGGGTGAGAATAGCCAGGTAGGCAGGAAGGGCAAGGAAAATAGAGGTATTGACTGATTTGCAGCCCCTTATCCAAGCAAGTTGATACTTCCCTCCTCACTTTTGCTCATAGATTTTTTTTTAACTCTAACTTTCTGTCTTAGAATCTATACTAAGTATCAGTTCCAAGGGTTAGGTTCCATGGAGTTAAATGACTTGCCCAGGATCAAACAGCTAGGAAGCATCTGAGACCAGATTTGAACCCAGAACTCCCATTTCCAGGCCTGGTGATCGATCTGTTGAGCCATCTAGCTGTTCCTGCCTCGTAGAATATTTTTTTAATTGAAAAATTTCATTTAATTAATTTAGAATATTTTTTCATGATTACATGATTCATGTTCTCCCCTCCAGCCAATACGCAATTCCACTGGGTTTTACGTGTGTCATTGATCAAGACCTATTTCCAGCACTCATTTAGAGTCTACATCCCCAATCATATCCCCATTGACCCTTGTGATCAAGCAGTTGTTTTTCTTCCGTATTTCTACTTCCACAATCCTTTCTCTGGATGTGGATAGTGTTCTTTCTCATATATCCCTCAGGTTTGTCCTGGCTCATTGCACTGCTGCTAGTAGAGAAGTCCATTACATTTGATTGTACCACAATGTATCAATCTGAGTACAATGTTCTCCTGGTTCTGCTCCTTTCACTCTGAATCACTTCCTGGAGGTTGTTCCAGTTCACATGGAATTCCTCCAGTTCATTATTCCTTTGAGCACAATAGTATTCCCTCACCAACATGTACCACAATTTGTTCAGCCATTTTCCAATCAAAGGGCATCCCCTCATTTTTTTGCCATCACAAAGAGCGCAGCTATGAATATTCTTGTACAAGTCTTTTTTCCCTATGATTTTTTTGGGATATAAACCCAGCAGTGGTATCTGCCTCATAGAATCCTGAGCTTCCACAAAACCCAGTTCAGTGCAACACACTATCAGAAATTTCCCTGATCCCCCAGTCTTAGTGTTCTCTACCTCTTGACAAACTTTTATATTTATTCACCTTAAATGCTCAGGAGCAAGTTGTTGAAACTCTGAACTTTAGTTGGGGAATAATAAATAGTATCTATCTTCAATTTGTGGAGTTCAAATGAAATAATAGGAGAAAGGAAGTTTTGCAAACTTTAAGGTACTATATAAATCCTGCCTGTTATTATTGTGATGTATTCTGCCCTCCCCATTCCATTTAAATGTAAATTCCTTGAGGACAGGTACTATATATCCCCCCCTACTTTGTGTTATTAAACATAGTTATTGAATTGAATTTTGAAGTGGTTGGATCATCTAGTCAGTCTTTCCCAGACTTTTTCAAACTATACTTTACTCCAAGCTTTTGGAGATCCATCTAACAATATATTCTAACCAACTATCCACATTTTTGGCTTTGGTTCATGTGTTCAGCAACAATGGACACATATATCTTCACACCAGTTAGCCTCTTTTCTCCACCATGATTTCTTCTACCAATGGAAATAAGGTAACTTAGAATGCTGGGATGCATTAAAGTTGTCACAAGGATGCTTCAAAATGAAATGTCCTAGTTGGCAAACATTTGCTAAGACTCTCTAGGGATAATTACCATTGTAGTAGCATTACTACTTATCTGTAGTAATATTTATGGTGCCTTTTAGCAATGCACACAATAGAATCTAGCAATATTATAGAAAATTAACTATATGTGTATATATATCGCATATATATAATGTTATGTTTTTCAAAGTAGATGAAAAATTCCTTGCATATGCAGATTCGCTTAGAAGAACAGAATTGACCACCTTTAGAGCTTAATGATAAAACAAGTCCCTAAAAGGACCTTCTTCTGAATTCTCAAGGGTATGTTTGCCACCTAGTAGGCTTCAGCCTGGACCCTAGACTCTACACCATCCCATATCTTGTTTCCTCTCCTAATTGGAAATGTAGAAACTTTACTTCCCTATCTAGGCTTCCTCCAACAGTTGGACCATAGATTTTGGAGCTGGGAGGAATCAGATCACCGATTCCAATACCCTTGTTCTACAAATTGAGAAACTGTGGTCTACTTAAGCTTCCTAAATACACTGAAAAACTGCTCTTGGATTGCACAGGAATTAAGCAGAAAAGCCAGTATCTGAATTTAGATCTTCTAACTCCAAATCCAGGACCTTTTCTCCTATATAGTCAAATAGAAGGTTTAGAAAGTGGGGAATTAATGAGAGATTCAGTTGCTGTGAAGTCAATCTTTGGAAGCAGAAATCATGGCATGACTGTCCCTTTCCCTGCCTCCCTCATCTTCCTTCTCTACTTTTCGTCACACAGGTAAGGATTATGTTATTGTCACCAGTGTCTTCAGGTAAGTTCCCTCACCTATTATTCCCACATAAATATGTGCTTCATTAAGGGTAGAGTTGAACATTTGATCAAGCAGGCTGAGAAAACTCTTATGGTACCAAGGAAACTGGTAGGATTTCCAGTGACGGGAAGTCTCCAGGGTAACCTGTTATTCTTTTAACTCTTAAAGTGTGAATTGGTGTTATTCAGGCTGAGATCTAGATGGGACCTCTTGGTCTAACTTTGCCCAGATTATGAATCCCATTACAACATACCCATCAAATGGTCCTCCAGGCTCTGTTTGCAGATTGTCAGTATGGGGAAATTCACCCCCTCCTGTCCCCAACTCTTTCAAGACAGTCGACTGCAGTTCTAAACAGCTCTAATTTTAAGGAAATGTTTCCTTTTTTCTAGCTGAAATCTGCCTTTCTGTGTCTTCCACCCAATGGTACTAGTTTTATTCTCTGAGGCCACACAAAGACAAGCCTAATCCCCATTCCTGTGGCCACTTTTTAATGCTTTGGAAACAGTTATATTTTTCTTCCTCCAGGCTTCTGCCTCTCTACATCCTGCCCAGGTCAAGGCCCCTTTACCATTAGAACCAATCAGAGCTTGGGATGAATAAATTGTAACCCACAAATCCTACCTCGATCCCTAAGCTGAGCCAGTCTTACGCTCCTCCTGCTGGAGCTAGCTTCATTCTACTTGCAGAACCACTGATTGATTGCCACAGACCACTCTGCAATTGCTTCCTTTTTCTCTGATAAAGGCAAACATGTGTGACCTCCTGATTATTACATTAAATTTGCCAAATAAAACTACCCTATTCTCTTTCTTGCAAAGTGAAGTCAGATTTTTGACCATTTACAACTCTCTACAGTAAACTTCATTCGAAGAGATGAAAAAAAATTTTAGGTTGAATAAAAAAATCTTTGATATTCATATAAGGCTCTGTAATTTACAAAGAACTTTTAAATAACTTGCCTCATTTAATCCTCAAAATAACATAGAGTGGGAAAATGTTGTTGCCTTTATTTTACAGATTATGAAACTGAGGTCCAGAGAATTTAAATGTCTTAGCTGATGTAAGATAGCCATTTGGTGACTCGGGCACTAGATTAGAAACCCAGCCTTCTAACTCCTGGTTTATTGCTTTTTTTTTCCCAATACCCCATTTTTGCAAAGTTGACTTAGAGTATCCTGGAGTTACTAAAAGGACTAACCTAACAGGTAGGGTAACAGAGATGAGCTGTGAAGTAGCTTGCTTGTTTTTATTGCCCACCTCTAACACTGCAATTTACTGGAAGATGGAAGACTTATTATACAACTTTGAACTTTTAGGTTGTGCACCCAGTTACATTTTTGTGTTCTCTGGCCCATTTGGGAGCCTTCCTTGGCCTCATTTTCCTTGTCATAAAATACCCACTACCTAAAATTGCTTTCCAGCCCCTTAGGTCAAGTGTTAAGTCAATGAGCATTGATTAAGCTATAGGCAACTGGGTATAGTAATGTATAGATGATTGGACCTGTGGATACGAAGGCCTGGTTCAAATGTGTCCTCTGCTATTTCCCAGCTGTGTGACCCTGGAAAAGTCATTTAGCTTTTGTTTGCCTCAGCATCCTCAATGGCAAAATGGGGATGACAATAGCACCTACCTCCTGGGGTTGTTATGAAGATCAAAGAAGATGCTATTTATAAAGAACTTATCATGGTGCCTGGCACATAGTAGGCACTTAAAAATGCTTATTTCATTTGGCTTACTATGTGCCAGACATCACACTAAGTATTGGGGATAAAAAGACAAAAACAAACAAAAAAACCAAGGAACCCCAACCCTGCAAAAATAGTCCCTACTCTCAAGGAGCTCAATATTTGCTGTGTCCATCCAGACTTGATTTTTCTAACGGGGGCCGGTGCATTGAATCTTGATACCATTCCTTGTTCTAATTAAAAAAAATGCCAAACCAATCCTCTTTTGTTTCCTCTCAGAGCCTTGCTGTTCTATCAGTCAGACACACCAAAGAGGCAGCATGATATAAATAGAATAAGCACTAGACTAGCAAAAAGGAAGTCTGGATTTTGGTCCCAGGCCATTGTCTAATTACCTATTTGATCATGGCAAGTCACTGAAGCTCCCAAGGGTGATCTTCTTATTTATAAAGTGAGAGGTAAGAATAAATGGTCTTTTAGATGCATTCCAATGCTAAAATGCTAAGATTTAAGTGACTTTTTTTCCCCAGCCAATGGAATACTATCCTTTCCAGGTCAGATATATACATTTTTGCATGTTCTATAGCTAGTGCCTTGGTGAGCAGCACTGAGATGGCATATTGTAGAGATCTTTGGACTTAAGTTTAGAAATATGTTCCTATTCCGCCGTAGATACTTATTAGCTATGTGATGATGGGTAAATGACTGAATCTCTTAGAATTTCAATGTCCTTCTCTGTAAAAGTACAAATCATTAATTGTTCTTTTCCTATCTAACAGGATTTTTGTGAGGATCAAATAAGTTGTAACTCACAAATCTTAACCAGGTCCCAAGCCCTATGACGTCATGCTAATTGTTTCATGTGCCCCATCACCCTGAAAAATCCTCATTTCCTCTCAGCTCTTGCAGTTGTTCATAAATCACCTCAGCCTGGACCAACAATTTTGTTAGATTACTAAAAGTATAGTAAAATCAATAAAGCATCAGGTATATGTATTATATAGAATACAATACACCAGTCTTTTCCCAGCTCCAAATCCCTTTTTGGGGTTGGAGGTTGTTTTCGTTTTATTTGGTTTCCTGGGTTGTATAAGATAAAAAAATCCCTATAAGTTCAAAAGTTGTATAATAAACCTTCCATTTTCTGGTAAAAGCAGAAAAGATACCAGCAGTTAGCTTATAAGAGCAACTAGGTGGTGTAGTAGAGAGAGTACTGAGACTGAAGCTAGGAAGACTTATCTTCCTAAAATCAAATCTGGCCTCAGAAACCTACTAGTTTTGTAACTCTGGGCAAGTCACTTTACCCTGTTTGCCTCAGTTTCCTCATCTGTAAAATGAGCTGGAGAAGGAAATAGCAAATCATTCCAGCTTCTTTGCCAAGAAAACCCCACAAAGAGTTGACTCCAGGCCTCTTTTTACATAGAGAACAAGGAACATTTGAACTAGACCTTAAACTGGTTTCTGATGGTTGAAGATAGATGGAGGGATTTTTAAAAAAATTTTTAGTTTTGGTAGAACCAGGAGAACATTGTACACAGTAATAGCAATATTGGACGATGGTTATCTGTGAAAAACTTGACTACTCTTAGCAAAGCAATGACTTGGGACAATCCTGAAAGACTTATCACAGGGAATGCTATTCACCTCCAGGGAAAGAATTGTTGGGGTTGTCTTTCACACATTAGTGTATCTATGGTTTTATTTTGGGGTTTTTGCTATGATTTTGCCCTTACAACAATGACCGATATGAAATTGTGTTTTGTATGACAATAAAAAATTGAAATAATTTTCATTTTTTACCAATGTAATCAAATTTCCACACAAGTTTTCCCAAGTGGATGATTGAACTTTAAATGGAGAGATTTATTCAAAGTAGAGGGAATAGTATGGGTGTGCTGTAGTCTGTAAGTGAGATTTTGCACAGAGATGAGATGGAATGTTGAGATGAGGCACCAGTGACAACTAAAGACACCGCCATTTCCTTCTTTTTCCTTTCTCTTTTGAATTCTGTGCTATTTCTACAACTCATTATTCTGCATCTCCTATTACATCTACAAGTCAAGAAATCTGAACCTCAGTGGTACCAAAACCGACTGGAAGATGTCCCAGTACTTGTAGTCCAACAGACACATTCCTTACAGAGATTATGTGAGTCAAGTTTTTTGTCAACACAGTGATTCTTCCTACCACCAATCTCAGCTGAGAAAGTGATCACTCTTTTGCCAAACCTTTTCTTCATTCCCTTACAATGATCATAATATTCTGCTTTGAATTGCATTTAATGTATTCATCTCTTACCTCCTCTAGTAAACTATAAGCTCTTTGAGACCAGGGATGATGTTTCTGTTGTCTTCATATTTCCTATAGCACCTAGTCCAGTGCTTGCCACACAATAGGCCCTGAATAAATTTTCTCTGAATGGATAAAAGTAGGGCAGGCCCTCGAAGTGTGTACTTTATAGTAACATAAATTGACACAACCCACACCCAGTTTGTCTTCCCTGTAGAAAACGTAATTGGTGCTGAAGAATGAATACTGTTCCCTTGTGTGAACCTATTAGCTCTGTCATTTTGATTGCACAGGAATATCAAGGGATTGTTTCTAGAAAAAAACTCCTACCAAACCACAGGTCTCTGCAATGCCTTGCTTGTAAATGTAATGGGATTCTGGTGCCTGTGCAGACCTCATCAGGATTCACTCAGAGAATGTCATTCATGTGAAGATGCTTACAGAATTTTGAGAATCAGAGCACATGTGGATAGCTATTTCCAGTTCTGCTTGACCTTCCACATGGTTGAGGGGAGCCCTTTCCCATTGGCTGTTGATGTCTTTAAAAGTGCTTGACCACAGTTCCAGTTTTCTCTTTGCTACGATCTAATCATGGACAGTGAGGTGACTCCTTCCATCTTGGCAGAAGGCTTTAGGGCCTCCTTCACCCCCTAAGGTCATGCGAATAGCCCAAGAAAGAGCCCATTATCTTTGGCCTTTTTGTTCATTCTTTTTATTTTATTTTATTTGAGGTCTAGAGAGATAAGTCTCACCTGGCTGGGAGCACTAGCCACTAGGAGTCCAGAAATCCAGGATGGGTGTAGTTATCCATTCCAGCATCATTGAGAAGGAGAAATAAGGCATTGGAGATAAACTTGGTGGCACCAAGGCTGGTAGGACCTGAGCAAAGCTGTGAATCTAATCACCTTCATCCTTTTCCCTTGGTTTCCCACTCCCTCCCCCATGCTTTTAGGGAGCTAGAGCTGATATCAGAGGGGAAAAAATCACACATCAGCCTCCTAGAGTGTCCTATAAAATGGCTGGCCCTGAGGGGCTGTAGCCTGAATGTATCATGTTACAAAAATAAAATAACAAGTAAAAGTTATGCAGCAGTCCTAGAATCACAGAAGGGCGGGGCAGGCAGAAAGAAGCCCGGCAAAACAGTTTTAACAACGATTGTGAAATTGTATACTGGAGAAACCACACAGAAGTTTCAGATGCATTTGAGGCTGGTGTCTTCATGTGTGGCGATGTTTTCAACAAAAGACTGGACGAACTACAGAGTCAGGGTCCAGAGAAAAGGGAGCATCCATTATCTATGGAGTGAAGGATGCTGGGAATATTCCCCTTTCACGGAGAGGAACAGAAGAGCAGGCTTAATAGTGCTCTTAGCACCCCCTTATTCATCTATTTCACTCATAGGTGAGTGACCTGGAAAGTGGAGAAAGCAGGTCGAACAAAATGCAGGCGCCTAAGAGTGAGCTTGGAGGTCAGACGACTAGTGCTCTGCCGCCCTTGGAAATGCCTTAGCTGACAGCTAGCGGGAGCCGTTACCACGGCAACAGAACTGAACACAAGCAGAAGAGGCGGTTCGTGTGCTGGGGACCAGCAGGGGAATGTCAGAATGCTCCATCCAAGGGTCCCCCCCCCCCCTTCCCTTCGGCTAGGTTTCCCGATGGTGGTCCCTCCCATTTGGGAGGGCAGTTGCTTGCCACAGTGACTATAAGAATCGGGGCCAAAATTTCTCAGTATTTTATTCTAAAAATCTGGCCCCGCAAAGCCATGTCTCAGAGAGAGAAAGCAGTAGGAGAGCTCGCATTTGGAGTTATTTTTCATGGACCCAGAACCCTACTCTAGAGCATCTGGTGTCTAGCCCCCTTTCCTTCTGTGTAGTAATTCTGGATGATTGTTTCTGGGCCAGCCTCTTTGGGGTTCTTGTCCAAGGATGTTGGTCAAACCAAGTCAAGAAATATTTATTGAGTGGCTGTTATGTGCTAGGCATTGTGTGTATGTGTTTGGGGTGGGGGATGGAATATAAAGAATTATAAACCAGGGTTATTGCCCATAAAGAGCTTATTGATGGAGGAAGATAAACTTGAAAGTGACCTTTCCTGCCTCCAGGATTACAGAGCTCCTTTGTCTGTCTCTGCTTCTCTATATAGGGGCTTAGTGGAGACCAGAAGGAAGTAGAACTGGATTTTGACCCTATCAATTGACCAGGAACTGTTGGTCACTCATTTACCTTAGACTTGTCCATAAAGTAGGACTTGAGAAGTGGTTTCTGAGTATCTGTGTTCCTAACAGCAACAGAAGGCATCTGGGAAAATATCTTTTTTTTGCCCCACCCATAGGGACTTGCTCCTAAATCTCAGTTTTGCTGTTTTTTGAAGCATAAATGCACTGAGAGAATGGTCCATGGAACAAAGAAGTTTTGTTGGAGGGGAAGATTTAGGGAAGGGCATTGAGATAAAGGTTAAAAGGAAGTGGGGAGGAGTCTCTTAGGTGGCTCAGGGGGATAGAGAGCCAATACTGGAAACAAAAGGTCCTGGTTTCAAATGTGACGTCAGATTCTTCCTAGCTGGGTGATCCTGGGCAAGTCACTAAACCCCATTGCCCAGCTCTTACCATTCTTCTGCCTTAGAACTGATATTCTAAGACAGAAGATAAAGGTTTTTAAAAAAGGAAATGGGGAGTCAAGAAAAGAGATGAAGGAAAGTGCTAGAGTCAGATTTTGGGGGGCCACACAGCTTTGTTTAGGGCTGGATCTGGGCAGTCAGATCTCATCTTGGGTATAAATTGGGATCTTTAGGTCATGAATATCTTTAACATGATATCAGTAGTATATTCCAGGAAAACATACAAATCACTTTCAGATTTTATGCAAAATAATATGGAAGGGCATTTCCTTCGATTTACTACAAAAAGCCTGGTAGGCTTCATCTAGATTTATGCTGAAACAAATGGAGACAGTTACAAAGTAATTCTGTTAATGGCCTCGGATGTTCCCACTTTCCCTAAATGTGACATTATTGTGTTGTTGGGGTTTTATGGAGGTGGGCAGTAGATAGGTTAAGAGAGATTAATTTTTAATTCTGCAAGTGATTCTTTTTCATTAGCTCTGTATGCATTTGGGATAAAAGCCATTGATATGCCTGGAATTGGACACTAAAAGATCCTTGGGCTTATACCTAGTAGAGTAGATTGATAGGATTTTAATAGGGCTCTAGGTCTCTCTCTATCTCAAAATATCTCCTCTTATGCCATCTACAATTCTTAAGTTTCTCTCATCATTTGAAATTCTGACGGAGATTCCATTGAGTTAATAAGCATCCTCTCAGAAAATGTGAATACCTCTGAAAGGGAGGGGCAGGGGGAAGCTGAGATTCAGTCATTCCAGTCTTAGAATGAATTCAATTGAGCAACTCTTTATTAGGTCCTTTTTTATACATATGCAAGGTAAAGTGCTAGCCTCCATAGATACAAAGGTGAAAAGAGACAGCTTCAGTCCTTCCAAATACATTCCATACCTTAAAGGAATGGGAATTTTGAGGCAAGAAGGGAAGGAGAGGTAATTTTGAATTGCACTTAGTTAGAGCAGTTTGGTTTGGATAGTTCAGTGGCAGGCTTTGAGTAACCGGAAGGACACCTGATGGCCCAGAGCTTCTGGAAAAAGGTAGAGGTATGACACAAGGTGGAGAGGGTATGGATATGGACTTTGGAGGCTACCAAGACTAATTTCCCCAACTTAAAATTTTATTAGTGATAACTCTTAATTGTACAAGCTTATCATCTTGAGATCTTTAAAAATAGAATATTCACATGCCTAGGATGATTTAGGAAGGGCCATGTCTGGAGGAAGAGGGATGAACTTTTCAAGGTCCCTTTTTTCTTTGTGAGTCTGTTCAATTAACCCAACTTTTGGCTAAGAAATCACTAGGTAGAATTATAACTTTTCTTTTTTTCTTTCTCTTTTTCTTCCTCTCTTCTCTTCTCTTCTCTTCTCTTCTCTTCTCTTCTCTTCTCTTCTCTTCTCTTCTCTTCTCTTCTCTTCTCTTCTCTTCTCTTCTCTTCTCTTCTCTTCTCTTCTCTTCTCTTCTCTTCTCTTCTCTTCTCTTCTCTTCTTTCTCTTCTCTTCTTTCTCCCTCCCTCCCTCTCTCCCTCCTTGCCTTCCCCCCCCCCCTCTCTCTCTCTCTCTTTCATCCTAGAAAATACTCTAAGATAGAAGGGTTAGGGCTAGGCAAACAGGGTTAAGTGACTTGCCCAGGATCACACAGCTAGGAAATGTTTGAGATCAGATTTGAACCCTAGTTCTTCTTACTTCAGGCCTGGCACACTACCACTATGCCACCTCGCTGCCCCTAATTGTAATTTTTCTTGCCAGTGATCTCTTAACCATCATGTCTAGAGGCATTTTCTCAGTCCTTGTACTCTGACTTCTCTACTGTGTTTGATCATATTGGCAGGCTTCTCTTGGGTACTCTCCCCTTCCTGGGTTTTCAAGACATTATTCTCTCCTGATAATCCTATTCCAGTCTGATTTATTTTTCTCAGTATGCTTTGATGGTTCATCATTCATATTATACCCATTAATTCTAGATATTCCCCAAGGTTCTAACCTGGGTCCTCTTTTCTTTCTTCCTTTTTTTCTTTTGGCAACTTCATTGGTTTTCATAGATTTGGTTATTATCTCTATATTCATGACTCTCAGATTTAAATATCTATATACTAGTCTCTCTCTCCTGAACTTCAATTCTATATCACCAAATTACATATTTGACATTTCAAACTGGGTATTTCAAACTGAATATCTTACACTCAGCATGTCTAAAACAGAATTCTCCTTTCTCTACACTCACTGCAGTCTGGCCATACTGGCCTACTCACTATTCCACATACAAAATGTTCCTTCTTTATCTATGCCATTAATTTGTGCCTATATATACATTTCCCATACTGCCTGTGCCCTGTGCCTGGAAGACATTCCTTCCTCATCTCTGTATTTTAGCATCTCTGGTTTCCTTTAAAGCCCCACCTTCTTCATGAAACCTTTCCTGGTATACTTTCTTCCCCTCTCCCTCCAAGACTGTTAGGCTATTCTCTTCCAAAACTACTTTGTATTTATTTATTCTTCAAACACAGGTATATGGAATGTGTTATCTTCCCCATTAGAATGTAAACTCCTTAAGGGCAGAAACTGGTCCATTTTTGCCTATGTATAGACAGTACCTAGAAAAATTCTTGGTACATAATAATCTCTCTATAAATGCTCATGAGTTGATTGACTTTTTCTTTCTTTCTTTTGTTTTTCTTTTTAAGGAAGAGCAAAAGGGCTACTGCCACCCTCTTAGCAATTTGTCAGATCCATGTAGTAGTATCTACCTTTCATTCCCCTCCTGTCAAAATTATTTCTAGGAGGTTGTTAGGTTTTCATGGGGACCTATATTGTCCAATACCACTAGGTCAAAATCACCTAGTTAAGTGTTAGAAGACCCTTCTTTTGTATTCTCCTTTTCCCCCTAAGACTACCAGATCTAGGGTCTGATCAACTGGAGGCCAATGATAAATGCTGGGCAACAGAATGATATGGCTTAAAGTATTGGATGCTGTCTAAAAATTTAAAACAGATTTACACAAAAGGGTTCTATTGATATTTTCCACTTAAAGTTAATTGAGTTCCAATTATTTGTTTCTTGCTGGCTTCTGTTTATCAGTGTTCATAATGCAAACACAGTCAATGATGGTAAGAGACTTCTTAAATGAATCTCATTCCCCAATTGGGACAGTACAGCCCCATATAGATAGTCAGAGAAGTCAGGAGCAAGATGTGAAAATCAGGTACATTTTCTAAAGCCTTTGGAAGAGGATTCATGAATTTCCTTCATGAGCTCTGCAAATTACACCTTTATCCTCCCTTTCCTTTCCAGAAAGTAATTAATTAATTCTTTCTCTTCCTTCCTTCTTCCCTCCCTTCCTCCCTCTTTCTCTTTTTCTTTCCCTTTTAAAAAATACATGTACATCATCAAAACAAACTGTAGTCCTTGGCTTTCTAAATTTAGTGCATTTAAGATAGATTGTGGTTCTGTTATTGGAGAGGTAGAGGAAAAGAAGTGAGAGGAAGCACTGATTTCACTGATTGGTGAAATAGGATTCCCATAAAAGTGATTTGTTTTGACCATAAAGCTTTTCTTGTAGGGTGAATTATACAGTGATTCCAGGAAAAAGACTGTGGAGGAGTTGGGGAGTGGTGGGTAAAGGATTATGTGTATATGTGTGGGAGATGTTGAAAAGAAGTAGAGGATGGAATAATTTTATTTTTAAAAATGGAAATAGTTTGCTCCAACTACAAATAACATTTTCTTTAAATGATTAAAAAATCAGTTTTGGAAACCTCCATGGCTTGACTGGACTAAGTGGTGGGAAAAAGACAGTATAAACTAAATCATCTTAGGACGAAAAATAAGTCAGAACAGAGAAACAAAAAAAATGTGTTTTAAGACTGTGTTCTTTTAGGTAGATTCTAGTGCAGAGGCAGTGAACAGCAGGGGCCTGGGCTATGGGATACATAATTGGCCCAGGAATAATAAAGCCAAAATTGGATATTAACAGCAATTAGTTTCTGCAGTGACACTGGGGAAAAGACTGCAGAAAACCCCATTGGGGCTTAAACTGAAGCAATCTGAAATGAAACCAGTGTCTCAATTAAATGGGAATAAATATTGCCTCATAAATCTGTACAAGTGTGGGTGGGAGAGAAAGACAGACTCCGGTGGGAACCAGGTGTGGGGGCAAAAAAAAAATGATTTGCCACAGAAGCTTTCCGACTTCCTGTGCAGAACCCTATTGATATCTTCCCTTGAGTTGGGTGATCTAGAGGTACAGCAGGTTTTTGGTTCCTTAGACACCTTACCTGGAGGCCAGACCCCTGAAAGTTATTTCAGAGACTTAACATGTTTATCCTAAGTGTCCCATCCTGGTCTCTTGTGAAGCAGGGAAGAGAGAAGATACAGAGGCCAGGAGGTGTTTGGAGAGAACACTGGACCAAGGGAGGAGGACAGATGTAGCCTGGCTCTCTAGCCTCTAGACCTTGAATAAAAATATTAAATGTAACTGCCCTTCAGCTTATAACATTGAAGAGGTTGAACAAGATATGGCTTTGTCTTGGTTCCTTTCAGTTTTAACATACGGTGGCAGAGCCTTTCAAACCAGCAATGAAAGTCTAGGGAAAGAAGGCTTGATCTGGACAAATTTTAACCTTAAATTTAATGGTCCAGGAAGGAAGAAGTGTGGTACTTAAAGGCTCCACTGAAAACATCCAAAGGAAGAAAAAGGAAAGGAGCGGATTCTTTCCCTCTGCAGTCTCAGTCAAGCTGATTTACAAGCTTTTCCTTCCTCCCTAAGACCATCTGGGATAAGCTCTGATCAAGAAACATCTGATGAAGAAACATGTTTTTAGGGGTTTTTCATTTTTTCTTTTTTGGTGAGGGGGCGGAGAGGAAGGCAGGTGGTTGAGGATTTCGAGGCTGTGGCAGCGAGTGTGGGTTGAAGATTGCCTGGGATTGGGAGTTGACCCCAGGCTTTGTAACAGCCACTGATCCCTAGGGATTGGGGGTGGGGGTGGGCGGGTGCCACGCAGAAGCACGGATGATGGATTGAGGTAAAAAAGAAAGTGTGTGTGGTGGGGGAGGTCACTTTGCTGCCCCGGTCATTGAGAGTGTAAGGTGAAGGGACGTCAGGGTCGGTTCTGGTCGACTTCCTCTGACACTTTCCTATTTCCTTCTCCTTTTCGGCATCTTTTTATTCGAGTGACTCGAGTACGAAAGGAAAGGCTCCCAGTCTCAAAAGGTCAGGAAGCCTAATGAGACGTAGGGACAGCAGAGAGATTAGGGCTGGGGCATCCCAGGAAAGCTCCGGAACAAAGAGCGAGGTTTTAAAGGAACAGCCTGGGAGAACTACGGGATGGTTGCGAGGTGCAGTAAGGAGGGGATAGAAGGAAGGCTGTGAGGACCATGCTGTGGCTGTGGCCACTGAAAGGGCTATTTTTATACGGCATACCTCCTTCCTTCTCTAGGTCCCAATCTGGGAAGCAGAAAGGATGCCTCCTTCCTGCTCCCCCCCTCCCCCTCCCCCTCCCCCCACGCTCACCGCCCCTCACCCCCCACCCCGACTCATTTTCCGAGCTGACTGTCAAGTGTCCATCTGGCGCCTGGGCGAAAATGGGGCGAAGCAGGTGCATCGAAAAAGCAAACCGATTACCCCGTCAGCAGTCACGGGCTACCGACGGCCTCGCCTTTCTGTCAGTTACCTTCCATTTCTAAAAGCACTTCGTTAACTGCCTTTTGTGGCTGAGTTTGAGTTACCGAACAGGATGGGGGAAAATATTGTAAAAAGCAAAAAAAAAAAAAAGACCAGGAATTCCTGGCTTTCGTTTTTTCCAGTTCAGGACCTGCCGGAGAGAAGGGGAAGCTGCCTGCCACTGCAGTCTGCCGGGGTCGAGGCCCAAGAAAGGGGTCAAGGACCCCCTCTAACCTTTCTCCTTGACTTTTATCCAGGAACAGTTAGTTCGGATTAAGGAAAAGAAAGATCTTTTAGAGTATCTTCTCAGCGACAAGTGCATGAAGAAAACACTTACCGTCAGGGGAAGGAACTAACAAATAGATGGACTTAGTTGGAAAGTGAAGAGCGGAAGGTCACTTCCTACACCTCCTCGCCACTAAAGGACCTCTTTTCAAAAAACCAGGAACGCTTTTGAAAAGTCAAACAAAATTAAACAAACAAACACGATGCCCCAGATGTTTCATTTTTCAAACCCCACACCTTGAGGCGTCCTGGTGAGGAAGCTCACTTCAACTCTTAAGGGAGAAAGGCCAAGAAGCCTTCCAGGCTATAAGTCTGAGCCTGTGGCCAGTGACCCCTGCTTCAGGACTCCGCTGAGGAGCCAGTCAGCCGGCCCATGGCCTGGACTATTTATCTGCTTGCTAAACGGGTGGAAAGACTCCCCGACTTTGCTACGGAAAATATTCAGCAGGCTGGCCTCTCCCCTTTGCTAAGCCTGTCATGGTGGCATGACAAACAAAAAGAAAACATCACACTCCTAAGAAGCTTTCCTTTGGTATATTCTTTCTCTTCCTTTGGGCTTCCATACTAATAAAACTAAGAAAAATCTGAATATACAAGTTTGTCCTGTTTCTCTACAAATAAATACAGTGAGTCCATAGTCATAATAGTCAGATGTAATCTGGTAAAAAGTTACACATTTTCATTTAAAATAAAAACATTTCGACCTCTTTTTTTTTTTGTAGGAGAGGTAAAATCACTCTGTAATTCTTCTGCTATAAAATGGAGATATCTATGTCTCTGGTATTCCTGGCCCCTGCTAGTGATTTCTTGGTGACATCTTGACTTAAAAAAAATGTAAAGAAAGGGATAGAAAAACAAAAGATTGATTTATTGTGAATCTTTTTATCATGGCACTCCTGGACAGAAGCATGAGGGAAAACAAAAATAAAAATAATGACTCTGTTTTTTCTGCAACGGGGTCTGAATGTCCTAACCAAATCCGTATCCTGTCCCTGCCAAAAGCAGACCTTTAGGTATTAAAAACCAGAACAAAACAATCTCTGTTTAAATTCACTTCCCTTCTTCTATATTAACTTTTGAAATGCAATTTTAGATAATAATAATAATAATAATAATAATGAACAAATAAATTAATTGTGTAGTTAAAAAAAACTTCAATGTACTTGAGGAGAAAAAAAAATCTTTATTAAGTATAACTGTTTTTCTTATCATCATCAACATATTTTTTCATCAGTCTACCAAGCACACTCAACTTACTATTACATCATTTCCAGAAAGTTCCTCTACTGCAAAGCCTTGTAAAATATAGGCAAATAAAGATCGTCTTTGAACTGGGCTAAAGGCCAGGCTCCCACATTTTCAGAAAGACAATTCTACTGGTGGTTCGAGGGAGAAAAGAGGTATATGTAAATATTATAGAAAGATTTGGATAATTTTCCATTGCAGAGAGGCACAAATAGATTTTTCTTTGGGTGAGTGACTGTAGGGATAGATAGATGTCCTCACATGTATGAAAGGAATGCCGACTTTTGGATACTTGTATGTAAAGGTCTATGTGTATAACCACAGAGTAGTTGCTGTAGGGAAGGTTCCTCTAAGTTAGGGACTTTCTTGTTTCAGCAATAGTCCTTCCCTTCCAGACTTTCATTATCAGTTCAGGTAATAATTACCTTACGGCTGTTTCCTCTGCTTCTGTTAAAGAACAATTTCCTTTTTCTTTATACAGGAAACTGGCCCTACCTTTAATGAGAAAAAGGGGGAGGGGGGAATAGAGAATAAATATGCTACTTAGATTAATTTCATTGTGTCAAAGTATCATGGATTTAGACCTAAAAGGTACCTTAGAGGTCATTGAGTTTAACATTATCTTTCTGAATACCAAGTACCAAGCACAGAACTGGAGCTTAATAAATGCCTACTGAGATTGAATATGGTATACCCAATGGGGTATACTCATGAATGAGGGGATAGCTCATGAATGATAGGTCATAAGAATAGTGGGATATGTGAATGGATGGATGCCTTGGAAGAGTATATAAAATCCTAAAAATAATTTACCTCCAACATGATCATCATTTTTAGAATAAGATGCCATCTGAAGGTTTTATTGGTGGAGGATAGAGAAAAGAGAAGACAGTATTTGTAAGCAAGGGAGAAACAAAAAATCTTTGGGTTTTCTATGTATGGATATGTATGTAGCACATATAAGCTCTGCATGTTGGAAGGAGAAAGAGGCAGGGTATTATGTATTTACCTTCATAATGGTCCTTTATTTAGTAAGAACTGGGAAGGGTGAAAGAGGAATAGTGATCCATTACCTTCCTCACCCCCTCCTCACCTCCATTTTCTTTTTTGCCATTAAAGAAACACATGAATGCACTCTCTTTGAGTCCACAATTGAAAGCACAATCTCAGGCACACAAATACACGAAAGCACACACTCATGCAGATAAACAAACACATATTCAACCCCACTCAGGCCCAGTACCCCTATAACTCTAGACCTCAGAGGAAGCATATGTGTGTGAGATAGGGGTCAGGGGGTTCATTAATTCTGCCATTCTACTAGGAGGCTCTGTGGGAGGGGAAATCATAATCAGAAGAGTATGATTATAGAGAAGAGGAGGCTCACTAACATAGAAAATTTAGGATGATATGGCACTGATAACCATTGGTTTCAAATCATGTCTTTTGTATGGCCTATTTCTAACTTCTCTAATGCCAGATAGAATGTTTTCTCCTCTTTTTTCTTAACTACCCTTGTGGAAACATCTATTACAAAGAGGTATTATTTCAAAGGAGTTGTCCCAGTTACTGGAGGGAAAAGAAAAGCTCTTCCTTAGCTTCCTCTTAAATGTTTTCTGCAAAAAAAGGTGTTAAAATGTTCTCTCTCTTTTTTTTTTTCTTTCCCCTTGCCTCATGGGCACTGCAGTTCTATTCTAGCAAAGGCAGGTGGCTTATGTCACATCTCTGCAGGACCAGAGAGGCTTCTGGGAGAATGACTTGGGCAATAGTTAATATCCATGTTCTGGGAGTCCTCCAACTCAGGGCTAGGAATTTAGCTGGTGACCAATAAATGTTTGTTAAATTGAAATGGGGAGAATGGTGTTGTTCCAGGATGGTTTTTATTGCCAATTTATTGCTGGAAACAGGACAGTATTTGGAAACAGATGACATGAGGATGAGTAACCTTCTGAAGTCACATTTGGTGGAATATATGGCATTAGTAATAAAAACTAGTAATTATACAGTTGTTGTATAAGGGTTGTGAAGCACTCTATATTATCTCTCTGATCCTCACAACACCACTGTGGGGTGGATGCTATTCTTATACTTGCAAGGATACTAAAGAAGAAAAGAAACAGGTCAACAAATTCCAAGCTCCTTTCTTCACACTACAGAACCCCTCTACATATGACTGGCCATTCTTTCTGTTCTTAGCTCTTAAGAAATAGGCATCACTGGTAGGCAAGGGGTAAAGAACCCAATAGATTCCCTACTTCAACTCCTGATTCACAGAGGAAAAAGGTTCTGATACAGAACGAGCTTCCCAAGCTCCTCTATTTCTCTTTCCCCCCTCTTCATCTTCTCCTCCCTTCTTTTCATCTCCTACCCCTTCCTACACCTCCCCTCCCCCATCCTTCCATCTCCTCTTCCTAGAAAAAAAAAAAGAGTTCAAGTCTTGACACCCACCCTCTGGTCTTTAGTATGCCCTGCAGCTCAGGACTGAGCTAGTGTAATGCGGAGCTGGAGGGGGAGGAGGTAATGTTTTCTGGGTCCCTTCTGAAGAATGGAGGAGGATGCTGTGAAGCAAGAGTGGAAAATGCAGGGGAGCAGCTGCTGCTCTAGGTC
The DNA here is from genome assembly GCF_027887165.1 of Monodelphis domestica. Lineage (NCBI taxonomy): Eukaryota > Metazoa > Chordata > Mammalia > Didelphimorphia > Didelphidae > Monodelphis > Monodelphis domestica. The sequence continues at coordinate 597,234,541 of NC_077227.1, read as the reverse complement.
TGGGGGTCTGGGGGTGGGGAGAGAAGGCACGATTAGGGAGCCAGATCCTGCAGTTAGAGGGCAGGTTTAATCCTTTCAGGTCTCTCTCTGCCTCCTTTATAACCATTCTCTAATCAAACCCCAGACATCTGCCCTATACGTCACATTTTCTTTCTGTTCAGGTTTAAAGAGGCACCTCCTTCAATTCCTCAGACCCCCTAGTTACTGCATTTTGCTTCACGACTCCTCCATTTCAACAGATTTCTGAGGGGTCCTCTGAAACATTAGGAATAATAAGCAATAATTAAATTAGGAAGCTCTTTCGGCGATGGGCTGGGGCAATGGGAGGTGTCAGGCTCTCTCCCTAAAGGACCTTGGAAAAGCTCTCTCATTCACTCCTCCCCATCCCCCAATTTTCTTCAGTCCCAGCCCTTCATCTACATCCATCCCTGCAGCACAGTGACCCTGGCTTCCCATCAGATGCCCCCAGAGCATTCACAACAACCCACCTGTCCTCTAGGCATCGGAGTTTGTCTTTTCAAGGGCACAACCAGACCCGACGTCGGAAACAAAAACGCAGACTGGGGGAACTGATGGTCCTTATCCACATAAAAAACGTACTCGCACACAGAGGGGGGAAAGTATCTATAGTGGCATCTGCAGTACACAAACGCACGCACGCACACAGGTCAATGCGAACATACACGCGGAGGTCTCCACACAAACACACCTATGTTGCAGAGACCACACACACGTACACGTACGCACACACACCCCTCCTCACCCGGCAGGCCCTAGCACAAGGCTAGCCCTGCCCGCAGTCGGTGCACGTCCCCTCCCTGTCTCCGAGACACGGCCGCTGCCCCAGTTGCTGCTGCAGTGCTGCGCTATGCGGAACCTCCAGTCGGCTCTGACCAAGACCGATCGACGATGCTGCTCAGCCCCATTCTTGGCATTCACCGCGTGCCTTAATTGTATGGACATTTAAATCAAGGTCCGCTGTGAACACGGAGAGAGAGGCTTTCTCCTGAGGGAGGGAGAGAGGGTTGGGGGGGGGGGGGAGGGAGAGAAAAAGAGAGAGAGAGGGAGAGAGAGAGACAGGGGAGAGAGAGAGAGAGACAGAGAGACAGACAGAGAGGAGAGAGAGGGGGAGGAGAGGGAGAGAGGGAGAGAGATAGAAAGAGGGAGGAGGGGAGAGAGAGAGAGAGAGAGAGAGAGAGAGAGAGAGAGAGAGAGAGAGAGAGAGAGAGAGAGAGAGAGTAAAGAAAAAAAGAGGGGTGTGTGCTCATGGTAGGGTGAGGGACTTGAAGGGGGGGTGTCGAGAAAAAAGGACAGTAGCATCCTCCCTACCCCAGCCCCCCCACCCCCGATACACAGACAATGAGATAACAGCGAAGTCTTCCAATGGCTCTTTGTTCTCCCCCCGATCCTTTTTTCATCCAGGCTCTTCCTGCAAAGCGAAGGGGGTGGGGTGGGAGGTGGAGGTGGAAATGGAGGGAGAGAAGCATTCCTTCCCCCATTTTAAATACTCCTTCCCTTTACCTCTTTCTTTCCTCTCACCTCTCCCTCCCTCAGCTTCAGACAATAGGGGGAAAAAAAAAACCCATCAAAGAAACCCACCTCGTCCTAGAGAAGCAAAGCCAACACCTATCTTCTCCAGCTTTCTTTTACCCATCTCTGCCCAGGAAGAAAAGGGAGGGGTGGGGTGGGGGGTGGGGTGGAGGGAGAAGGATGGAGAAGAAAGACAAGGAGGGAGGAAAGGGGCTTGCCGCTGCTGACAGGGCGGCTGCCTCCTCTACCTCTGGTCTCGGAGTCACTGCATAACACAGTCTCCTCCAGTATTCCGCAAAAAAACGGTCTGCTGCAATAAAAGGGCCTGGATTGCAGCAATAAACCGTCCCGGGCTCGCCTGCTGCAGTCAAGTCCTTTTGCTTAGGTCCCAAGTGGTGATGGGGGGATGGGGTTGGGGGGGGGGGGGGAAGAAAAGAAAAAGAGAAAAAAAAACCCATAAGAGTGGGGCCCATCTGGCTTCTCATCAGCTTTGTCAAGTCTTGCATACGCTAAAATGCTAATGACCTAGATAGCTCATGCAAAATGCAGCAGAGAGGGAGGGAGGGAGGAGGGAGGGAGGGAGCAAGGGAGGGGGGGGGGAGGAAGGGGAAGGGGGGAGGAAGAGAGGGAGAGAGAAAGAGAAAGAGAGGAGGGGGAGGGGAGAGAGAGAAAGAATATGTCTTAGAGACACCCCTACATATATCCTCCCTCTCTACATCCAGCCAATGTGCCTTACCAGGTGATGGGGTGGACTTTGATCTAAAAGGTCACCCGACTGTAATGAAGATATATCTGGGGTACAGGATGTTGAAAAAAGGGAGAGAGAGATCCCTAAATCATACCATACGGTCTACAAGGAATCAAAGAAATCATTTCAAGTCCCCTCCCTCTTCTTGTTTACACACCATAGACATTCACCTTTATATATGTGTGGGTATACTTATATATAGATACACAAATATACATAAATATATTCTCCCTCCGAAGACATCTATACAATATTGCTGGAGCTAGACTTTCCCCCATCAATACTCAACCTGTAAAGAGGAATCAAAACATGTCTTTCTCCTCATCTCTCCTTCTTCCACCAAATACAGCTTATCCATGGCCTCTACATTTCAAGACTCTCTCTAAATGTCACATTTACCCATCCCTCACCCCACCCTTTCATTATCCTCTAACACCGCAGAAGGAATATCTCCTTCAATATCGTCTTTTTCTAAACGGATCATTGAACTTCCACCATACCCCTACTAGCCCATCATAACACTCCAATCCTATGCTAGAAGAGGGTGATGAGAAGGTTCCCACCTTCTCAGAGAGAAGAGGAGTAGGAGGAATCCGGAAAGAGAAGTTGCTGCATCCACAGATTTAAAAAAAAGAGATTAAATTCACTTTTATCATCCTCATCCTGCATCTTCCAAAATGAGAGGGAGAAGAGGGAAGAGAAAGCAGAATCAAATGATAGTAGTAGTAGTAGTAATAATAATAAAGTACCTTATAAGGACAAAAAATGTCAAACCCCAAATTCCCTCTCCGAAGCTCAAATGCCTTGGCGCCTTTCTGTCGCAGAGAAAAGCTGTGCGAGATTTAGAGAATGCTCCTCCAACACCCTTCTCTCTTTCTCAGGTCTCATCCCTCCAACCGGATGATGCAGCAGCGGCCGCAGAGAAGGCGAGTCGAAGGTGCTGGGGCTGGGTATCAATCCAAGGTTTCCTTTTTTTTTTTTAGGGGGCTGGTCACTGACAGCAGCATCCCAATCCATGCCCACGAAAGCCAGGCAGCATCTATCGGGAATAAAAACCGAAAAATGTAAAGAGGTAGAAACAAAACCAGAGATAAAAGATAGAGGGAGAGCAGAGAAAGGAAAGAGGGAGGAAGGGAAAGAAAGAAAGGGAGAGAGAGAGAGAGAGAGAGAGAGAGAGAGAGAGAGAGAGAGAGAGAGAGAGAGAGAGAGAGAGAGAGAGAGAGAGAAGGAGGAGGAGAAGAAGAGGAGGAGGAGGAAGAGGAGAGGGAGGAGGAGAGGGAGGAGGAGGAGGAGGAGGAGAAGAAGAAAAGGTAACCAAAGGCTGCTAGTTGAATAATATAGATAAACACCAATCAAAGAACAGATTGGTGGCCAAGGTCGTATCTTTCCCAGAGCATCCAGGAAAAGCAAGCGACCAGGAAGCAGGCGATGGTGGTCTCTCCACCTTGCAGGAGAAAATAATAACCATGATAAGGAACATCATCATCATCATAATGATAAAAAATTCAGGATTTCCCTTCAGTGAACCAGAGCATGCGTGCAGAAAGAGGGTTGCTGCTGCTGCTGGTGGGCAAGGCTAGCGGATCAAAAGGCATTCGTATATTAATCATTATAATGTGCAGAGAGCAGGAAGCCTTTTGCATTGGAAAGTCTGTTGCTCCAGCTAACTTATATGAAGTGAATTTTGCAAAGGCTAAAGAAAGAAATGAAAACGGGGAAGGGACGGAAGGGAGACGGGAGAGAGAGAGAGAGAGAGAGAGAGAGAGAGAGAGAGAGAGAGAGAGAGCGCAAGCGAGCATTTCTGGGGGTCTTCCAAGCTACCCGTCCTCTAGTGAGGATGAACTTTATTATTATTGTTGTTATATCTTTAAAGGATTATTAATCTCAAAGAAATCACATCTGCTTACTGTTTCCCGAAAACAAGAGGATTAGAATGCTCGCGGATCAAGCCTGAGCCTTCTCTGCTTCCCCACTCTCCCGGTCTTTGAACGCTCACACGTCATATTCCTTGCCCCCCGTTACCTCCCTTCCTCTTTTTGCTCAGCTGCTGTCATAGGAAATGAGGATTTGGGGGGAAGTGGAGGATCATGGAAAAGTGGGAAAGGAAGAGCTGGAAGAGGTTCGACCTGCAACCCTTTCCCCTTCCTCTGTCCTCTCCCTACTTCACTTCTATCAGTTTTCATCCCCAGGGCGTTTCCTCTTTACAAATCATTTTGGGATCTGCTGCTGTTTGTGCCTTCAACCCCTTAAATGCGCCTGTGCGCGCTCCCTCCTCCTAGGGATCCCGGCCACCACACCGACTTCATCCACTCCTTGCAGATTTCTCCCAGCCGCACGTAGTGCAGCTGAAGCTGAAAACCAGGCAATCTCGCTCGCCCCCGCCCCCGCCCCCGCACTCCCCACATCCCACTCCCCACCCCCACCTCCGGCTGGAGTCTCTCCCCTCCAAGCATCCAGCCATTTATTTACTTCCTTATTTATCATTTAGCCATTCGACTTCGCCAAGAGAGGTGATGGTATTTTTTTTGTTTTTGTTTTTGTTTTTGGTGGGGGGCAGTAGAGAATGGGAGATCCGGACTCTCGAGTCCTTCCCTTCGGTGCGAAGCTTGCGGAGGTTGGGATAGGTTTGTTGGGATTTTGCCAGCCCGAGATGCTCAGCTTTGGGGGCGGGGACCGGCTGGCTTTTGCAGCTGACATCACTGCAGAGAGAGGATGAGCAAGCTCCTTGGGCTACTGCGGGGTTAGGGGGGGATTTTGCAGTTTTTCCTCTGACAATCTTCAGGAGAAGGCTAGATGGATGGATAACTAAATAGGCAGATAGGTAGGTATGGATCAATAGATACATATACCGAAAGACTTAGCCGCCCACCCTACGAGATTCAAGGTGAATGTGAAGGAGAGATGGACACGCGCATGCAAGCAGACGTGCGCGAGCTTTAAACTGCAAGTCCAGATGCACAGGAGAGATAGGCAGAGTGCGCGTGCACGTAGATCTGTCTTGTTTAAATTTAGAAACATTTAGGTGATGCCCCTTCATTCTTCCGGTGTGCTTGGTGGTAACCTTGTTATATTGCAAGGACGCAGAGTAAGCTGCATGGTAAAGAAGAAGGAGAAGAAAAAGGGAAAACCAGACTCCGAATACGAAAGAAAATCTTTCCATTTTTCCAGCGAGGGAAGTTTTTATGAGTCCATGCTTCCAGCCTGGATCTATGTAGTCCTTTTCCATAAATGAACTCTTCTGCCTCCTCGTTCTTCTCCCTGCTTCACTCATAGCATTTGCTTTGACGATGACTACAAAAATCTAAATGTGTCTCTGGAAACATTGCTATTATTGAAAAGTAAGCATTAGCTTCAACATTAAGCCCTCCTCTCCCCCAACTAAAAACGACTAGTCCCAACACAATCAGTTAAGTAAAACGAATCTACTGGGATTGCCGCAGTTGCGTGAAGATGAACGCACAGAGACAGACTTCTATAAATGAGTATTTCCAGTGGCACAGCTGACCTCAGGCACTTTTTTACTTTCGAATTGTGCACTTCGCTTTTTGAAGGTTGTTGAAAACTTACCTCGGAGGAGTCAGAAAAAAGGTTTCAAGAAAAGAAACAAGTCCTAACTGGCATTTTTTTTTTAGGAAGGGAAGATGCTTTAATGGAAGAAAATAATCAGGTTCCCAAGAGAAGGCAATGTGCCTGTAAGGAGAAAGTTTTGGTCTAAACGTAAAAAAAGAAAACCTAGTAGCATAAAAACAAAACAAAACTGTTAATATGAGTACTTAATATGAGATTTAGACTGCAGTTGCATCTGCAAAGAAGTCACCATCTCCGGCACTTCACTGGAGAACGTTACTCTTCTGATCTCCCCCTTTGTTTTTTATCCCCCACAAGCTCAAAAAAGTGGTCCAGAGGGTAGAGACCACAGTAGTTTGTTTCAGAACTTAAACTGCAGAGGAATTCCCATCCTGGACCTTTGTTGTTGGTGGTTATATTCTAGGACATAGATTCGTGAATGACACAGCAAAGGGGATGAAAATATTACTCTTTTCCACTTAAAAAAAAAAGCAAACAATTCATAACAGCCTGCCTTTGTTCAGATGACAACTGTTTCTTTTCATCTTCTCTTCTAGTGTTATGGGGTCTTTGCTGTTCCCCTTTTAGGGGTGGGGGAAGGGGGAGAAGAGAAAGATCTGTTGTTTAAGTGCAATGCAGTTCTCTGTAGGTCTAGCTAGAATATCTTAAATGATGATTCCTGGGTTTAAAAAGCAGCTGATGCTGAATTAATAGTTAAAATGTACCCCTGGGGCCTTCTCTAGCTAGGAGGAGCAAGAATCCTATCTTACTTCACTTAACCCACATATTGCCCAGATATTTATAACCGTTCTGAAATATTCTGGGCTGTTCTCTTTAATGCCTCAAACTCTGGGCTTACGTGATCTCTGCCCTTGATCAGGTGCCACCAAAAATATTAACACATTAAGAAATGACATCGTGAAACTGCCCCAAATCGGATTGCCTGGGATGCTCCAGGCCCATATGGCTCGGCAGCTGTGCTGACTCCACTTGAAAAGACACCATTGCCCCTCGAATGGCATCAACCAGGGGTTCCCCAGAGAGCTCAAACATGACCTAAGTATTAACTTAGCCTGGGGTATGAATGAGTTAAATCTCTTCCATATCAGGATGGTTTTTTTTTAAAGTACAAAAACCAGAAAACAAAATTAAAAACCCCCAACAACAAAATAGGTGGGGTTTTGAAATCGTTGTACCGTCTTCATTCTTGTCTACTTTTTTTGCTTTAAGGAGCACAACAGAAATAACCACTCATCAGCTTACCTCAAGCATTAGCTGAACAGACTGAAGTCAAGGGAGATTGGGGGGGGGGGGGGAGGAACATATATTACTTGCCAAGAGCACCATGTGTCAGTGAAATTTGTGGTTCTGCATTTAGGGAAGCTGGGGTTCTGACCTCAGCCAATGCCCCAGCCTTAACTATAAAAGTATAGCTATCACAGTTTGATGCCCTTAGCTGAAAGATGAAACACTGCATGGAAAAAGAAAAGCCCATTATAGACTGCAGCCAGATTTAATTTTTAATATGATGGCGTATCCTCTAACACATTCTTCACTGGTGTTTGCGTTCAGAATGAGTGATTCACTTGCTCTGTGGCAGGCATCAGAATAACGTTCAGACTGCCTGAGTGGGGCTGCTTTTGTAACATAACCTAGTTTAAAAAGATGTCCCCAAATAGAATATTCTATAGCCTTCCAGTTGCAGAGACTGAGGAAATTAAGTTCAAGTTTTGCTCATCTTGCTTTGTGTAAAGCTCAGTGGGGTAATATCAAAAAACAAGACTTGTTTCCAGTAAAATTTATGGGTGTAAGAGATTGTTTTTAAAGCCAAAGATATGAAAGGGTTCAATATATGGATATATGTATATGCTCTGCAGCTTGTTGTATAGGCTCCTTATAAAGTGATTATCTCATATATATGGATATACATACATATACTCATATTTTTTGAAAATACTGGTTTCTCAGACCTTAACAGACACTTAACCAACACTACACAGGATAAAAAAAGCTTTCATAGATGAAACTGGAAAACAAAATTTATAAAAAAGCTGTTTAGAAATATAAGTTCTAGGCTACTAGTCCAATGACTGGAATGAAACTGAAGCATCTTTGCAAGTTGCCTAGATGAAATGCTTTCTTTCTCTTTCAAATTAATTTTAAAACATCAAATGAACCTTATAGATTCAGACTTCTTCAACCATCTTTGGAAATGGGTAGAGATGCTTTGGCCTTTGTAATATCCATTCATCTATCTATCTATCTATCTATCTATCTATCTATCTATCTATCCATTCATCTATTGTCTATATATCTTTCTTTCCTCCCTCCACCCCTCTCTCTTTCTTCCTCTTATCTTTCTTACAAAGCTAAAGACCAGCCTTCTGCTGTATCCTTCTGCTGTTTTAACTTTCAGATTTTATTTGAATGACATGTGTCATAGAACCACAGAGTTGGGAAAGACCTTAGAGGTCATTTACCTCAACTCTTTCATTTTATAGATGAGGAAATTGATGTCCAATGAGGGTGAGACCTGACCAAACTTGCTCTCTTGGATCCTTTTCAAAATACCTCATTTTGCCATTATAACTTTCTAGCTGAACTTTCAGCTTGCCTGTAATTTGAGATGAGAGCAAATAGAACAAATACAAACCCTGTAGGTTATTCATTTTATATATATATAAATGAGCTCTAAAATTCTTCCATTTTCCTTGAACTTCAGCTAATTTTTACATTCCTAAAGAACATTTTTTTTAAATAGAGGAAGTGGTTTTTGTAAGGTTTGGGGAATGAAGGGGGGGATTGATACAAGAACCATAGTGTTGTGAGTATACCATATACTGTTCTGTGTTAAGTAAATGAATACGTTAGAAGTGGAGAGGTTTTGAGGGAGGGAAGCAGTTTCTGTTCAACACATAGAATGAGCTCATAGATTGTTTTAAGGGCAAAAGGAAGCATTTTCTCCACATTTCTCCTCACCCAGCTCACAATTCTCTAGGTGTCCCCCCCCCCAATAGATATAGTAGTTATTAGGTCAAAGATGCTTGGTATGGAGAACTTGTGAACAAAATAATTTTTATTTTATTAAGAGAGGAAGTCAGAATGGTGTAATGGAAAAACCACTAGACTACAAATCAGGACACCTAGTCTATCTTCTCAGTTTTGTCCTTGCTTTATTTCTACTATGAACTTGCTGTGAGATTCGGAGGCAAATCATTTTACCTTTGTGGATCTCGGTTTTCTCGTCTGTAAAATAAATGGATAGGACTAAGTGGTGTCCAAGGTCCCTGTTTTGGTTTTAAGATTCCATAATCTACTGCAAAGGAAGCAAAACAAAAAAAAAAGTGAAGGTAACATGTTTCTGAATCTGAGAAATATTCTCTCCATCTAAAAATCTACCTGGCTAAGTCCATATGGGACCTGGAGGATTGAAAGCTTGGGGGAAGGCATTTTATTTTGTATGTGCTTACACACACTTGCCTGAAGCTCTTGCTCCTGTGTTTAAATGGCATTCATCTGAAAGTATAACCTTTTTTATTCTGATTACTCTCTGGGTCAGGAAAAGGTCCTTGTGTCAGGTGAAAGCATTTTTTCCATTCCCCTTTGTGCCATCCAGCACAATATAAATGTCTGCCTACTGTTTGTTCACATAAGCAGATTTAAAAGCTCTCCTACTTAGCCCTAAATCCTGACCTAGATTGCAGGACCAAGTCTAATGATTCATTTGCAATGCTTATGATGGGCAGCTCCTTTAGTCCCCCCCCCCCCTTTCTTCTTTTCTCCTCTCCTTATTCAGGAGTAAACCTTTAGACCATTACCAACTGCTATTGCTCTAAGTAAATATTTTGGTTCTATTGCTATGCACGAAGTAGGAGGTGATTTTCTCATAAATTATCTGTCCCAGAGAGAAGGACTACATCCCACCAGAGAGGCAGAAATTTTTTTGCATTTTTTTATGCCCAAGATTTGTGGCTTTTTTGGGTGCTGGTAGTGGATTCTGGAAGGGAGAGTGGAAGTAGGAAAAATGTGACAAAATCTTTTTTTTTTTCTTTATGGGTTTAATGGTTCTAGACCTGTTAATTTTATTGACCTGACATTGGCATGAGCATGATGTCTTTCCTTACCCAGAGAATGAATGAGGTACTAAAATGGTGGTAAGCCAACAAAAGCTATTAGAGATGGGGTGCCCTTGTCTCTACTCCATGCAAAGATAGCAGAACATGTATTAGTCATTATGAACTCATTGTTCTTAAAAGAAAAAAGTCCCCACAAATGAAGAGATGCCAATTGATTTGTCCTTTCAATATACAAACCAAAGACCAAATTAGAGTGAATCAAAATCCTCACCAAAAAGAGGACAATCAGAAATGCAAGGAAATAACCACATTTGTCTCATCTCCTGAACCATTATGGATTTGGTTTAGAAGATGATTTAAGTGAATTTGGATTACTTTTAGGTGCCCAACTGGAAGTGAGAAATATGGCCATTTGAGGCAAAAATAAATCTGCAGAGAAAGGAGAAAAAGGAGAGGGGGGGGGGAAGCAGTTTGGTAGGGAGAGGAGTTGGAAAGGAAAGAAGAGAATGATTTGGTGTAGGAAGCAGAAGGGCAGAAGGGTATAGAAAGAGACTGCCTAGATAGAGGCCTTGGATTCAGAGGTCCTGGGTTGAATGGATGTTATTTACTACTGTCTGTGTGGTTTTGGACAAGTCACTTAAACTCTCCAGGAGTTGACTTCCTCCTCTATGAAATTAGGGCTTTGGACTTAATGACCTCTAAGTTCTTTTCCAAGTTCTAAATCTAGGAAGTTAAGATGAAAGGGCAGTTTGGTGGGGAAGAAGGAAGCAGTAGTTTAGTGGGTAATCCAAAGGGAAGGAGGAGGGGGTAGTTTGGTGGGTTTCTACCTGAAAATGTATTGACGACATTTGGATTATTTATATCCCATTGCCAACATTGAGAAGACACCTTGTTGTTTTCCATAAAATGTAATCATTGTTCCCACTGTGTTGAACAGTACCAAGCAAATTTTCTCTATGTATAACCCCTATAATGTATAAGTATTGAGGAGAAAAAAAAATGCTCTACAGCCTTGTGAACTAGCTAGCAACAGAAATGGGTGTTTATCTACTTTCCATCTTTAATTTAAAGAGTAAAGTTGATACACACTCATATAACCTTTACAAATAAAACAAATGAGATTTCCTAGCAGGTTTCCTATAAAGAATAAGACAATTATGCTATAATGTAAAGTGTGGATGAAAAAAGTTTCCTTAGCATTTGTCACTCAAGGCTTCATGTACCATGTTGAAGCAAACAGTGAGACTGACAGAGCTGATGAAAAACACCACTTAAGATAATTTTTTCGGCTAAACTCTGTTGTACACTATGCAAATATGATTGCCAAAGTGGGACATTATCAACACTTTAATGCTAGTTATCTTTCAAAGATGATACTTAGAGTAATCAACATAAACTCAGTATACAGTATCTTAAATAATAAAAATGTTGGCTTGCATCACTCTGACATCTTCATATGACCCAGAAAGACTGGATATATTGATGTAGGGGATCTATAATTATAATAACAGTATGCATTTAAATAGGAGCTTAACAGTATCTGTAACGTTACTGGGAGGAGGCAGAGATGTGAAGATGCTGGCAACTGAAAATAATTTAGAGCACTGGGCTTAGAACTCAGAAAGACCTGCATTTAGACATTTCCTGGTTGTTTGATCCTGGGCAAATCATGTAACAACCCCTAGCTGCCTCAATTGTAAAGTGGGGATAATAATAGAAGCTTCTTCCCAGGGTTGTTGTGGTGATCAAAATGAGATAATATTTGCAATGCACTGTACTTTGGTTTTGCCTTTAGTGCCTGGAACATAATAGTTGCTTAATAAATGCTTATTCTGTTCTTTCTTTCTCTTTCCTTAGGTTAGGTGGTTATAAACCGACCTAGGGATAGGGGAGGAAAAATTAAAGGTTATTCTATCCTGTTGTTAAGAGTATTGCTTTCAACACTACAAAGAGCTGTGACAGAATCATGTGACAGAAGCTTTGGACCATATTTGTTACACTGACACCTTTATGGTGTCAAGAGAACTACAGGAAGGCATGTTGGATAGACTCTCCACAGAACATTTACAGGAGGACTTGGAAAGAGTTATGGAAGGTGAGATAATACATCTGTATCTTTGAATGGAAGACCCACAAGAATAAGATCTAGTTGGTATTAAACTGCCCAACACTATAATGGACAGGTTTAGTAAGAACCATATCCAAGAGGGGTACAATGAAATATTTTTAATATTAAGAAGCCCCCAGAAAGAGATATAGAGCACATAAAAATGTAGCCAACTTAGATGGGAATCTTCTAGCAAGGGCCACACCCCTTTTTATATGAGGATGAAGAAAACAGAAAATGTGGCACAGTGAAGAAAGAAAGCCTTGTCCTCAGAATCAGAAGACCTTGTGCCTAGCTGTATGACTTTGGGACCAGTTGCTTCATCTTTCTAACCTCAGTTGACTCATGTTTAAAATAATGGAGCTGAACCAGATAATCTTTAAGGTCCCTTTTGGCTCATCTGTGAGCTCTCCAAGACTGAGGGAGATTAAAATGAAACGGGTGATGGAAGAAGGAGTGGGTGAAACAAAATGTTACCTTCCCTCAGTTGTTCTTGAGATAGTGTTTTGTGTGCTCCAACCTTCACATTTACCCCATCATTTACCCACACAAAAACATGTGACTTGTCTGCAAATAAAGATCTTTGGGCAGTGGAATTCTTTGGCAATGAAAATATGTACCTTTATAAGAAGTAGCATTAAAAGTAATTGTTGTTGTGCTCCCCCTGCTTATACACTAGGCAACTACTCCCGGTTCTGACTCTGTGTTTTTTAATTTGCTAGTCTTGCATATTCAAATTGTTGAGCAAGTGAAGCAGGGAAAGATGGTATCCCTTGCTTGGAGAGTATCTTGCACACTTAATGGACATAGAAGCCATTTCTTAATCAGTAGTGACCATAATGCTCCTATTAATAATAATGACATTGAATCAAACCCCAACAACCCTGATGTATCGTAGAAATACACTTGGACATGCTCAATGACTTAATTCCTTGCTTTAGGAAATCATTGACTGCTGGTGTTGGAAGGGGATTTGGAGGTTATCTAGTCCAGGGGTTCTTAATCAAGGACCAGGAATTTCACAAAACCTTGATAATTATATCTCAACACGACTGTCTTATACTTCTAAATATTTTATCTTATGCTTCTAAAATGTTATTCTGAAAAGTGGTCCATAGTCTTCATTAGACTGCCATTGGGGTTCATTGATGCAAACAGATTAAAGACCTCCCTGTAATATAAACCTTTCCTTAAAGAGGAGGAAACTGAGATGGAGGGAGATGAAGTGACTTGAATAAGGTGTCTTGGGACTAGTAACTCAAAGTTACATACATAAGATTTTGTCCATTGTTTTCCTTTGTTCCTTCCTTTCCTCCTCCCTCCCTCTCTCTCTTCTCTCTCTCTCTCACTCTTTCTTTCTTTTGTCCTTCCTTCCCTCCTTCCCTTTGCCTTCTGTCTTAGAATAAATACTAGATATTGGTTTCAAGGCAGAAAAACGGTAAGACAAATGGGGTTAAATGACTTACCCAGAGCCACACAGCTAGGAAGAGTCTGAGGACAGATGCTCACCTATTTGACCCTTATCCATTATTTTTCACAAATCATAGTCCAATTTTTCTTTTAATTAAGTCATTGCTTTCCTTCCTTTCTTATCAGTTATGTGATTACTTATTTCTGTTTTTCTGAGATTTGATCAATTCTGGAATATTATTCTTAGCAGAAGGGAAACATTTCCCAGGACATAAGGACAGTAGGCTGTATGTGTTGAATTTTTTACTTATCATCTTCCATGTAATAGTGCTTAATACTTTGTTAAGGCAAAATTTTGAGATAGGCAGACTTCAAGGTTACCAGCCTTCTCTCCATGCATGCTACCTGTCCCTTGCCCCCTGCCCCCTTTAGTGCCCGAATGTCTTCATGTTCTTTTCTCCATGGCTCTCAAAAACCTGATCTCAGAAAACCATCAATCCTTTACACTTTAGTATGAATTTAGGGACATGGACTACCTTCCAGGAGTATATATGATTTTTGCTTTCCCTCTAATTATAAGGGATTCTGTCCCTTGATAAAGGATTGTAAAGAACCACTTATGAAAGAAGTTCTTAGGGAAAAGAAGACTTTCTCTGGCCCTCTTGAAATGTTAGTCCCACCTTTTATCCTAAGTTTCCATTTTTATCATAAAAGTCAATTGAGGTAGCCTAAAACCTCTTAGAATCATTTGGAAAGACTCCAAGTAGAACTAATGAAATTCCATCTATTATCTCTGCTCCTACCATCCTTTCTCTAATTGGGGCAAAAACCTAGAGCCCCATCTACTATTGTCTAAAAGGCTTTTCTAGACTCTTCTTTGCCCCAAACTCATCTTTTAGTAGGTTTGGCTTCTGGGTGAAGTTTAATAATTCTGAGATTTTCAATACCTTCTAGTCAATGTGGAGAAAGAGATAGATGCAGAGAGGAGACTAAAGTTATGAGAATGAGCTGACTCATCCACCATTTGGCTGTTCTCTTAAAGGTGCCATTTTGTGCCAAGATATCTGAGTGGCAGAAAAGCAAGGAAAACCTAAATTCTTACAAAACCGTGGAGGAAACTAGAACTAGAAAAATGAACACTTCACATGAGTAACATCTGTAGAATTTTAGATAAGGAAATTTTTTAGTTGTATGAAGGCTGCAATAATAATAGTAACTGACACTGATATCATACACCAAAGTTGGCAAAACATTTGCACATATTATCATATTTGAGCTTCATAACAACCCTGTATTAATAACTGGTTGTTCCTTAGTCATTTTTAGTTCTTTGTGATTTGGGGTTTTCTTGGCAAAGATACTAGAGTAGTTTGCCATTTCCTTCTCTAGTTCATTTTACAGATGGGGAAAATGAGGCAGACAGGGTTAAATGACTTGTTCATGGTCACACAGCCTAGAAAGTGTTGGAGGCCAGATTTGAACTCAAAAGTTGACTCTTCCTGATTCCAAGTCCAGTGCTCTAGCTGGCAATAGGTACTTGAGGTACTATTATCCCCATATGAAAGATGGGAGAAATATAGTTCAGTGAACTTGAGCAATTTGCCCATCATCACATAGCCAGGGTTTGCTGGCATCTACAAGCAATGCTTTTCTTTTCTTTCTTTCTTTTTTTTTTGAACCTTATATTATAAGACTGAACTTCAGTCTTATAATTAATACCTTTTTGGTTTCAAGGCAGAAGAGCAGCAAGAGCTAGGAAATGGGGGTTATTTGATTTGCTCAGGATTACATGGCTAGAAATATCTGAGGCCAGGACTTCCCATTTCTGGACCTGGTTCTCAATCCACTAAGCAACCTAGTTGTCCCCCAGCAATGCTTCTCAATGACAATGCCTGCATAGACATTATCTATGAACTTAATGACTTCGATCATAGAAACATAGATTTAGAGTTGAAAGAGACTTTTGAAATAATTTACTCTAGTGCCCTCATTTTGTGGGTTAGGAAACTGAATCCCAGAGAAGTTACTTACCTAAGGTAGGAGGGAGTAAACTCTTGAAACACTGGAACTATTTTATTTTTGTCTTTGTATTCCCAGCATAGTGCCTGGCACATAGTAGATGCTTGATAAATCTTTGCTGAATTGAACTCAGTGTCTCCATTTAACATATGCAAAATCAGGACTTGAGAAGTTAAGTGATTTATACAATGTCACAGAATAAGTGGTGGAATTGGGACTTAAGCTCAATTCAGTGCTCCTTTGAAAGTAGTCCTACGTCCTTAGCTGCAGCTCTCTTACTTTAAAAATAGGGATATTAGGGGACGATAGTTTTCCTAAGCCCTTGTCCTTCCTTCTGTCTTAGAGTTGTTACTAAAACAGAAAGAAAGAATTTTTAAAAATGGGGATGATAATAAATGTTTATTGATTGATGATTCCTACCTTGTCCTATCTCACAGGGATGTTGTGAGAAGATGAATGTAAAAGCACTTTATAAATTGTAAAGAGTTATGCAATATTACTATTATTATTGTTAATAATAATACAAAGAAAACTAGATAACACGTGAAAAGATTTTGTCAATTTTAAAAACTATGAAATGTAAGTTGGTATCATGATAATGATGAGGAGGAAAATTATGAAATTAAATCATTATGTCTCTTGTAATTCATCTCCCTTTAAAATGTAAATACTTCTTTGGAGAAGTAAGTCATTATTAGACCTCAACTTTCCCAGGACATTGATATGATTATCAGATCTTTATGCGAGAAAGGCCTTGAGAGAATGAGAGAAATTTTGACTGGCCAGGTTCAAGGGGAAAAAATACTTGGAGCACTAAGTATGTAGATTTGGGGTGTTAGAGGGAAAACTGCTGGGAGTTAGAGAGGGAGGAGTCTAAAGAACATACAAAGATCTTGAAAGGAAGGGCTGATGAAATTTGCTTATATTGTTTTATCCAATCCAGCTCTTCCTGTGTTATCATTTGCTAGTGGAAAATTTTAAATAACCATTGGCTAAAGTGGTTTCATTCAGTGGAGGGGCTAAAGATTTCTTTCCCAAAATTTGTCCTTGTTTTTGCCATTCTGAAGACAAGATGAGGTGAAATCAGAATGAAAGGATACTCTTGTCCACAGTGTGGAGCTACTGCAACTGAGTAAGTGTTCAAAAATTTAATAGTTGAGATCCAGGAAATACAAGGGAAAAGAGAAACCCTAGTTCCTGGTTTCAGGTGGGTGGGAGGGGATGTGTAAAAATAGGGAGACACCTGGAGGATGAAACTCAATAGTTAAGAGTTAACTTGAAAAAAAAAAAACAGGCAGGACTGCCTTATGTAGTCAAGACAATGAGCCATAGCCCATTTTGAAAGGTCTAAAAAAAATTCAGGTAAGGGAAACAAGGTAGCTCAGTGAATTGAAAGACAGGCTGGAAATGGGAGGTCCTGGGTTCAAATTGGCCTCCTAGTTGTGTGACCCTGGGCAAGTCACTTAGTCACATTGCCTAGTACTTACCACTCTTCTGCTTTGGATCCAACACAGTATTGATTTTAAGACAGATGGTAAAAAAAAGAAATTAAGTAGAACCACTGAGCTTTCCAATTGGCTTTTTCTCTTGTTTGGTCTTCAAGGACTTCAGAATTTATCTAGAATTGAACCTTTTCATATTATTAAATGAGATATAATATGTATAGTTTCTTGTGGCCCTCAAACTACTACATAAATGTAGTTAGTAGTGGTAGAAGTATTAAGCTTTTGTAGCTTAAAACTGCACCGACTTTTAGAACTCCCTACATTTTGAATAAAGAAACAGGTCCAGAGAGATGGAGTTGGCTGACCTCAAGCTCCTGATTCCTAGTCTATTTGTCCCTTCTTCTCTACTTCACTGTCTCCCATGTCAAATAGCCCTTATAGGAATCTGTATATAGGGTAAGACATTGATGTTATCTATTATAAACAGTCATGTAAGGACTCAAGTATCTGAATAGTAGAGGCATTACTGAGCTATGTCAAATATCGTTTTAGTGTCCTCCAGAACCATACTCTATATTTCTGTTGTACTGGTCATTGAAGCTGGATGACCATATAAGTGGGCAGTGGCTGACAGGTTTGTCAAAAGTGGTGGCATGGCAATTTGGCCAGGGAATGTGAAGACACAACCTCAGAATATGTCACTATGGGCTGCAATGGAGTTGTGATCAGAACTCTAAAAGATAACAGTGGTAAATGTTGATGGGGCCATTGCAAATTTTGCAGATCAAGCAGTTGACTTTGAGTTAACACAAGTTGAGGAAAGCAACAGAGAATCCAAAACAGAGGCTAATATAAATTAATCTCTCTTCAGTTTTGAAATGAAATATTGAGGTCATAGGATCTAGAGCTGGAAGAGATTTTCAAGATTGCTTAGTCCAAACCCCTCACTTTACAGATAAAGGAACTGATGCTTACTGCTATTAAATGACTTGCCAAAAGCCAAGGAGTCAAGTAAGTGACAGTTGAGATTAAAAAACCAGGACACCCGATTTCTACTTTAGTTGTACTATAGTTCCACTATAGTTCATTGTAGAAAAGATGAATTCAAAGACCACAGAAAATGAATAGCTCCTTTTAGGGACCACAGCAGAAAGAAAAACAACCTAGAAATTTTTATCATGAAAGGACTCCAAGTACTCATTACCTTTTCTTGCCCTAAACTGGTCTTGACCCCTTATATCCCCATTCAATAACCATCCTTTGACCCTGCTAAGATAATTTCTTGGCACACAATTTCTTGGCTTCCAGTAACCCAAAGAACAGACTGGGTGAAAAAGGTGGCTATCAGGGCTAGAGCTGTTGAGAGAAAACAAGTAAAGCTATTCCCTTGCTGTTCTCCAGGCTGCAGATGGCCAGAAATGAGTTCTTGTTTACAGGAAGCATCAAGATGTGGCTTATAGATAGTTTTGCTGCAGCTGTAAGGAAGTAAATAACTTTGTGAAGAGGCACCTTGCATCTATTTATTCTACCTATAGTTCTGGTGGTACAAGTGCTTCTCTTACACACACACACACACACACACACACACACACACACACACTCACACTCATGATTTTGTTATTATCTAAACCTGGCACCCCAGTATGTTACTGCAGTACTCACCTCCCTTGGAGTGAGACACACCCCAGCTTGTTCTGGTCTAGGGATCCATCCGTCTTCTTTGTGACCTGGTGCAATTATGGCTCGCAAATGAGTTAGAAATGGTACAATCTGATTGTTTCCTTCCCCCCAACCCCCCAGCTGCTCCTACTGCAGCCACTGTGTGGCCACTGCAGCACTTGTTATTCCTACAACTGCTGCTGCATTAGCACAAAAGTGCTGAGGCCAGCAGATTATCCTTCTCAGGAATGGTGGGGATTTGTGTGCTGGGGATTGGAGTGGGAAGGGTTACTAGCTTTCTGAGATCCACAGCTATCCATAGGACAATTTGTAGCATGGGAGGGAATTCTGCTTGGAAAAAGGGGGGGTGGATCTCTAGAGGATGATTTGAAGACATGTATGTGGCTTTGGTCAATAGATTGGATCCATGTTTGTGGAGCATTCAGGGATGCCAGCTGAGGAAGAGAAGAGCTTGCAGTGCACCCTCTATACAGTGAACCTGCATCTGCATTGTTAATGATGACAATGACCCCATCTTTCAAAGGGACCAATGCTGTGATTTTTCTTAAAGGATGTTTCCCCCCCCCCATAGACTAAGAGGTCCAGAAAGATATAATTCTATTCAATAAAAAGGTGAAGTATCAGAATCACAGGGTCAGTTGTGCTGTTACCTGGAATGAGCAATTGGGGCAAAACAGTGCAAAACCTTAAGACTTGTTAGGCAACAGTCACTCTAGTATTTAGCACAATTCCAGGTCCAATCTTTGCAGTGATGCACTAAGAGGGCCTTAGTTTGTCTTGCTCTCCTTCTTCACAGGCTGATATTTACTAAGGTATCATTATTTCAGTTCATTTCAACTCAATTCAGTTCAATTCAATGTAATTCAGTTTAAAAACATAGTTGTTTGCATGTTGTCTTCCCCATTAGGCTGGCAACTCCTTGAGAACAGGGGATTTTTTTCCCCCATCTTCATCATTTAACACAATGTCTGGGACATAGTAGGTATTTAATAAATGCTTGTTGACTTAATATTTATTAAGCAGATACTGCAATACATTGGTGCAGGGAGCTTCTTGGTGAAGAAACTCCTTCAGACAATGTAGGTCAGTGCCTTCTCTGCGACTTATAGTCTTAGAGAGTTGCTGAGAACACTGAAAGATTAAATGATTTGCCCAAGGTCACTTAGCTAGTATGTGTCAGACAGTCCTGGAACCCAGATCTTCCTGAGTTTTCAATCCCTTATGCCATGCTGCTGGGGAGTACAAAGACAAAAAACAAAACAAAACCCCGACTCTGTGTGACCTTAGGAAAGTCACATAGCTTCTTTTGTGCATGTTTCCCCATTTGTAAAATTAGGGAGTTGGATACAGTTTTAACTGTAGGATCATGATCCTAGGCCAGTCAGCCTCTTCCCTCACGGAGTTTACATTCTACTGGACATTCTTAAGGATATCATGATCATAATGAAACCAATACTTTGATTTTATTGGCAGGATGCATGCCCCCCCCAAATCTCTAAGTATTATCACATGAATGGCATCATTCATTCTTACCATAGGAATAATAATAATGATAATAGTTAGCATTTACATAGCATTTTGAGCTGTAGATATTCCTGCTATTGAGAGAGGAATAGAGACACTGAGAATTTAGGGACCTTCATCAAGTTCACTTAGGGAATCTGTAGCCATTGGACTATAGGTTTCAGAGTAGGAATGAACTTGAGAGATCATCTAATGCAATTATAACTGTACAATGAAGAAAGTCTCAGAGAGGTAAATTATTTTCCTAATGGCTTATGGATAGGAAACAGTGGAGGCAGAATTGATTGCTATTATCTCGATTCCAAAACTAGCATTCTTTCCACTATATTATGCTGCCTCCACCCCATATTTTGCTGTCTCTATAGATTATGAGCTATGGTTCTCCTTTACTTACAATCTATCCAGCCCAGTTTTGTTTGTTTGTTGTTGCTGTGTGTCCTAGTCCTGATTCTTTACTCTGTGGAGCTATAGGATATTAGAACTGGAAGAGTCCTTAGAAATCATCCATTTCAAATAAATAACTTTACACATGAGGAAACTGAGGCTCATAAATGTGAAGTCACTTACTCAAAGTCTCACAGCTTTTAAAAATAAAGCCAGGGTATATATATCCCAAAGAGATAAGAGAAAAAGGAAGAGAACCTATCTTTACAAAAATATTTATAGCAGCTCTTTTTGTAGTGGAAAAGAATTGGAAACTGAGGAAAGAAGTAGAAACCCTATTCAACTGGGGAATGGATGAGCAAGTCATGGTAAATTGTTGGAATGGAAAACTAATGCACCATAAGGAATAATGAACAGAATGAGTTCAGAAAAACCTGGAAGACTTATAAGAACTGAAGCAAAGTGAAGTGAGCAAAATTAGGAGTACAAAGTATACAGTAACAGAAATACTATATGATAATCAACTGTGAAGTACTAACCTGTTATCAGCAAAGCAAGTCTCCTAGATAACCACAAAGGATTCATGATGAAAATGATATCCTAAGCCAGAATTCTCCCATATCATCTCTCCTTTTCCTCCAAAAGAGTATTGATGCTGCTTGGGAAGAGCCACTGAGGATAGATTTGTTCCTTATCTTCTATAGGGCTTTTAAAGAGTCAGAGTACATACTTAAGCACATATGTATTAGGAATCCTCCCTCATGAAAAAAGAAACACTTTAGAAGCATCTTATGTTTTTGGAATAGGACTAAGTTGTTTTTAAATAAAGAAATGTATATTTAAATATCTACCTTAAAGTAATAGAAAGAACATTGAATTAGAATCAGGAACTCTGGGTTCTAATCCTGGCTCTGGTACTCATGAACTATTTGACATGGAAAAATCATTTCACCCTTCATGGCCTTAGTTTCCACACCTCATGACCTTAGTTTCCATATCTGTCAAATGGACTTGGAATCTGTGATATCTAAGATTATCTGCTGAAGCTTGAAACCTCTTACCCAGGGACCAAATGGCCTTTCATTCCATTATTATATAATATTATATAAATATATGTCCCTGCTACTTGAATTTACACCATAGAGAAAAGTCTTGATGGAATCCTCAGTCATTGCCTTTCTGTGTGACCCTGGGCAAATCACTTAACCCCAATTGCCTAGCCCTTTCCACTCTTCTGCTTTAAAGGCTACACTTAGTATTGATTTCTAAGACATAAAGTAAGGGTTTATAAAATATCGATGTAAGTTCTTTAGCTTAGAGTAGTTTTCTATATGAGTTATGGTGGGTGGCATAATGGATAGAACCCCAGACTTGTAGTAAGAAAGACCTGAGTTCAAATTTGTCAGACACTTATTCAATTTATGGCCCAGGATAAGTTTACCATTTCAGAGCTTCAGTTCTTCATCTGTAAAACAAGGACAATAATAGCATCTATCTCAAAGGGTTGTTGTGAGGATAAGTGAGATAACACATATAAAGAGATTTGCAATTCTTAAAGTACCATAAATGTTAGCTATTATTTATTATTGGGAGAAGGGAATGCCAGAGAAGGAATAAAAAATAGGAAGGTGGGGGAGTGGGTGACAAATTAAAACTTGAGCAATTTCATGGCTTTTTCTAGGTTTCTATTTGAGACTAGCACTCACACGATTTGAAATTCCAGGATTCCTTTGCTATTCTTGAACTCATTATTACTAGCCTTAAACCCGAACAAGACTTTTGGAAATGTGGTGGTGGTGTTGTGGAGAGAAAACCTAGGGTACACTGCCCCTACTTCAAAGTAAGGTGAGGATTTACCTTTAAGGCAAATTATTGACAGAGTTATGAATATCATTCTGGTTTTCTTACTGCTAGCCATGGGCTTGAGCCACTAGGCTGTGCTACTTCAGCACCTAAGACAGCGCCTTGGGTAAGCTACATAGGCAAAACTGGGTTTGGTTGCTATCTCAGTATGATGCTATTTACAGGATGTAAATTCTCTGTATATGATTTAGTCACAGACATAACGAATGAAAAACGCATTTATTAAGCACTTGGTGCCAAGTACTGGGGGTACAAAGACAAAAAGTAAAAATAGGACTGAAATATGTCTTAAAATAAATACTGTGTTGAGGGCTCTAACTTGAATGTCTGGTTTTGCTATTGTTTAGGAATTTTCTTTTGTAAAGGTGTACTTTGGTTTTAGTAGGACCCCAAAAGTTCCTGGATACCTTTCCTACGGTATCTTCTGAGAGCAAATTTACCTGCTCTCCCCTCCCCATTTCCTATGAAATTCTTTTTACTCCCAATTGATTTAATCCATGTTCATCTTCTATGGTTTCTTTCTCTTCTCCGTCTTTCTGCTTCCTGTTTCCTCCCCTCCCCCACCTTCTCCTTACCCCCTTTGTCCAGTTCTGTTTTGCAGATGACTGTTAGGTAATGTGTTCATGGGTGAAAGTTATTTCTATACCACCACCACCCTGTTTTCCTCCAAGTAATAGGTATACATTTTTTTTATGAACTTTCTAGAGACCCCAAAGGAATAACTCCCATGGTGGGAAATTCAGAGCTCTAGTAGATCAGATGAGAAAATTATTTTGGGGAAGGCAGAACTCTGTGAAGTCCCACACATTATAACGTTTAGGAAAATCTTCTACCCTGGCTATATGCAGGGCCACCCCAAACACAATTCCACACAATCCACAATGGATAGACTCTAACAATAATGATCCTTTGATCTGGGCAAACTGGCACACATACATCAGAAAGAAATTTTCAGTTCTGCTTGGGGTAGCAGAGTACTACTGAGGGGAAGGGGGGACCCTGGCCTGTCAGAAGACATGAATTTGTATCCTGGATGAGTCAGTTATAAGATATCTGATTTTAAACATGCAATAACTTTTCTGAGACACAGTTTTCTTATATATAAAGAAGGGACAATAGTGTGCACCATCTACCTCACAGGACAGCTGGGAGGATCAAATTAGAGAGAGTATGTAAAATGTTTTGTGAAGGGACAGCATGGTGTCATTTGCTTAAGGTCACACAGCAGAATTGTTTGCAAAAAGTACCTACTATGTACCAAGTGGGCAACTAGGTGGTACAGTGGATAGAGTTTGGGGCCTGGAGTCTAAAAGACTTTATCTTCCTATGAACAAATCTGGCCTCAGAAATGTACTCCTTTGGACAAATAATTTAATCCTGTTTGTCTCAGTTTTCTCATATGGAAATGGCAAATGGTTATACAGTATTTTTGCCAACTAAACTTGGAATGGGGTCACAGAGTTGGATATGACTGAAATGACCAAAGGACAATGTACTGTGGTAAGCACTTTACAATCATTATCTCATTTGATCCTCACAACACTGACTGGGCCATGAGGCAGGAAGACTGGAGTTCAAATCTAGTCTCAGACACTTACTAGCTGGTTGACCCTAGGAAAATCACTTAACCTCTGTCTGCATCAGTTTCCTCAACTAAAAATGAATATAGTAATAAGGTTGTTGTGAGAATCACATAAAATAATATTTGAAAAGCATTTAGCACAGTGCCTGGCACTTAATAGATGCTTAAAAATACTTTTCTCTGTTCCCCACCCCAAGAATGGATTGGAATTCCCAGTGCTTTTTTTGTATACTGTTGTAGTGAAAAGAGTTTGGGAAATTACAATCTTTCTCTTATAGACCACATTTGAATCCTAGCTCTTATATTTTCTATATGCATAACTTTGACCAAGTCTTATAATTTTGGGGAGCCTCAGTTTCTTCATTCATAAAATGAAAGGTTTGAGATGACCCCTAAGTTATAGAGCCTGTGTTAGTAAATGCAGGCAATATACATGTTTTATCACTCCCTGGACATTTTAATTTTAAATAGTAGTTTAGGACAAAAGAGGAAATCACAGGACCACAAAATCTGAGAAGTGATGTCACAAAAGACTGTGCATAATTAATTGCTAAATAAATTGTGTAATACATTCAATCATTTGCCAAATCTTATTGTTTCTGCCTCTTTAGTGTCTGTCTTCCTTCCCTCTACTCATATGGTCACTACTTTAGTTTAAGACCTTAACACTTCTTGCTAGTAATGTCACAATTGTCTCCTAACTATTCTTAATTCCAGTTTCTATCTTTTCTAATAATCTATTCTTTCATAGAGATGACCAATTTATATTCTTAAAACATAGATTTGGTCATGTCACTCCTATGTTCAGGAAGCTTCAGTGACTCTTTCTTGCCTCTATAGTAAAATGCAAAACTTCCTTTATCCATAAACTGAGTCCAGGAGGACTTAGGTCCTTTATACCTGGGGCTCTGACATCCTGATTGGTGTTGCCTCAGCCACCAACTACAGGACTGGGCTCCAGCCATAATTCACTTGACTCTTGGTACTTTTCACCTGGTCCAGAGAGGACTTTATCCTTTTATACTCAGAACTAATCACTCACTCTAATTCTAGAATTATGATCAAATCAACTCTGTCATTGATTCTAGAAAAGGCATGTTGATCTACTTTTTATGGAATCTAGTTACTTTCTATAAACTTTCTAAACCAAAATGTTCTTTCTACCTCATTGATGATCTTCTTTTATATATTGCTCTTTCTATTAGAATATAAGCCTCTTGAAGGTGGGAACCATCTTTAGTGTTTTATTTGTTTCTACAGGATTTAGCAGTGTTTGGCACATATTAAGGAATTAATAAATTATTTTTCATAAATCCTGATTTATTTATTAATAATATTTCCCAGAGAGTCAGGATAGTGGGGTGAATAGAGAATTAGTCTTGCAGTTAGGGAGACCTGAAGTCAAATCATGCCATTAATATAGGCTAATTGAGTGAGTCTGGGTAAGTCATTTAACCTGCCCTGGGAAGCTCCTTAAAGACTATACATAATTTGCAGAGAAAATGCCAATGTGCATTTGTAGGGGGAATTCCTTAACCAGAAGTTCTGAATATCAATGAAATCATAAGTTTGTACATGTCTTTCCCTTATGTAAGATGTAAACTCCTATAGGGAAGAGACTTTCATTTTTTCCTTTCTACTCCTAATATACCTACCATAGTAATCAGGTATTTTCACATAATTTGGTGCTTAATAAATGCTTACTAAGTTAGATTACACTGTAAATAATTGGTGGGGCAGATTAGTGGTGCAATGGATAGAATCCTGGGCTTGTCATCAAGAAGATTAATTTTCACGAGTTCAAATCTGACCTCAGCAACTTAAGATCTGTGTGATCCCGCACAAGCCGCTTAATTCTATCTCAGTTCCTCATTGGTAAAAAATGAGCTGGAGAAGGAAATGGCAAATTACTCCAGCATCTTTGCCAAGAAAATCCCAAATAGGGGTTGGACATATCTGAAAATGACTGAACAACAATAACTGAATGAATAATTAGTATTATAAACAATTAGAGGTAGGAGGAATCAATTGAGGCTATGATTGACCTAGACTCACCATGCACTTATTCTCTGGGTCATCTTTGTGGCCATATCTCTTGTCTCAGATCAGTTCTTCAGATTCAATCTGGAGACCTTCTTAGCTGAGGATAATTCTTAATAACTGTTCTGATCTGGACCCACCATGCTGTTGATCTCCAAGTGTCTTCGTGGCCTGCACTCCTGTAAGTCTTTCTCTGTCCTCCTCTCTTCCCCCCCTTCCCTGAGAACCTTTCCACCTCTTCCTCTGGGAACAGCAATCAAAGTAATCCATAATTCCTGGAAAGGATCTGTCAATCAATTGCTCTAGGTCTCCACTCACCATCCTTTTGACTTCTCAAACTAAATGTTGTTCAATAATTTATATTTTGGCTTGACCCAGAGGTCCAAGGGATGATTTCCTAGCAGGATCAGCTCCTTTCTACTCATGCCCTTGACATTTCTATGCCACTCAGAGCTGGCAGATCTGATAAATTTCAGAACAGAACTTAACATGGTAGTTTGAGGTTGGGAGCTAAGATTTACAAATTTTATACAAATGTCTCTCCTAAAATTTCCCCAAACTAGAATGTGGTTATCAAGCACTATACTTTTGTTTGTTTTTTTAAATTTCAATATACCATATAAAATGACCATTTCCATGCACATATTAGAAAAGAGACATATATGAAACTGTAAATTTCTGTTGTGTATAGTTTGCTTTTCATTTAAAACATATATATAGCAAGCTCAATGTATGATTTTCAAAGCTGTCCTGTTTGTGATTCTTTCTGGATTTTCTTTTGTTCTTATCTTTGTTTTAAAATGCTTTGATGACCCTCTTTCTTTCTTTTTTCCTTCTTTTTTGGACTCCTTGTCTCTAACTATCTCTCTCTATCTTTGATTCATCTCTCATTGGAGAAAAAAAAAGATAAGGGAAATCCTTCATCATAAAACTTCTGGGATTATGGTTGGGCAGTTCATTGACCAGTTCTTAAAGCTTTCTATTTAAAAAAATTAACAAGATTGATTTCCCCTTTTTTCTGCTACTCTTACTTCACACTAGAAAAAAAATAAAGGCAAAATCCATGTAACAGATATGTACAGTCAAGCAAAACAAATTTGCTCATTGGTCATGTCCAGAAATGTATGCTTTATTTTGTACTCTTAGTTTATTGACTATAAGTGAGTAGCTTCATCATCAAGCCACTAGAAACCTAATTGGAAATTGCATTGATCAGAGTTCTTAAATTTTTCTTTTAGTTAAAAAAATTAAAAGCATATATTTTCTCTCCCTCCCATCTCCCCATCATCTCTCATACTAAAATCCCCACCTCAAAATCAACCCCCCAAAATCTTTGTAACAAATATACATTCTTAAGCATATTAAATTCCCACATTGACCTGGCTTAAAATTCTGTCTTATTCTGCATATTTAATCCATCATTTTTCTTCCTGGTGGTGGGTAGCATTATTCATTACTAATCCTCTGGAATTGTGGTAGGTCATTAAATGTTTCAGTTGTTTTTGTGTTGGGCAGAATAATGTAAACTCACAGTTGTAAGTGAACTTAGAGGTCATCTCATGTAACTTCTTACCCAGTACAGTAATTGTCCCCCACAAATTCCCTAATGTATAATCATCTAAACTCTGTATGAATGTGCCTTCTAACAATTAGACCATAAGTTTGTTCTAGGTAGCTTTTGGTCCTTAGGAATCGAAATCCTGTGTTGGCCATACCTTATGCTTGTGAATCCTTCTGAATATCAGGCTTATCTGTATACTAGCAAAAATGACAGAAGAGGAAGGGTTATCTGATCTAAAAATGATATAGCATAATAACAGAAAGCTAGCTCCAGTTCCATTCTGCCCATATCCTCCATAGCTACCAAGAGTGTGTTTGGATAATAGAACCAGAAATTCTATATTTAGAATCAAGGTCTTGATAGCTACAGTCAGCATTGTGGGGATGCAGTAGAGGAATTGTCCTCTTGCCTTCATCAAGGTATCTCTCACAAAGAATTCTGAGGTCATTGTCTCCATATGTTCTTCTCAATTCCACTTTTTGTTTGAGGTTTTCCACAGCTCATGTTGCCATGGTATCTGGGCCCCTCATCGCCATTCAAAAACCCAGAGATAAAAAAGAAGAGGATACAGCTCTTTGAGAATAGAACCGTTTTTGTTTTTTAAACTACATCTGATCCTCGCGGCAGGGTTAGACATCGAAGTTGCAAAGATAATGGTCACTGCCTATCCTAGATTTATTTAGTATCTTACTCCAAGAAGTACAAATCACTTTTCAGGCATCATCTTGTTGATCCTTGGTGTCCTTAAAAGATAGAGAAGGGACAGGGATTATTTTCTTTGTTATTCAGACAATGTGGTAAGTTCATTAAGTCCCTATAACCATATTCCTTATTCCCTGACTTGTTCTCTCTATTTCATAACTGGCATAAAAGACAGGGATGGGCCTTGGTTACTCAGACAACATGAGAAATTAATGAATCTCTATAGCCATTATTCTTTGACCTATTCTCTCCCATCTGGCACAAAGGATGGGGGGTTGTTTACTGATGGCCTTGAATAAAATGGATAGATAAAGAATCCAGAATAGTACTTAGAGTTGGAAGGGACCTTAGGCATCATCGGGTCATAAGATTATGGAACCATAGACTTACAGCTATAAAGAATAATAGCTACTAGCATTTGTAGAATATTTTAAGGGTTGAAAAGACTTTTCAGATGATATTGCACTTGATCTTCACAACAATTCTGTGCAGTAGGTATTATTGTTACCTCCACCCCCTTTTAGAGGTGATGAAACTGAGGCAAAACTAAAGGGAGATAGGTGACAACCTACCCAGGGTTACAGAACTAATGAGTGCTTGTTGCAGAAT
Source organism: Monodelphis domestica (assembly GCF_027887165.1). NCBI lineage: Eukaryota > Metazoa > Chordata > Mammalia > Didelphimorphia > Didelphidae > Monodelphis > Monodelphis domestica. Next base: position 597,205,694 of record NC_077227.1, on the reverse strand, counting down.
TTGAGCCCAGGTCTTCTTGGCTCCAAGGCTTACAGTTCTATTTTACCACCTTGTTGCCTTTATAAAGAAGAGATTTTATAGATAAGATGACTTAACATGATTTAATTGATTTGCAGATGAGGAAACTGAAGCTAGAAATGAACAACAAACAGGTTATGAGACTCTCATCATAGTTTGTTTGTTTTTTTTTAGACATAGTCTTGTCGATTGAAAGATCTATTCTCTTAAGTTCCACCATTTTAAGATTGCACTCCACAAGGGGGACTGATTCAAAGTAAATCACTGGACTAAAAGGTAGAGCCGAAGAAGAAAAGGTTAGAATTAGGGAAGGCAATCAAAATGCCAGGGAGTCCACAAATGACAATCATAACTTTGAACGTGAATGGGATGAACTCACCCATAAAACGTAGACGAATATCAGAATGGATTAGAATCCAAAACCCTACCATATGTTGTCTTCAAGAAACACACATGAGGCGGGTTGACACCCACAAGGTCAGAATTAAAGGATGGAGTAAGACCTTCTGGGCCTCAACTGATAGAAAGAAGGCAGGAGTGGTAATCATGATATCTGATAAAGCCAATGCAAAAATAGACCTGATCAAAAGGGATAGGGAAGGTAATTATATTTTGTTAAAAGGGACTCTAGACAATGAGGAAATAACATTAATCAACATGTATGCACCAAATAATATAGCACCCAAATTTCTAATGGAGAAACTAGGAGAATTGAAGGAAGAAATAGACAATAAAACCATACTAGTGGGAGACTTAAACCAACCATTATCAAATTTAGATAAATCAAATCAAAAAATAAATAAGAAAGAGGTAAAAGAAGTGAATGAAATCTTAGAAAAATTAGAATTAATAGACATATGGAGAAAAATAAATAGGGATAAAAAGGAATACACCTTCTTCTCAGCACCACATGGCACATTCACAAAAATTGACCATACATTAGGTCACAGAAACATAGCACACAAATGCAAAAAAGCAGAAATAATGAATGCAGCCTTCTCAGATCACAAGGCAATAAAAATAATGATTAGTAATGGTACATGGAAAACCAAATCTAAAACCAATTGGAAATTAAACAATATGATACTCCAAAACCGTTTAGCTAAAGAAGAAATCATAGAAACAATTAATAATTTCATCAAGGAAAATGACAATGGCGAAACATCCTTTCAAACCTTTTGGGATGCAGCCAAAGCGGTAATCAGAGGCAAATTCATATCCCTGAAAGCTCATATTAACAAACAAGGGAGAGCAGAGATCAATCAATTGGAAATGCAATTGAAAAAACTTGAAAGCGATCAAATTAAAAACCCCCAGCAGAAAACCAAATTAGAAATCCTAAAAATTAAGGGAGAAATTAATAAAATCGAAAGTGATAGAACTATTGATTTAATAAATAAGACAAGAAGCTGGTACTTTGAAAAAACAAACAAAATAGACAAAGTACTGGTCAATCTAATTAAAAAAAGGAAGGAAGAAAAGCAAATTCACAGCATTAAAGATGAAAAGGGGGACAGCACCTCCAATGAGGAGGAAATTAAGGCAATCATTAGAAATTACTTTGCCCAATTATATGGCAATAAATACACCAATTTAGGAGAAATGGATGAATATATACAAAAATACAAACTGCCTAGACTAACAGAAGAGGAAATAGAATTCTTAAATAATCCCATATCAGAAATTGAAATCCATCAAGCCATCAAAGAACTTCCTAAGAAAAAATCCCCAGGGCCTGATGGATTCACCTGTGAATTCTATCAAACATTCAGAGAACAGTTAACCCCAATACTATACAAACTATTTGACATAATAAGCAAAGAGGGAGTTCTACCAAACTCCTTTTACGACACAAACATGGTACTGATTCCAAAACCAGGCAGGTCAAAAACAGAGAAAGAAAACTATAGACCAATCTCCCTAATGAATATAGATGCAAAAATTTTAAATAGGATACTAGCAAAAAGACTCCAGCAAGTGATCAGAAGGATCATTCACCATGATCAAGTAGGATTCATACCAGGGATGCAGGGCTGGTTCAACATTAGGAAAACCATCCACATAATTGACCACATCAACAAGCAAACTAGCAAGAACCACATGATTATCTCAATAGATGCAGAAAAAGCCTTTGATAAAATACAACACCCATTCCTATTAAAAACACTAGAAAGCATAGGAATAGAAGGGTCATTCCTAAAAATAATAAACAGTATATATCTAAAACCAACAGCTAATATCATCTGCAATGGGGATAAACTAGATGCATTCCCAATAAGATCAGGAGTGAAACAAGGATGCCCATTATCACCTCTACTATTTGACATTGTACTAGAAACACTAGCAGTAGCAATTAGAGAAGATAAAGAAATTGAAGGCATCAGAATAGGCAAGGAGGAGACCAAGTTATCACTCTTTGCGGATGACATGATGGTCTACTTAAAGAATCCTAGAGATTCAACCAAAAAGCTAATTGAAATAATCAACAACTTTAGCAAAGTTGCAGGATACAAAATAAACCCACATAAATCATCAGCTTTTCTATATATCTCCAACACAGCTCAGCAGCAAGAACTAGAAAGAGAAATCCCATTCAAAATCACCTTAGACAAAATAAAATACCTAGGAATCTATCTCCCAAGACAAACACAGGAACTATATGAACACAACTACAAAACACTCGCCACACAACTAAAACTAGACTTGAACAATTGGAAAAACATTAACTGCTCATGGATAGGACGAGCCAATATAATAAAAATGACCATCCTACCCAAACTTATTTATCTATTTAGTGCCATACCCATTGAACTACCAAAATACTTCTTCACTGATTTAGAAAAAACCATAACAAAGTTCATTTGGAAGAACAAAAGATCAAGGATATCCAGGGAAATAATGAAAAAAAACACATATGATGGGGGCCTTGCAGTCCCAGACCTCAAACTATATTACAAAGCAGCAGTCATCAAAACAATTTGGTACTGGCTAAGAAACAGAAAGGAAGATCAGTGGAATAGACTGGGGGAAAACGACCTCAGCAAGACAGTATACGATAAACCCAAAGATCCCAGCTTTTGGGACAAAAATCCACTATTCGATAAAAACTGCTGGGAAAATTGGAAGACAGTGTGGGAGAGACTAGGAATAGATCAACACCTCACACCCTACACCAAGATAAATTCAAAATGGGTGAGTGACTTAAACATAAAGAAGGAAACCATAAGTAAATTGGGTAAACACAGAATAGTATACATGTCAGACCTTTGGGAGGGGAAAGGGTTTAAAACCAAGCAAGATATAGAAAGAATCACAAAATGTAAAATAAATAATTTTGACTACATCAAACTAAAAAGCTTTTGTACAAACAAAACCAATATAACTAAAATCAGAAGGGAAACAACAAATTGGGAAAAAATCTTCATAGAAACCTCTGACAAAGGTTTAATTACTCATATTTATAAAGAGCTAAATCAATTGTACAAAAAATCAAGCCATTCTCCAATTGATAAATGGGCAAGGGAAATGGATAGGCAGTTCTCAGATAAAGAAATCAAAACTATTAACAAGCACATGAAGAAGTGTTCTACATCTCTTATAATCAGAGAGATGCAAATCAAAACAACTCTGAGGTATCACCTCACACCTAGCAGATTGGCTAACATAACAGCAAAGGAAAGTAATGAATGCTGGAGGGGATGTGGCAAAGTAGGGACATTAATTCATTGCTGGTGGAGTTGTGAACTGATCCAACCATTCTGGAGGGCAATTTGGAACTATGCCCAAAGGGCGACAAAAGAATATCTACCCTTTGACCCAGCCATAGCACTGCTGGGTCTGTACCCCAAAGAGATAATGGACACAAAGACTTGTACAAAAATATTCATAGCTGCGCTCTTTGTGGTGGCCCAAAACTGGAAAACGAGGGGATGCCCATCAATTGGGGAATGGCTGAACAAACTGTGGTATATGTTGGTGATGGAATACTATTGTGCTCAAAGGAATAATAAAGTGGAGAAGTTCCATGGAGACTGGAACAACCTCCAGGAAGTGATGCAGAGCGAGAGGAGCAGAACCAGGAGAACATTGTACATAGAGACTAATACACTGTGGTATAATCGAACGTAATGGACTTCTCCATTAGGGGCGGTGTAATGTCCCTGAACAACTTTCAGGGATCCAGGAGAAAAAAAAACACCATTCATAAGCAAAGGATAAACTATGGGAGTGGAAACACCGAGAAAAAGCAACTGCCTGAATACAGAGGTTGAGGGGACATGACAGAGGATAGACTTTAAATGAACACTCTAATGCAAATACTATCAACAAAGCAATGGGTTCAAATCAAGAAAACATCTAATGCCCAGTGGACTTACGCGTCGGCTATGGGGGGTGGGGGGGAGGAAAAGAAAATGATCTATGTCTTTAACGAATAATGCTTGGAAATGATCAAATAAAATATATTAAATAAAAAAAAAAAGGAATACAAAAAAAAGATTGCACTCCTTTCACTCCATTGACTTTTTCTCATCTGTTTATCAGAGAATGGGATTTTGTCTAGAGAATGTTGACTGAAAGGGAAAACAGATGCAGCTTCAATAGAGAGTTACCATATTTAAGATGAAGGAGGCAGAATTTTACCTTGTTCCATGAATGGTATTTAGCTTAATTAGAGGAAATTGGAGGTTATATTCAGGGAAATGATAGCCTAGAATGAGGAAATATTCTATCTTCTCTTTAGCCTGCCTAGATCTCAAGTCCATTCCTGAGGCCCTGAATCCCAGGTTTAAAGTTTGTGGCTTGATGATTTGGCCTGAATCCATCATTGAATTTGAACTCTGCTGGGTTGTTTCCACTAAAAGAGGGTGAACTCTGCGTTTTCTGGAATATTTGGGTTTGAAGTAGTTCCTAAGACTGTAACTTCTTTGTGTCTGAAGGCTTGAGTTGATAGGTAGAGATTATTTAATTATGCATTGTTTTAAAATTATTTTTTGTACCATTTATATTTCATCAATTTTATACTGAGCAAAGGAATTGAACACAGCACCTAAGCATGTTTGCCTACTTCTTTGGAAAGCCAGCTAGATTACATAATCTAGGGTAACTGAAATAAAAGTCGTTCAAAGAAGAAGCAGGATTTGGACTGTAAGTGGGGGTTCAGAGGGAAAATATATAAATCTGTGCATCCCGTGACAAAATGTCAGCACTGCATAGGATGCCCAAGGACACAGATCCTCTATCTCCCATCTTCTCTTCTCCTCTCACAGTTCTGTTTTACCCATAAAAGGGGGCCTCTAGGAATGACTCTCTCACTCAGCTACACTTTTCTTTTGGCTTGTCAAGGCTTTTCTCTTATCTTCCACCCAACAACCTTCTCTTGAGACAAAAAACATTTCCTTTCATTGGGCTTAATCTTCACTACTAATAGAGAAAGCCTCATGAATTCTCCCTTCCAATCTACAGAGCTTCTACAGAGGTCCTTCATTGTTTGAGTATCACAGCCACTTTGGTGAAGTCTTTGGACCTTTGCTCAGAATATATATTTACAAACAATTGATTAAATGCTAAATATAAACTAAAATTTACATATTTATATAGTTTATGTAAATGAATTTTTTTCTATCAAAGTTCACAGACCCTAGGTTAAGACCAGCCCAGTGGCTTTTGGTACTGTAAGCTTGCCCAGGAGCAGAGTCTCCATCATGGAGAACCCTTGTCACTAATACTAAATTCACATGTGGTTATTATAAATCTTGACATCCTTTTTCTTTTAACTATCTAAGGAAGATACTTGCACTAATTGTCAATTCCCCACTTCTTTTTTTAATGCAATTTAAATTTTATTTTTCAATTTACAAGCATTTCCCATACCTTCTCCATTCCACCTCCATCCCTAATGGAAAAGAGGAAAACAGAATCCTTGTACCAAATCCACACAATCAAGTAAATGTCTCCATTGTCCATGTCCAAAAATGTATTTTTCATTCTCTATCTTGAGTCTGTCACCTCTCTTTCAGGAAATGGTAAGCATCATTGTTCTTAGTTGTTGATCACTATTAATCAGAGTTCTTAAATTTCAACATTTCTTACTTTAGGAATCCACAAAGACCCATTTCCTTCCCTCACATTTATTCTCTTAAGGAACTAGCAATGATGAGCCAAATTATTCAAGACTGTTGACCATCTTTGCTTGGGATTAGCTTCAAGGGGATTAGAATGGGGAGAAGGCTTTGCTTTCCCAGTTCTTGAAAAGTCACCTATCTTGGGAAAGGAGAAGAGAGGATCTTTCAATCCTAGTGTCCCCTATGGGCTATGGATCATGTCTTTCCCTCTGTAATACTCCTTGTTCTTCTCTTAGCATTGATTGATGAGCCCTAGTGTCAGTGAAAGTCCTGCTTTCTTTTCTTAAATATCTCTAAAGAGGAAGCTGACTTTTCATTTTGGGGAACATAGAGGACTGAGTTAAGTTCCTTTGAATTCTCACATCTCTGTCCTCCCCTCATCTCCAACCGATTTTGGGTCCTGACACTGTTAATGAAAATTGTGGTACATGAAAAGTATTGTTAAGACAGTTAAATTTTTAAAGAATTACAGAAAGTTCAGAGGGGAACTGAGGGGAAAATTCTATTACTTTATCTTCATCAGACTTCTTTAAGTGACATGGTTAGTAGGGTTACTTTTCCCTCTCCACTGTCTGAGAGAACTAGAGAGGAAAGAGACTTCACTATCTCAGGAACATCTAGATCTAGCTTGCTCTCAATCTTCATTTGTTTTTTTCAGAATCCTTAGGATATCACGTGCTCTCTGAAAACCATTGAAGCTCTCTCAAACTCAAAGACTGCCTTTCTTTTCTCCCCTAACTTATATCCTGTATCTAAGAAAAATCTGTATAGAAAATCTAGTATAATTAAGATAAGATGTCAGTAAGATTCCAGTCCTTCGGATTTTTTAATATCCTGATACTTATTTTTTTTAATATGTGGATTTACTATTTGGTCTTGGTTGTTTATTTTAATATAGTAATTAATTTTCAATAACTCAAATTTAACTAATTTTATTTCTATGGTTTTAAAATGATGGTTTTTATTATTAAAGAGGGATTTATTCAGTTATTCCATCATAAGACACATTCTATTTTTTAAACTTTCCACTCCATTCAGGAATGGTAAAGAGGAAGAATAAAAAGCAAAACATAAAATTCCCCTGATACTGGGCCCATATCCATGATATAGAAGAAACTGATTGAAATTTATGGGAACAAGAGTCATTTCCCAACAGATAAATGGTCAAAAGATATGAACTGTCAGTTTTCAAAGAAAGAAATATAAGCTGTTAACAACTATGGAGAGAAAAATTCTTCAAACCATGAAAAAGAGATATACAAGTTTAAACAACTGAATTTTTCATATCCTACCCAATCACACTAGCAAACATGAAAACAAAGGATAATGACAATTATTGAAGGAGCTATGAGAACATAGAAAACTTAAAGCAATGTTGGTGGAGTTGTGAACTAGTCTAGCTATTTTGGAAAGCATTTTGGAAATACATCCCCCCAAATCACCAAATTTTACACACCCTTTGACCCAGTGGTATCACTACCATATGCTACCACAGTGGCATCATTACCACTACCAATTGCCCTATGCCCCAAAAGGAATTTATACGTGCAAAAATGTTTATTGCATTGTGTGTGTGTGTGTGTGTGTGTGTGTGTGTGTGTGTGTGTGTGTGTGTGTGTGTGTGTGTGTGTATGGTAGCAAAGAACTAAAAACAAAGGGGATATCCATCTGTTGGAGAATAATTGAACAAATTACTGTAGTGTATATGAATATAATGGAATCCTATTGACAAAAGAGAAAAGTTCAGAGAAACCTGGGAATAATTGTACGAACTAATGAAGAATGAAGTGACTAGAACCAGAAGAACACTTTATACAATGACAGCAACCTTGTAAATAAATATAACTTTGAAATACTTAAGAACTTTTCATTAATGCTATGGTCAACCATGCTTCCTAAAAACTGATGAATCATTTCTCCCCCCTCTTGACAGAGAGGTAATGAGCTTGACTATACTTATTATAAGACAGTATGTTTATTTTGTTTGTTCGTTGGAGTGTGTGTGTATGTGTGTGTGTGTGTGTGTGTGTAGGCTAGAGTTATGGTTGGAAGTAATGAGAAGCAAAATAAAAAAGGAAAAAAGAAAGAATGATAAAGAAGTAGTAATAAAATACACAAGAGAACAGAGGAAGTTCAGAAAGAGATGGAGATAAGTAGGAGAGTATTGAAATTATTGTGTTAAATTTAGTATACTTTTATATTCCATCCCACCAAGTAGTATAATTAGAGATTCATGGTTTCATATGTGATTCTCTTTCTATTTTTCTCTTCAAAGGAAAATGATTATATTTGTTAACATTAATCAAGTTCATAATTTTAAAAAAATGAAATGGAATCCATAGCCTATGATTAGCAGGAACCTTCCTGGTCTTGCTTAGTCAAAGTCTCAGTTCTGAGGCTTGCTGTCTTCTGAGCAGCAGGTTCTGAACCCTAAGTGCTAGGCTCTCTTCTCTCTACTTGACTCCACAGCTAGACTCAGCTATATGCTTCTGCTATAAGATAACATTGCTGATGGATCTATCCTCTGGACATTCTCCAGCTTATTAGTGTCCTCAGTATGAGAGATTTATCAAATTCATTGTTTAAATCTGGTAAACTATACATTAAGAGTAGGAGTTGAGTGAATTAACCAATCAAGTCACTCCATCTTACTTGAAATAACAAGATGCTCTATACCTTGATACTTTTAAGGTATCAAAAGCATTAAGCTAGATTTAAAGTTCTTAATTAATTTGGAAAGAGAAAAAGGCTTTGAGCCATTTTGGATAAAATAAAATGGTGCTACACAAGAAGTATGTTGGATTGGTTGAAGAGTTGGTCACATTTCAAGGACCTTAGATCTAAACAGTAGGATGGTTCAGAACTAGGGATTCCAGGAGTGGTTCAGCCTAAAAAGAACAGCTTCAGCTAAGGTCATCTGAAGGAGTCACTTGGGGAGGAGAGAGGAGTAAAACTCTTCCTCCCCCCCCCACCCCCCACAAGAGGATGACATTGTAGTCTCTAAGCTTGAGCTCACTTTCTCCTGGACCCTGAACATATTTGTGGGAGAGTGTGCCCCTAGTTTGGGAAAATGTTTTATACCAAATATTTTAAAAAATTATACTGTCTTAGTAAATGCCAGTTTCTAAAAGTGAATTGATTCTGTTTGGATAATGGATATCAACTGATAATCAATGGGAGAAGCCAGTGTAACACTAGGGACTCATAAGTAATAGTATTATAAAGATACTCTGAGTCCTTCATTATTCTAATTTCCCTGGGAGTAGAAGTAATTGGTCATTTTCTGGGGACCCAGTCTACCTGTGCAAACGGGGGTTTGGGATAAGTAGACTCAGAAACTATGCTACATATATCTGTAGCATTTTCCTGATCTAGTTTAGTAAATGTCAAAAAAAAAGGAAATTTGTGTGATCTATTCATGATGGAGCCATATTGGTTCTTTATAATGATTGCTTTTTCTCTAGATGCCTACTGGCCATCTTTTTTAATGATTTGTCCTAGATTTTTCCTAGGACTTGAAGTCAAGATAACTGACCTACAGTTTTTAGACTATTTCCTTTCCTTTTATGAGAATTAGGATATTTATCCTTTAGTTTTTTGGAACTGTCCTTTACTTTTAAAAAATCATTGATATTGTCTCAGCATCACAGCTATACATATCTTTAAAAAATTAAGTTTGGTTCATTAATTCCCAGGGCATATACACTATCAATTAACATTTATTAAGTACTTATTATGTCCCAGACACAGCAAAGCTGAAAGGATAATAAGGGAAAACAAAATCAGTCTTTTCCTCAAGGAGTATAATGGGGGAAGACAGCATGTAAATAACTAGGTATATATAAGATATATTCAGAGTATTTGAAGGCTATCTGAGAGGGAAAGTTACTAGTAGCTGTGGGACAGGGTTGGAAAACAACTTTAGAAGGAAGGATTTGAATTGGGTCTTAAAAAAAGCCAGGGAAACCAATAAATAGGCAAGAGGGCATCAGTGTTTTCAGACAATGCTAATTTCCCCTCCTCATCAGACTTGTTTCTCTTTAAGTCTTCAGGATTTTCTTCTTTCTTCAAGTTTCTCATCTATCCTGGGCCAATTTCCCATATAGAACTTCAGGAAGTCCAGGGGATCTTGCCTGGTCTAGATGCCTAATGATGGATTGGTTGATTCTACTGAACTCTTTGAAACCTGTTTTTCCCAAATCTAGGGTGTCAGTTATACTATGCCAAAGTTTCCTCTGTTTTTATATTGCAACCACAAAAAGTAAATAGACCCCTATAGGGTTTCTATTATTTCTATTTTAGCAACCAGGCCTTAGTTAATGAGAATCAGATTTAATAGCACAATTTCTTCTTTTGGTTTCTTTACCTTTCAAAGAATGGAATTATAATTAATTGTTCTGCTTTTCAGAGAAAGAAAGAAAGAGGAAGAAGAAGAGGAGGAGGAAGAGGAGGAAGAAGAAAACTCCAATTATATATTTCAATTGCATAGACTATTACAAAATGATTTTTCTGTGATAAGGTGGCAATCTATTTCTTAGCATAATTCAATGAAAATCATTTCCATTTTTCATTTCCTCAATTTTCACCAAATTATTTTTATCATGTAATACTCTTTGGTTTCCTGGATTTCCTCACAAAAGTACCCTTAAATTTTTTTTAGATGATTGGGCTTCCTCATATCACCATAGTGGGAGATGCAGGGACCACTTACAGATCTAATCCTGCTACTGGTTGGCATGGGAGATTTGACCTGCTTTATTTCCAATCTGGACAAGTTTTCCCCTCTTTAGACAATATGTTGGCTTCCCACTCATCATATTGATCTTAACCCCCCATCTTTATGTTTACCACAATTTTGTAGGGTTCTGTAACCCATATGCTAACATATAAGGATAAGGAAAGGCTTGCTTAGAGATGGAAGGCTCTCTCCAACTCTTCTCTCCAAGAAAAGGTGCTTTCTGGCATTTAGGATTCTGTTGGGAGCTGCAGAGTGTTAGCTCTCTCTCCTGCCCCTCCACTTTTGGGAACTCTCAACCTGGAAGGCAAAATGCATTTACTCCTATATCTCCTTTGGCAGCAGGACAGTGGGAAGACAATATAACTCTGGCAGGAGGAAAGAATTCTATGTGGAGGAGGGGTTGGTGAGTAGAGGGAAACTCTGTTACCAACCATGTTTAATATCCCTTAGTATAAAAGGAGAACTGATCACACTATTTATAATATAAAATCTATTTTAATATCCATAAAATGCCTTTAAATAATATTTATTAGGTAGAATTATTTATTATAAATTATTAATAAGTCAACAATGCACTTTAATTTAATCATTAACAAGGATGTATCTCTTTAGTATTCTCTCGATTTTATTTCCCATCTGCTTCATAAATTTGTCTCTTTTTTTCCTACTTGTCTCTTCATCAAATTTGCTATTTTAATTCTAGGCATTTTTTCCTGGCCCCTTCAGATTTTCCTTCCTTTCCCCTTTCTTTGGGTCATTGTCCCTTCCCCCGACATTTCCTTCCCATTTTCCTCCCTCTGCTTGCTCACTCCATCACATCTGTTCCCTAGTGGGTTTCCTCTCTCCTCTGTCCCCTCCCCCCCCCTTTCTCCATGCTCTGCTCCAATTCACAAGATCACTTGTCAGTTTCAGTCTGCTGCTGGCAATTGAGTAGAATTGCCAAGCCCAGGAAGGGAAGAAAGATGGGAGTGCTAACACAGTGCTGGTACCCCCTCCATAGTCCCGTCCCTTGGAGCTTCTGCTTGGCTCCCTCTCCTGCTCAGAGTTGCACAGTTCTACCTGGCACAACTTGCATTAGACTGAGAGGGAGGAATCTGCTGATCAAGCTAATGGGTGTTTTTGACCTTAGGAGCAAATCTGATAAAATATTAATCAGATCCTCTAGCCTGAGTCTGAATGGAACAAGCGACTAGTTAAGGGAAGGCAAGAGATTTCATCTTGGAGCTCTTCCTACTGACTTTCTGGGTGATGAGGAGGTTCTTTCCCCCACAACCTTTGTTTTTACATCTATACCATTTGTTATCTTTGTACCCCTAGCACTTAGCAAAGGGTTTTGGACGATAGCAGATGCATAATTTTTTTAAACCTTACCTTCTGTCTTAGAATCAATAAGATTGTAGAGCTAGGCAATGGGGGTCAAGTGACTTGCCCAGGATCACACAGCCAGGAAGGGTCTGTGGTCAGATTTGAACCCAGGACCTCCCATCTCTGGGCCTGGCTCTCAATCCACTACCAAACCCAGCTGCCCCCTTTAAATGCTTTTTGATTAAATAATGATAATGAACTTTCCTTCATGGAAGAATTATAGATCACATTTATGTAGTACTTAAACAGTAAAAAACTGTTTTCCCCAATAAAACCTCATGAAGTACATAGTAAATGTATTATTATTCCCATTTTATAAAGTAGAAAACTGATTCTCAAAGAGATTACAGGTTCAGAGATAAAAAAAGAGACTCTCAGCCCTCTGGGATCATTTAGTACAGCTCCTTCACTTGATAAATTCAGTCCCATTGAATTCAACAAGCATTACTGAGCCTACTAAATGTCAGTGCTAGTTCCTGGCACATAGTAGACATTTAATAAATGCTTGTTGACTTGAATTTGCTGCCTCGGGGAAAAAAGAATGAGTTCTTGCCCTCAAGGAGCTTGCCTTCTATATGTACCCAGATAAATACATTACAAACAAAATATGTAAAGAATAAATTCAAAATAATTTCACTAACAGAGATACCAATCTTATAGAAGTCCTTGTAGTCTTTCACCTGAATTATTGCAATAGCCTTCTTTTTTTAAAAAATCCCTTACCTTCCGTCTTGGAATCACTGCTGTGTATGGGTTCCAAGGTAGAAGAGTGGTAAGAGCTAGGCAATGGGGGTTAAGTGATAGCTGGAAAGTGTCTGGTATCAGATTTGAACCCAGTTCCTCCCATCTCTAGGCCTGGCTCTCAGTCCTCTGAGCTACCCAGATGCCCCCTTGCAATAGCATTCTAATTGATCTTTCTGCCTCTAATTCTTAACTCTGTGTGTATGTGTGTGTGTGTGTGTGTGTGTGTGTGTGTGTGTGTGTGTGATAGACCCCCTTTGGCAGGTTGGTGAAACATATGAACTCCTTAAAATGGTTTTTTTTTAAATTACTAGTTGAAGGAAATGTTAAATTTTAGTTAGAATTGAGTAAAGATGTAATTTTTTTCCATCTGAGTTCATGGAAAACTATCCATGGATCTCAGTTAAGTCTTACTTTAGTCTCTCCTTTCTATAGTTCATCCTCCAAAACTATGACATTGATGTTCCTAGAACCTAGGCTTGACCACGTCACTCTATTGTCCAAGAAGTTTCAGGGGCTCCTTGCTGTTTCTAGGACAAGATGTGAACTCCTCTTTCTGGAGTTTAGAGTTTCATCATTTGGATCTAAACTATCTTTCCAGATGGATCACAGAGGACTCTCCTCACACTTTCTATGTTGAGTCAAACTGGTCTACTTATTACATTCCATCTCTCACCTCCAATCCCTTACCTAATCTGTTTTCCATGCCTGAAGTGTTCTCCCTTCTCATCTCTGTTTCTTGGAGTCCTCAGCCAGCCCTGTGAGATGAGCACAAAGGTCTTGCAATTTCCCTATGAGCGCTGACTTCAAATGAATCCAGAAGCACGTAAGTAAGGTTCTGTTACCTGGAAGGATTGTTCACAGAGACTCCTTGGAGAGGCAAATAAGGCAGTTGGCAGAGTTAGCTCTTTCATGTGTATAAAGGCAATCATCTTGCCTATTAATCATCATTGGCGATGAGCTACAGTCTGCTCACACCTACCGTATGCTTCTTCATTGTACTTTGGGTTAACCACAATTTTGCTTGTTCTGCATATGTGGTGCTATATAATTCATAGCCATATGGCAGTCCTAGAAGAATATTGGTGTTGGTATTTTCTAAAACCCTTATCATCTGTCTTTGAATCAAAACTAAGAATTGGTTCTTAGAGTGGTAAGAGTTAGGCAACTGGGATTAAGTGACTTGCCCAGGGTCATACAGCTAGGAAATATCTGAGGTCACATTTGAACCCAGGTCCTCCTATCTCTAGCCCTGGCTCTTTAACCACCTAGTTGACTCTGGTATTGGTGGTGGATATTGTGGGGTTTTGTTTCATGTGTATGAAGAATCAGTTTAGGATTCTTAGAAGAGCTTTTTTGTTGTTTTTGTTTAGTCATTTCAGTCCTGTCTGTCTCTTTGTGACCCCATTAGAGGATTTCTTGTTGAAGGTACTAGAATGGCTTGCCATTTCCTTCTCCAGATCATTTTACAGATGAGGAAACTGAGGCAAACAGGATTAAGGGACTTGCCCAGGGTCACCTAGCTAGTGTTTGAGATCATATTTGAACTTGTGAAGATGAGTCTTCCTGATTCCAAGACTGGCACTCTATCCAATACACCACCCAGCTGCCCCAGAAGTGCTAAGCAATTTGCCAAACACAACCCAAAGTACTTCTCTTCTTTTTAATTAATTCTGGACCCAAGCTCACTGTCCATTTGCACTTCTTTTTGCTAGTATTCTATTTAAGATTTTTGCATCTATATTCATTAGGGAGATTGGCCTATAGTTTTCTTTCTCTGTTTTTGACCTGCCTGGCTTTGGGATCAGTACCATATTTGTGTCATAAAAGGAATTTGGTAGAACTCCCTCTTTGCTTATTCCATTTGCACTTCTTGCCCCAGATTACACATAGTAAAGATGTGCTAATTCAGTGGACTGTCTATCCAACTGCATATCAGAGCTTAGACAACAGGCAATCTTCATTCATTTAGCTTTTCCTATATGGATGATTAGTCTAAATTATTTTAAATGGTCACTGACCTTATGAAAATATTTCTGGGGTCTATTGTGATATCCCAGGGCTTGGGGACAGTCAGCATGATGCTACCTACAGGAATGCATCTGGGATATCTCACCACTTATAGACATTCTAGAGTCATTTGGGCTCTGCATTGGCTAGTTTGCAGGATGGGGGCAAACACTTTGAGCAGACAACCACCATGTTCTGCATGTCTTGGTAATGAAGTTATCTTGGTGGATGCATCTGTCAAGGAATCTTATAATCCTAAGTTATGCATGAGGATGCCTTTAAGACTGTAATTTGTTTTGAGTT
Source organism: Monodelphis domestica (assembly GCF_027887165.1). Lineage (NCBI taxonomy): Eukaryota > Metazoa > Chordata > Mammalia > Didelphimorphia > Didelphidae > Monodelphis > Monodelphis domestica. The sequence goes on along the minus strand of NC_077227.1, from coordinate 597,190,397 downwards.
GAATGCCTTTTTTTATAATTAAAAAAACTCACAGCTAAAGCTTGTATTCTCCATACCTTTCAGTCAATTGAATGATTGAAGATGTGTTCTAGTGTAGAAAATCAGTTGCAAAACTCTGCTTTTTCCTTTCTGATACATGCACCAAGAACATCGTTAGTCTGTGTGTAGGTCATTCTCATGAAGATTTACAGAAATGAAGAGAGGAAAAGAATATGGATCTGTAGTTATTGATGCTTTCTAGATAAACTTTTTCACTAGTAATAGACTGCATGGAAAAAGGTAGAATGTGAAGTCCTACCTCTAATACATTTTGACTAACACAGGCTAAGTCACGTCGCCTCTTGGTGATTCCAGGCAGCTGTCTAAACACAAAAGAAGTTCTCAGTAATGAAATTCTGAAGATACAAGAAGAAATAAATCTGATATAGATGAAAAATGGGGAATTGTCTAAAAAAAAGACCAACGTGTAGACAACAAAGATAAAACATGTTTATATGTACAGACATGTACATGCATTGTAGACAATGAAGGTGTATGTGTATGACATGTTTTATATGCAGAGTAGACAACTCCGATTTAAATGTATATGACCTGCATATGCACGTGGCAGGTACATATGTTATAGACACCCAAGACATATGTATAGGACATGTACACATATGTACCAATTATACATGTATAGACACATATATCTTAGTAGTACACATATTGGTCTTTTTATGTATATATATATTATATATACAGACATACAAAGCCAAAAGTCATTCCCAAATTGATAAGTGGTCAAAAGTTTCTTAAAAGAAGATTCCAGACTACTGACAACCAGGTGAAAGAATGCTCCAAATCACCAAATAAGAGAAAAGCGAATCAAAACAACCCTGAGGTTTTACCTTACTCCCAGTTCATTTCTGTTAAGTGAAGGAAACCTTCGCTTAGAGGTAGTGGCTACTGACTCATCGTCCCAAGGGCTTCCCAATCATTCTGATTGATTCACACCTTCCTTCTGATCAATGATGGCCTTTGCAAACTGCTGGCCAGGGTGAAAGAAGCCATCTATTATTTTAGCGCAGACCTCAGGCTCAACACCTAACCCAAGTGGATGGAGATCTTCTGTATCTCTATTATAACTTTTAATTTTGGTTCTGTAAATAATGACTTTGGGTCCACTTAAATGCTACAATACTATACTGAGGATCTTCTATACTATCCTGAAAATCCTTTGAGGTATGAATAATAATAATAGCTATCATTTATGTTATACTTCATGGTTTGCAAAGTCCTTTACAAATATGAATCCATTTGGTCTCCATAACAACCTTGGAAATAGTAGAGGCTCTAATTATTGCTATTTTACAGGTGAGGAAATCAAGGTAGAGGGTAAGGGATTTGCCCAGGATCAAACAGGTGTGACTGATCTTTTCTAAAATATAGCATCTCAGACTGGACACAACATTTGAAAAGTGTCTGCCTGGGATAGATCTGAGGCTGAATTTGGACTCAGGTCTTCCTGCCTATAGGCACAATGTTTTTATCCATTGCATCCTTTGCTTAGCTCCACTAAATGCAAACCAGAAATTATTTTGGGCAATAGTCACAAAAAAATCTTGTCTTGTCTTATACAATGACCACATTGAAAGCAAAATTTTTATGCATAAAGTAATCACACCATTATAAAACCCCAAATATCTAGGTGAGTTCTATTCCTTAAAATAACTCTCATGTTTTTGCTGCTGCTCAGGAATTAATTGCTCTGTGGGAGTTTGCAGAGATGCTTGGTGTCTCCTCATATTGGTGCCAGACTTAGTGTGGCTTCTCAATCAGCTTAGTCCTCCAGCAGCTCAGAACTCTTGGACTTAATCCCCCAGGCTGGGCTTTCCTGGTAGTAGGGCTCCTTGGCAAAAGCCATCATGAGTAAATAGGTAGTCATTCTCAACAGTGGTCAGGTAGGTGGCAAAAGTGGATAGAGCACTGGGTCTGGAGCTGGGAAGACTATATCTACTGGAACTCAAACCTGGCCTCAAACATTAACTGTGTGACCCTGGGTAAGTCACTTAAACCTTTTGACCTCAGTTTCTTCATTTATAAAATGAACTGGAGAAGGAAATGGGAAGTCATTCTAGTTTCTCTGCCATTAAAGACCCCAAAAGGGGTCTTGTCTTGAAGAGTTGAACACAACTGAAAAACAACTCAGCAATTCTTAACAGAAGTTTAATAAAGAAATTACCTTATTTTACCCAAATGTTTTATCTTTTATATATTTCTAAAATAATATTTATCTTTTTCCCAATACAATGTAAAAACAATTTTTAACATTCGTTTTTAAAAAAGTTTTGAGTTCTAAATTCTCTTCCTCCTTCTAATCCTCTTTTCCTCACTCTCCTGCACTCTTCCCCCATCCCTGAGATAATAAGCAATCTGATATAGATTTTACATGTGTAATCACATAAAACATTTTTCTATATTAGTCATTTTGTGGGAGAGTTTTCAAATGGAAAAAAAGGAAGTAGAAAGGGAAATGCATACTATATGTTTCATCTGCATTCAGATTCCATTAGTTCTCTCCCAGAAGGCAGATGACATTTTTCATCATGAGTCTCTGGGATTGTCTTGGATCATTGCATTGCTAAGAATAACTAGGTCATTCACAGTTTGTCAAAAAATATTGTTTTCACTGTGTACAATTTCTTCTCATTTCACTTTGCATCAGTTCATGTAAATCTTTCCATATTTTTCTGAAATCATTCTGCTTGTCATTTTTTATAGCACCAAAATATTTCATCCCAATCATATATCACAACTTGTTCAGCCATTCCCAAAGTGGTGGACAACCAAAAATTCTTCACTACCATACAAAGAGCTGCAATAAATATTTATGTACAAATAGGTTCTTTTCCCATTTAAAAAAATCTCTTTGGATACAGACGTAGTAAAGGAATTAGTATATCAAAGGATATGTACAGTTTTAGAATCCTTTGAACATAGTTCTAAATGACTCTCCATAATAGTTGGATTGGATTGCATCTCCACCAACAGTGCATTGGTGTCCCAAGTTTACCACATCCTCTCCATCTATCATTTTCCTTTTCTGTCATTATTAGTTAATCTGATAGGTAAGAGATGGTAACTCAGAGTTGTTTTAATTTACATTTTTCTAAATAAGAGTGATTGAAATCATTTTTCATATGTCTAAAGATGGCTTTGATTTATTCATCTGAAAACTGCTTGTTCATATCTATTGACAATTTATCAATTGGAGAATGACTTATTTTTACAAATTTCAATGAGTTCTTTATGTATTTGAGTAATTAGACCTTATCAGAGATACTTGCTGTAAAATTTCCCCCAAGATTTCTGATTTTCTTCCAATATCTTTTATATTTTTTCATGGAGATAGTAGCTGACCAACTTTATCCAGGGGCACAGAGGTAGCAAATAGTATAACTGAGGTTTGAACCTAGATCCTCTAAATACAAATTCAATGCTTTTCCCCCAAAAGGGAAAATGGCAGCATTCTAGCCAATCTATATATCTCTTTTCCCCTCTAAGATTTTGAGGGATCTTGAGAAAATCCTCATCAGTCTCGTTGTTCATACTGGCCAGGTAGGAGAGAATAAATATGTGTTTATGAAAGTAAGATATAAAACCAATGTAGACAATTCAGTAACAAATCCTGGCAAATAAAGTCATAAGATCGTCTATGCATAGGATTCAGAATTGTAAGGAATCTTAGTCATCATCTAGTCCTGCTCCTCTGCAAACTGAGGTCTGGAGAAGAGAAGTCATTTGCCAAACTTATCAAGTTACTACATGACAGGTCTTGTCTCACTGTGGGATATGTTGTTATTATAGATGCATTGCTTGAGAAATTAAAGGCAACAAAGCAAATGCAGTAGCCAAATTGTATTCAAAATATGGACTTCTTGAATTCTCCTAAAAGACAGCTTGGAAGGAAAAGACTCTGGACTTTATAGAATCAGGCAATATATGCTCAAGTTCCAATGCTTTCATGTACTAGCAGCCTAACTTTGTCACTTAAACTTTTCTGAGTCTCAGGTTATTGTTTCATCAGTTGTTTCAGCCTTGTCCAAGTCTTCAAGACCCCTTCAGGGGTTTTCTTGGAAAAGAAACTAGAGTGATTTGCCATTTCTTTCACCAGCTCATTTTGCAGATGAAGAAATTGAGGCAAATAGGGTTAATAGACTTGCCTGGGATTACACAAATAATAAGTATCTACTTCCTTAGTTATAAATAATATATAACAATATATATTTATTATAATTATAAAGAGTTATAAAGGATATATAATATAAATAATATATAATATTAATGAAATAATAAATAATAATATGAATTAAAAAACCATACCAAATGCAAGATCACCATGAGGTTCAACTGAGAAAATAGATGTGAAATGTTTAATAAACTACAATGTAATTTATACATATAAGACATGATGACAATGATGAATCCATTGATTCCTGCTCTTTTGGGGGTGGGCAGGGTGCTTTTGTGTATATAATTTAAAAAAAACCCAGGACATCAGAGAAAAGAAAATTAACCCTTCAACTTGACTCTTATGTTTGCAATCTGTATTATATTAAGAAAGTTACCTCTTTGGGCTTTCCTCATTTAAAATGAAAGAGTTGGACTAGCTGGTCCATTAGGGCCAGTCTAGCTCTAGCTGTATGATCTCATTCCCACCCTGGTTGTTTTTCTCTGGAAAAGTTTCAGTTTGTCGATGTCTTTCCTAGAATGTGGCACCATTCCTAAATATGGTCCATTCCATATAGTGTCTGATTGGGGCAGGATTAGGTGTATCTACATTCCCAATGAATGCCTGGTCTGTTCTTCAGGGTCTAGATCTGCAAGCTCTTTAGTGCCCCATTCTTCATTACTCTCCCTTTCCCGGTCATCCTCTCCACCAGCATTGCCCTGGTCCATTTTCAGTGTCACCAGAGATAGATCACTTCCCACGGGACCATGGTTCCTTAATGCATGCATTTTCACCGAGGGGGTGGGGTGGGCAGAGATCCTTCCTTGATGTTTAGCCTAAATGAGCTTCTGCTGACTTCCTGGATGACATTGATTATAGCACCCACAGACTTCCCACCAGGGATTCCCAGACTATTTGGCCACTAATTTCCTTCATTTCCGAAAATTACTTTTCCTCCCATGGGCAGAAGAGGAAGAGATCTAAATTGTATTCAGAAGCACCAAGGACTTGGGAAGAAGCCGAGGCATTTATTTGAAGAGATCATGAGGAAAGGGATTGAGAAAGTTTTCAGAAATAGCATTTTTATGAGCCTTCCGGCAAACTAATTCTCTAGGTAGGACTCTAAGGAAGGGGGCTACATTAATGTAGCCAACATCTTTGTTAGGAATGAGTGCTCTGCCTCCCTGGATTTCCACAGTTAAAGGACAGAATAAGCATAATGTCCTATGAAGGAAAACGCTTTGATTTTCTCCTCACTATAAAGTTCCAAAGGCTGCACAAGTAGACGTTAATCCCTAACTGCATCAGTATAGAATGGAATATTGAAACTTTACTGGATAAACAATATGAGCCAATAAAAGTCTGATTCTCTTCCAAATTTGTTATTTAGTCATTTCAGTTGTGTCCAATTCTTTATAACTCCATTTGGGGTTTTCTTGGCAAAGATGCTGGAATGGCTGCCATTTCCTTCTCTAGCTCATTTCACAGAAAAAAGAAAATATGGCAAATAGGAGTAAGTGACTTGCTTAAGGTCACACAGCAAGTAAGTGTCTGAGGCTGGATTTGACTCCAAACCTGTCACTCTATCCATTGTGCCACTTAGCTCTTACAAATACGCTCAGCCAAAACAGATTACAGTACTTCCATTTTCCTGGACACACTTTGTAGAGCATACCTTGGATTTCTTTCCTGTCTGTCTTCTCCTATTGAATTCCTATGTGGTCTTTAAAATTCAACCAAAATGCTCTCTCTATAATAACATGCTCCCTCTATAATAACAATACATAAATATAAAATATATACAAAATAAATCTACAAAAAATAACAATAGTTCACATTCTGATAACTCTTTAAGATGAACAAGGTGTTTTCCCTATATCAATCTTTTGAGATCTATGGGGCAAATATTAGCATAAAAGTTTTATCTGGCAGAAGATTACTTGAGTTTATAGGGAGGTGAGCCTTTATCTCTTTAGGACTCTAGATTGAAGAGGGAGAAGGGAATAAGTACTTATTATGGGCAGAGTACTAAGTGTTTTAAAACAACCCTGGGCAGTAGGTACTATTATTAGCCCCATTTTATAGTTGAGGAAATTGAGGTAGCTGAGGTTAAGTGACTTGCTCAGGACTGTACAACTAGTAAGTGTCTGAGGTCAATTAGGTCTTTCTGATTCCAAGCCCAGGGCTTGATACACTGTGCCACCTTGCTGTTTGAGATGGCAAAATCAAAATGACTGTAGAGGATCATCTAGTACAACCCATTCATTTTTATACATGAGGAACCCAAGGAGAAGTTAAAGAACTTACACCAAATCACATAGGTGATAAAATGCCAGACCTGAAGGCAGGAAGACTTATTTTCCTGAGTTTGAATCCAGCCTCAGATACTTACTAGTTGTGTGACTAGTAGTGTGACAAATCACTTGGTCCTTTTTGCCTCAATTTCCTCATCTATATAGGAGCTGAAGAAAGAAATGGCAAGCCACTCTAGGATCTTTGACAAGAAAATCTCAAATAGAGTCATAAAGAATTGGACATGACTGAAACAACTGACCAATAACAACTTAGTAGAGAGCATTTTGAGTTGTTAATAATAATAATAATAACCAATATTTAAATAGCATTTGCTGTCTGCCAGCCACTGTGCTATGAAGTTGGAAGCCAGATTATAAGGGATGGAGAGTTGAGTGTGAGATGAGGAAATGAAAGGCATGATTATAGATATCCCCCCCTCCTAGAATCTGGTTGTAACTGGGAGGACAGAAAAAAGACAGAAGATATTTTGAAGGGGAAAGTAGGACCAAACTAAGGATTTAAGGATAGCAGAAAAGTGGGCATATCTGAAAGCAGAAAGGAAGAAGGTAGTAGATTAGGAGAGACTGAAAATTAGAGAAAGAGGATGATGGAAGGGGCAAGCTCTCAGAGAAATTGGATAGGGAAGGGATTGAGGGTAGAAATAGAGAGGTTGGCATTTGCAAAAAAAAAAAAAGGAATTCTACTTTCTCCAAGCATATAGTAAAGGAGGAGAGATTTGGGGATGACACTTAGGTGAAATGGATTGTAAAGTTGAGCAAAAGGATTGGGCTTGGTATCCCTCTGAAGAGAGTCTAACCCATCATATACAATAAATATGTGTTAAGTGCCTACTATGTGTCAGGTACTGTGCTAAGTACTGGGGATACAATTAATAAATTAAGGATTTTTATATATAATATGAATTAAAAAAATAATAAAAGGAAAGGCAGTCTGACCACGAAGAGCTTACATTCTAACTGGAGAAGATAATCCACAAAAGGAGACAAGAAAGCAAGGTGGGGTATGTGTATGTTGGGTTGTGGGGGTGGAAACAGAGATCAGGGGATACCTGGTCCAGAGCCATCATGTTCCATGGAATTGAAGCCAGGCAAAGTAGCAGAAGCAGAGTCAAAGGAGCCCCAAAGTCCAGTTTCTGCCTTCTGTTAAGGAAGGCATTGGGTGGAATTTGATTCTCCACCCTCCAGACCTCTGCTCTGAGGAAAGAAGGGGCTAAGGGAGGTGATGAGCCTTCAAGTCAAGGCTTGAATTTGCTGCATGATAATGAGATTAGAGGTGATGAGCTTTTCCTGGGAGGGGAATCTTGTTCTGTGGACCTGAAACTAGGCAGAGCAGCAGATAAAGAGTGGAGTTATAATCCTATGAATTTTGGAGGTTGAGTGGTACAGTAGAATATTTGCTAGATTTGGAGTTAGATAATATGGGTTCAAATTCTAGCTTCATTGGAATAAAATATAAAATCTTCTGCTTGGCTTTTAAAATCTTTCATAACCCAATTTCCTTCCTATCCTTCTAGTCTTCTTATATCTTATTCTCCGCTCCATCTAGTCTGCAAACCAGTGATAATGGCCTCCATGCAATTTTTTGCTTAAAACATTTAGTCTCCTGACTCTGAGGTTTTCTAATTTCCACTGCCAATTCCCCAAGCCTGGAACACTGTGTTTCCTTTTCCCTTAGCCTCCCTGGCTTCCTTTAAGCCTCAGCTAAAATACTACCTTTTATAAAAGCATTTTTTAGTCCTCCTTAATCTTAGTGCCTTCCCTCTGAGATTATTTTTAAATTGTCTTATCTATATTTTGTTTGTATGTGGTTGTGTGTCATCTTTATTATACCATGAGATCCTTGAGAGCAGGAACTGCTCTTTTTTGTTTGTTTGTTTCCTTTCTATGCCCAGAATTTATTTAGCACAATGCCTGGCACACAGTAAATAGTTTGTTCAGTCCCTTCAGTTATATTCAATCGTTCATGACTCAAGGATTTTCTTGGCAAAGACACTGGAGTAGTTTGCCATTTCCTTCTCTATTCATTCTATGGATGAGGAAACTGATGCAAACAAGGTTAAGTGACTTGTCCAGGGTCACACAGCTAGTAAGTGTCTGGAGCCAGATTTGAATTCAGGAAGATTCATCTTCCTGCCTTTTGGGTGGTCACTCTATCCATGGCAGCACCTAGCTAGCCAATAGTAACTAAGTTACTTGATTGTTAATACTTGTGTGCCTTTAGGTGAATAACTTAACTTTTTTTGAGCCTCATTTTCTCATGTGTAAAATGAGGGGTGTGAATCTTAAAACTGCTCAGACTGTACCTTGGAACATTTGGTTAAGGTTATTCCCTTATTGTAACAAATGAAAGTACTTAATCAGGAATGTATTGAGAACTTTTACATCACTCCACCCATACTTAGGCATACCTTAGGGGAAGATAAAGTTGTAAACTCCTTACTGAACAATGAAAAGTCCCCAACTCATACTTATAGTGAGGCAAAAGCCCTTAAGCTAGGCCTATTTTTAGATCTAATACAAAAGGGTGCTAAGTACCTATAAAGGTTAAATTAATTACTAAAATGTCAAGCAACTTATAAAGGGCAAGCTTAGCAAGAGGTGTGAAGTTTTAGTTTACTCAGGGAAGGCTTAACAAAAGAAGATGTGAATTAAGAATGGGCAGTCCCATTGTGAAAAACGTCTACTGTGACTGGTAGATGTGACAATTTAGGGGAGGTGACATAAGAGAGATTTTTCTTTAAAAGGAGCCATTTGGCCTAGGCCTTTTCCTGCTATTTCCTCTTACTCTGTCTCTCTCCCTTCCCTTAATTCCTTCATTTGTATTAATTAAAATCCCCATAAAACCCAGCTGAACTGGGTATTCATATTTGGGAAATTTTCCCATGGCGACCACTTATTTTTGATTTAATTCAAGACACTAAAATTATCTTTACAGTTTTGGCAATTCACAGTCTTGAAACCATATTTTCGCGGTCACAGGGGGTCAAATTAGATGACCACCAAGGTCATTTCTAGCTCCAAATCTATGATCCCGTGTAAGGGCAAGAACCCCAGAATAGGTGGGGCAAACTCAATTGAGGAAATTTGAGCCCAAGATTTATGAGTTTTTACTTTTTAAACCCATACCTTGTATCTCAGCATCAGTTCTAAGACAGAAGAATGGCAAGAGCTAGGCAATTAGGGTTAAATGACATGCTTAGACTCATACAGCTAGGAAGTGTTTGAGGACAAATTTGAACCCAGGACCTCTCAATGATTGGCATTCTATCTACTATGAGACCTAGCTTCTCTGGAGTTATGTTTTTTTAAAAGGACTACCTCTAAGATTAAATTAACTGGTCCTCAGGGCCTAGAGTCCTGGCTGTGAAATAAGATAAAAATGACCACTTCTCAAGCAAGGGAACTGAAGCTTAGAGAGATCAAGCATGACTTGTCCATGTTTTCATGGGTAGTGTCAAAGGCAGGATTCAAATTCTATTCTGAATCCAAATCCAACGTAGTTTCAACTATATCATGATGATTGTTTAGGAAACTTGATTAGATCCCATAGGTAGGTACTATGTAATTCTGGGCAACCAGGTGGGTCAATGGATGGAGTGTTGAACTTGGAGTCAGGAAGATCCATCTTCCCAAGTCCAAACCTGCCCTCAGCCACTTACTAAGCTGTTTGACCATGGGCAAGTCACTTAACCCTATTTGCCTCAGTTTCTTCATCTGTAAAATGAGCTGAAGAAGGTAATAGCAAATCATTTCAGAATCCTTGCCATAAAAACCCCAAATGGGCTCATGAAGAGTTGGATATGTCTGAACCACAAAAAGATATGGCACGTTTTTAACTGGTGAATCTGTCAGGAGAATGTAAACAACAAAAACCTTAGCTTATAGTTTTGTGTCTGTATTTCTCTTATTACAGTTATTATGTATTATTTTGTATTATATGTAAAAGATATGTTTGTGGGATTCCTAGAGTGCTTGGGGCTGAGAGAGACCCTCACATTTTATTTCCAACTTAGTAAATTGCTAGTCTACAAATCAAAGATTATTACTATGAACATTTTAAGAAAATTGTGGAAAGAGCACAGACTCTAATAAAGAGTAATAATGATAATATCTTTGGAGCAGCTGAGTGGCTCACTGGATTGAGAGCCAGATCTAGAGATAGGAGGTCCTAGGTTCAAATCTGGATTCAGACACATCTCAGATGTGTGACCCTGGGCAAGTCATTTGACCCCCATTGCCCAACTCTTACCGATCTTTTGCCTTGGAACCAATACAAAGTATCAATTCTAAGACAGAAGGTAAGGGTTTTAAAAAAATAAAGTAACAATACAAATATTTTGCAATATCTCAGGATAAGTACCTAAAAATATAGTAATTTATCTTACCATATTCATCTCCATGGTAGCTATGTGTAGGAAGGGGCAACTTTTCTTATTGGCCTGGAGAGTTTCTATGGCTTCACACATTAATCATAAAGCATCTGAATTTGGCTGAGATGACTTCAGGGTAAGAGGTCTACTTTGTTTAAAGAAAATTGATATATTGGGGTGGGTCATTCTACATGACATCTTGCTTTTATAGATTGTTTTGGCTTTCAGAACACTTGCAAGGATGGATCATTCCAACTCCTCAAGGGCCAGGATCGGGCTATTGTCTTTCTTTACATTCCCTGCCCCCATCTCTTCTGCTGGATCTCTGTGGGTGCCCCACTTGGGTTTGTCTGCGCTTCTTCTCTTCTCCCACTGTACTCTCATTTGGTGATCTCATCAGCAAGCAATGGATTCAATTATCAACTCTATGAAAATGATCTCAGATCAATTTTACATCCCTAAACTCTCTTCTGAATTTGTTTCTCCAGATAAGTGGCCATTTATCTCTTCTTTGCAAACCTCCAGCACTGGGGAACCTATTCCATCACCTCCTTTGGCAGCCCATTTCACTTTTGATCAGCTCCCATTGTCAGGAAGTTTTTCTTTACCTCGCATTGAAATCTGGCTCCTGATGTAAATTGCAGAGAATCGGATTTCAGTTCAATAGTTCTTCCCTCTGGGATCAGGCAAAACAAATCTATTTCCTCTATTCCTGGAGAGTCCTGAAAATACTCAGACAGCTGCCTTTCCTCCAAGCTAAACATCCCCAATTTCTTCCATTAATCCCTCATGTGGTCTAATTTCTGATCTTCTCAGGTATTCTAGCACAAAGAATGAATGCGGGAGAAAAGCATTGATTAAGCCCCTAGTATGTGCCGGGTCTTGTGCGAGGTACTGGAGAGGATACCTGCTCTCCAGGACATTCTGTTTTAACGGTGGAGGTAAAATATAAAGTAGGTAGCCAAGGAAGGGAGTCTTGGTCTGAGTAGTTAACAGGGATAATGAGTGAAATGAAAATATAGTCAAATTGTCACAAATTTCCCCTGGCAGTATTAATGGGATTATTGTTCTCAGAACAAGAGGCAGAAAGTGGAGGTGGTGGTGGTAGATGCCATACTTCATATCCTACAGATGGACATATGCCAAGATCCCCAGGGTGGATGGTTATATGGGATGGGAAGGACAGTCTGGGGCTAGCTAGCCAGAGTGGGTTAGGTGAGTTTGAAGTCAATCAGGACAGCTCAGCCATTTCCAAAACTCAGGTGGTATGGTGTAAAAATTAAATTAGTCTCTAGTAATAGAAATATTATATTTCTATGAGGTTTATTAAGGATTATTAGAAATCAAGGAATAAAGAAAATACAAAATAAGAAAACCATGTGCAGAGGGCTGATTAGCCCATTCACAGCTTACTTACTACATCTTGCAATGGCCAAAAGAAGAAGAGCAGAGGAAGAGGTTGAGGTAGGCGTTACAGCCAGTTTAAATACTAATTGTGATCTCGCCCAGGTGGGGACTCAGGTAAGATTATAGGGAATTCTGGGAAGTACCAAGGACTTCTGGGGATTCAAGTCTAGGGTTCAAATCTCCATTTTATATTCTTTCCCCCTGAGGCCTGAGGAAGACTTGTCTCTCCGCTGGGTTTTTTAAACATACCAACTTTGAAATTACAATAATTTGAGGATAAGAGGAAAAGAGAACAAAGCCAATAATTGCTAGACGCATTGACAAAAAGCCAGTTGGGGGCAGTCCCCTTTGACATGAAAGTATACATACAAATAAATGTTCAATCAACTACACCCAAAGTTCATTCTTGATCTTCTCCTGTAGCTTGTGGTCTGTGGAAGCATCTTCATGGTGTCTTCTCCAAACAGTTCAGTTTCTGGATTCGGAGAGGTAGCATGTTTCTTAACCTAAAATTTTTCTCTCAAGGAATTTAAACCTTGCAATTTAAAACAATAATAATTTTACATTTTTCTGAATTGGCTAATCAGCCATGGGCACAAACTGTGCCCATGGTTTATTATTTTGTATCCTTGATTTCTAATAATCTTAATAAACCTCATAAAATATAATACTTTTATTACTAGAAACTAATTTAACTGTTACATGGGCAAGAAATGAATGGTCTCTGGAGATCTCAGGTATGGAGGGTGCTGCTCCGGGTGGGAGGAAAGGGGCAGTGCCAGATGAGACGGTAAGATGCTGGGGGTGAGTGGCTAGATGTCCTGTGAAGAATGGCCTGTTAATATCCTTCTTAAAATATGGTATCCAGACCTACACTCAATTCTTCTGATGGGCTAAGGTGGTGTACAATAAGGGGACCACTTCCCTCATTCTGGACACCATACCTTGAATAATGAAAGCAAAGGCCATATTAGTTGTTGTTGTTGTTGTTGCTGTTGTTTCATATTGAACTTATAATCAACTAAAAGCCTCAGATCTTTTTCATGAGAACTATCTTTTAGTCTTATGTCCTCCCCCCATCCTATGCTTGGGTAGTTGATTTTTTTAAACCACAAATGTAGGATTTTGCATTTATTGCTATTAAATCTCATTAGGCTAAAACAATGGGCTAAATCAATAAGAAGAAAATTTTACTTTGATACTTACCATTAATGCTTACTTGGGGCACTCCATTAGAAACCTTCTTCCTAGTTGACATTGATCCATTAATGACTGCTCTTTGGGCCCAATCATTCAACCAGGTCTGAATCCACTTAACTGTACTTTTATATAAGCCCACATCTCTCTAGTCTCCCCATTGAGTTAGCATAAAAGACTGTCCAAGGCTTTGTTGAAATCTGTATATTATTTTTATGATATTTTCTGATTTACACCTAGAAATTCCATCAAAAAGGAAAATGAGATTAGACTTGACATGCCCCATTCTTGATGAAACTGTAGCAGTTAAAATTTAGTTTCTCTGCTAAAAGTATTATATTTTTAGAGGTTTATTAAAGATTAAGAATTTAAGAAAATAAAAATAAAGCACATACCTAGGGGGGCCGAATGGCCCATTCATTTACACTATATCATGAGAGACACGTCTGCTCAGAAGTGGAAGTAGGAAGAGAGACCCAGTAGACTTTACAGCCAGTTTAAATAGAAATTTTGATCTTGCCCAGGTAGGGATCTCAGTGAGATTAGAGGGCATCTCGGGAACTAGAGCAAGGACTTCTGGGGATTGAAGTCTGGGGTTCAAATCTCCATTTTTACAAAGCCAGGCTGATTCTTAGTGATCAATACTATCCATTCTAAATGCTCATGAAACATCTCTTTAATAATAATTTGGATCAGAAGTGTCAAACATGATACTTGCCCTCCAAGTGCCACTGAACCAGATCGAAATAGAATTGGGAAATAGTTACAAAATAAAAATACAATAGAACACAGAAAATGTTAATTATGTGTCATTTTCTAAATCAACATGACCTATAGAGGGCATAATTTAGTGGCCCCCATTTTTATTTGAGTGTAGGAACTGAAGTAAATTTTGTCAGCCTAGAGTTTGGAGACTCTACCCTCGCTCCTTTTTGGGATAATTGGGAAAACATAAGTCCATCTCCAGGCTTGTGGCAATTCTATTCTTCATAAATTTCCAAAGATGCCCAAAGGTAGATTAACAATCATACCTACTTCAATGGCAGAATGGTCTTTCTAAACCTCAGTCTGACTATGTCAATTCCCCACAATTGGCAAACTCTAGTGGCTTCTTATCCCCAAATATAAAATCTATCTACTTTATATTTCACCCTTTCATGATCTGGCTCCCTCCTACCTTTCCAGTCTTCTTATACTATATTCCCCTCTGAGTGCTCTATAGTCTAGAATCACTCGACTTCTTAGTGTTCTCATAACTGATATTCCATCTCCTGACTATCCCTGGTGCCTGGAATGCTCTCTCTCCTCATCTCTCTTCCCAGGCAAGTCTCAGCTCAAATCCCCCCTTCATGGAGAAGCCTTTCCTAGTCCTCCTTAATGCTAATGCCTTCTCTGTGAAATTACATTCATTTTAGCCTAAATACAACTCATCTGTACATAGTTGTTGGAATGCCATGTCCCTCATTAGGATGTAGCTCCTTGAGGGCAAGGAATGTTCTTGCCTTTGTTTCCCTAGCACTTAAAATAGTGTATGGTACATAGTTAAGTACTTAATTATTTTTTAAACCCTTTCCATCTGTCTTAGAATCAATACTAAATAGGCAGTGGAGTGTAAGGGCTAGGCAATGGGGGTTAAGTGACTTTCCCAGGGTCATACAAGCACTTAATAAATATTTGCTGATGTGGCTTTTTCCTGAGATAGAATTCATCTGGGCTTAGAGATAGAAATCAGTACTTGAAGGTGTTGATTTACTTTGGAAGCAGCTGGGTAAATTGTGGCTAGAACCCTGGACCTGGAGTCAGGAGTGAAATCCTTAGACACTTACTAGCTGTGTGACCTTGGCCAAGTTACTTAACTGGTGTCTGCCACAATCTCCTCATCTGTAAAATGGAAATAACAATAACATTTTCTTCCCAGGGTTGTTGTGAAAGATGAGATAATCTTTTTAAAGCACTTAGCGCAATGCCTAGCACATAGTAGGCACTTAATAAATTCTTGTTTCCTTCCTTCCTATTATCTTAATATTTGTTTTTCAGTTTCAACTACTTGATAGCCATTTTTTTCAGCACTATCTAGATTGAAAATTATTTTCCTTACTAGAAAAAATGCAAAGCATAATAAGAGTGATCCTAATCTTTCTTTGATTTTCCTTTTTTCCCAAGCATGGTGTAATGGATGGGGAAATGGAACCACTTACTACATTTATTTTGATGCTAGAGTAAGAGAGATGGAATGGAGCAAGAAGGTGGAGGGGGGGAGAGATTGTTCCTCCCCTCTCTTTCCTTAGTAAAACCAGCACTAGTTGTCTTCAAAATTACCAAGTATATTTCTTCAGAGACTGGGTTGAATGTAAAATCAAGAACTGATACTGATTCTTCTTCCTTGAGGAGAAAGTATAGCTCTCCTCCCCAAGCTTCCCTTCTCTCTCCCTGGATATTATGAGGCAGGCACTAGATCTAAGGAATATCTATTTATTCTAAAGGGACACACACAAGATAGGGTAAATAGGATTGTTGGGTAAGGAAATGGAAAGTGGGAAGTAGGAGATCCCTAAGGCTAACAACCAACCAAATCCTGAAGTCCTAGGTCAGTTGTGAGAGCTGTCTTGACTTCTATCTACCCAGGTTGTAGTATGAAGTTCAAGGACAAACTTTAGGGGATAGAGAGGAAAATCTTTCGATGGATGGCTTTATAATCAAAGTCCTATCCACTCCTTTTCTCATCAGCTGGATCCAAGGGGTTTGAGTTCACAGAGCGAGATGCTCAAAATGCTCAGAAGGTCTTTCTGCTTCAGAGATTTCTCTGAGAGCAACCACCTGGAGAGGCTCCCAAAGAGAAGTGAAGTAACTGCTTTGAATCCTGTCAGCTCTTCTGTTCCTTCCTGGAACTCTCTGTCCTCCTTGCTCCTCACCCTCCTGGGCTGCTCTTTTGCATGCTGAATCTGACTTTCCTCTCTTACACTAGAGAGAAGTTAGGGAGCTGGTCATTCACTATGGGAAAGGGATCATAGTTTGTTGGGCTTAAGGCTTGCCAGGCATCTCTGCTCTGCCAATGATCTGAAAATCAGAGGACTTTGGCAGACTTTGTGGGAAGTCTGACTGAATGTAGGGGTTTGGACAAAGGAAGAGCAGGGTGTTTACTCCTGGCCAGGAGAGCAAGATGGGGCCCAGAAGGTGAGGGAGCTAATCTTCAGAGTAGAAATCTCAGGTAGGATTGCAGGGAGGAAGAGCTGACATTTAAAATTTTACAAAGTATTTATTCACAATATCCCTGAAAAGGCATCCCTATTTCAGTGAGGAAATGGATGCTCAGAGTGGCTGGGAGAGACTTATATAAAATGCCCTCAGTGACATTTACAATCCTGAGGTTATTGGATAAATATTGAAACCCAGGCTATATTCACAATGCTGGAGTTGCTCTAGAAATTGCATTCCTGGCTCTGCTCATTTCATTCTCTGTCAGTTCATATGCAGGTCTGGGGTTCAGATTGCAATAATATGGTATCAGTCGAATAAGTAACAGGTACTGAGCAAGGCAAAGAGTTATTGCAAAATGTTGCATTCCCATGATTAGAGGTGGAGACACACAGAGCCTTCTCCACTGATTCTGGAGGGCAGTAATGTGTGTGGGGAGTGGGGTGAGTTCAGGCCAAAGAGAAAGTCACCTGGGTCCAGGAAAGCTTTCGGACCTTTCTTCTACCTGACCTGAACTGGCCTGAACCTCTAATCATCTGGCTCATACTCCCCTTACTCACCAACCCTGGGGAGGAGCAGAAAATAGGAGATGGTTTTAGGGCACATGATGGGGGAAGGCAAGATAGATCATTTCCCTCACTCCTGGAACATAAGACCAGGTCCCAGAGGGATGTAATAATAATGGGAATTATTAGGGGAGCATATCAGACAGGTAAGGGAGTAAAGGCAATTGAGGGATGAATGCAGACAACCATGGCAGGGATCTGGGAGAAGACACAAAGTATAGATAGTTGTGGGAGAAAGTAGCCCCTTAGGTTGGCTGCCCTGGACATAGCACTGGTCATCAGCACCCTAGTTATAACTCTGGGTCTAGTCTGGTCATCTAGTTTTTTCTGAAGTTCTTTAGTTAGAGCGATCTCTGCCACCTCCCTCATCATCCTCCATAGGACTATATCTAGGAAGCTTGCCATTAGCTGTAGTTTTGATATATTTCTTATGATATGAATATCTTATGATATTATGATGATAGCACCATGGAAAGACTTGGAATTAGAAAAACCTGAGTTCAAATTCAGTCTTGGATGTTCACTAACTATGGAACCCTGGGCAAGTCACTGAACTTCTGTCTGCCCCAATTTCCTCATCTGCAAAGTAGGCATAATAATAGCACCTACCTCTCAGGGTTGAGAGATCCAATGAGATAATATTTGTAAAGCATTTTACAAATCTTAAAGTATAATGTTGGTAGCTAGGTAACAGAGTGGATAGAGTGCCAGGCTTGGAGTCAGAACTTCCTGAGTTCAAATGTGGCCTCCAACACTAAGTAGTTGTGTGATCCTGTGCAAGTCACTTAACCCCAGTTGCCTAGTCTTTACTGCTCTTCTGCCATAGAATTTTTTTTTAAACCTTTATCTTCTGTCTTAGAATTAATACTGTGAATTGGCTCCAAGGCAGAAGAGTGGTAAGGGCTAGGCAATGGGGGTTAAGTGACTTGCTCAGGGTCACACAGCTAGGAAGTGTCTGAGGTCAGATTTGAACTTAGACCCTCTTATCGCTAGGCCTGGCTCTAAATTTACTGAGCCACCTAACTGCCCCCTCTGCTATAGAATTTTTTTAATGTATAATATTGTGAATTAATTAATTAAGAATATTTTTCCATGGTTATATGATTCATATTATTTCCCTCCTCTCCTCCTTCCCCCTCCTGTAGCCAAAGGGCAATTCAACTGGGTTTTACATGTATAAAGACTTATTTCCATATTATTAATATTTGCAATAGAGTGATCATTTAGAGTCTACATGTCCGCATTGAACCATGTGACCAAGGAAATGTTTTTCTTCTGTGTTTCTACTCCCACAGTTCTTTCTCTGGATGAGGATCGCGTTCTTTCTCACAAGTCCTGGATCATTGCATTGCTGCTAGTAGAGAAGTCCATTACATTCTATTGTGCCACAGTGTATTAGTCTCTGTGTACAATGTTCTCCTGGTTCTGCTCCTTTCACTTTGTATCAATTTCTGGAGGTTGTTCCAGTTCACATGGAATTCCTTTACTTTATTATTTCTTTGAGCACAAAAGTATTCCATCACCAACAGATACCACGATTTGTTCAGTCATTCTACAGTTGAAGGGCATCCCCTCATTCTGCCATAGAATTTTTAAAAATAGTCTCTAGAATATTATCAAAGATGATTTGCATGGAAGATGTGGAATGAAATCCAGGAAGGTGTCTATTAATGACCATGAAGGATACCAGATGAACTGTTTGAGTGATACATTGGTATCCCTGAAATATTAACTTAGAACAATGATTTTTCAAAGGATAGTTTTGAGGTTGGTCCCCCCCCCCGGGTCCCCAAGACCCTTTCATGGGGTCTATGAGGTCAGAACTATGAGATGAGGAAGGATGTGGCAATCCACTTTAGTGTCTTTTCCATGAAAACTCTAAATGGGTCTATTTGTATCTGATACAACTAATAGAGATGGAAAATGAACAGGATCCAGAATTGAATAGGAAGAAGAAAGTAGACTGGATTTCTTTGGGAAATTGTAATATTCCTTTAATGACCTTAAACTTCTCATGAAAGCAAAGACCCCTACTTTAAATGCCATATGTATTTTAAAAATTAAAATTAATTCTTATTTTTATTATTATTTTATTATATACTACTATTATTAATTTTATTTAAATAAGTAAAAAAAGTAAAATATTTTCATTTAAAATTTTATTTAATTTAAAATGTTTAAAAATAAGATAAAAAATAATAAAATTATTACATTTTAAACATATTTTTAAAAATAAAATTTAAAAATCCTGGTGTGTTTCTGTCCAGCAACAAATCATGGAATACAGTAACTTCTAAAAATTTATAAATGAATTCTGAACAGTGGTTACTGGAAAGACATGTGGTAGATAAAAACATGTTGTAGCACCTAACCCACAAAGAACTTTTTGTTCAAAGAAGAAAAACTATAAATTGTCATCAAAGAATTGTATAATAATAAGAGATGATGGGTTGCCAATGTGGCAAGGGCTAGGGATGACAGGTGGGCAGGCAGAGTATTGCACTCATACCCTCAGAATATCAGGAAAAGTTGAGGAAGACTTTAAGCACATTGGATGGATCCCCCTATAGAGAACTTCTGGAGGGCATGTCTAAGAGTTGAGTTGGACAGGCAAGCACGAATGGGTTGGAATCTGTATCTCTAAAGGGAAAATCCAAACTGGTGAACTCATAGGTCTTTTTGAGTATCTAAGGTTTTAAAGTTTGCAGATCATGTACATGATCTTGTTTGTTCCTCATGACTTATCCCCATTTCACAAATAAGGAAAAAAGACAAAGAGAGATCAAGCATTCCCAGGGTAATGTAGACTTTCTCTTCATTGTAACTTTTCATTTTGCCTGCACATAGTAAGCATACAATAAAAGTTCCTCAAATTGGATTGAATTCAATATATATGGGCAAATTTCCACAACTCAGCTTCAGATTTCAAACTGTACCTGAAGGCAATTACAGACGCTTCTTACTCACTAAATATCTCTTTCCATATAGGCACCCCTTCCTGGGGGTTTGTTTCTAATAAGTATTCAGGGCCCATTTCTAGAGAGCTAATGAAGACAAAATGAAATCAATGGGCATTTTTTTCACTGACCCATGATGATGGATCATTGAAGTTGAGAACCTCATCTGCAGGTGGGATTCTCCAAGAGATTGATGAAGAAAAGCCAACTGACTGCCAGGGGAAATGGATTAAACTTGAAAACTGAACTACCACCACCAGTCTTCAATCAACTGACTGTCAACCATGTGCAGATTACTGCCTTAACCAGACATTGTGATTAATGATATGTAGTATTTACATAGAACTTTTAGATTTGCAAAGTACTTTAAATAGACCATCTCATTTCATCCTCACAATAACCCTATGAGGAAGATATTATTAATATCCCCAAGTTAGAGATGATGGATCTGAGTCTAAGAGAGGCTATAACTCTTTTCTAAGGGTGACTATAGGCCAACTAGGTAGCCTAGTGGATACCTTGCCAGGCCTGGAGTCAGGAGGACCTGGGTCCAAATCTGACCCTGGATACTTCCTGACCATATGACTCCCAAGCTTGTCATTTAACCCCAATTGCCTTACAATTGTTGCTCTTCTGATTTAGAATTGATATTAAGACAGAAAATAAGGGTTTAATTTTTTAATAAATAATTTTATAACTAAAATCTTAAATAAAAAATAAATGAAAGGCAAAGTATCTCTATATCACCTGACTGGGAAATGCACTGGTTACTCACAGGCCCAGACCCACTAATTAATCTGCTCTATTTCAGACGTTGATTGGTTCATTCCTCCTTAGGCAACCTGATGGACCCAAACTCCCAGGAGTTCACCACACTCTGCAGTCATCTGATCAGCTTTAGCCCTACTCTAGCTTAGAACTACCAAGCCCGCATTCCTCAATGACCTCACCCCCCCCCCCAAGTAGCTGGATTTATAGGCATGTATCATCAATCCCTAAATTGAGACTTTCCAAGCTATTAAATGTTTGAGGAACAATTTGAAGTCAGGTCTTCCTAACTCCTGGTTCAGCTTTTGACCAATATTCCACCTAGCTGCTGTGAGGGAAAAAATAGGAACCATATTTTGCGGCATCTCGATGTCCTAATCTCCCAATCACTTGGTGGCTTAATATTAGAAAGTCTCCAGTCCCCAAAGAAGGGGAAATTAAATATAACAAACTATTCAATGTAATGGTAAAGCAGATAGTCTCACCCACTGTTATAACAACTACTTTTTGTCTTTAAATTAGAGAATCTGAAATTTTGCCTAAAAGGATTCATTTCACAGCTATAGAAGTATTTTGTCACTTCCTATCTCCTGCCCTTGGACAGGGAATGTCTTTTATTTTGGATCTTGCTAGATGCATTCCAAATATTCCCCTTTTTCTCTTGACTGTTTCCCCTCTTTCTCTACCTCTCCATTTCCTGTGAAGTGCTTTATATTTCTAATTTTTCTAATTAGAATTTTTCTAATTTCCAATATTTCTAGTTTCTAATTTCAAATTCCTAAAGAATGCTGCTGATCAGTTGTGTCCTTTAAGCAGTACTGGAAGGTTATAAAAAAAGTATAACATAAAAAGACGGCAAGATCAGTATTCCTAAGTATGCTAATAAATTTCTTTGCTTTCAGTTTGACCTCTGACATTTGATGTATAGTCATTAGCCCCCATTGATGACTTTACCTCTCTGAAAAGTCCCCATTCCTCTTCATCAAGAAAATTCTCCAACACTGCCTCTTGTATTCTAAAAAAGTATAATAATGGGGTTTATGATGTAGTTCCTAATCAGAAACTTGAAATTATGTCTTGTCATTGATTTGAATGAAAAGATCAGAGTTCTAGTTCTTCTTCATCTACCTGTATAATAAAGCTTCCTCAACATGGGATGTTTTTATTTGTTTCATTTTGAAAACCTTAAATGGAAAATCTCATGTACAGCAAGCATCCCTTCAATATATTTTATTTGCTATATCAGAAAGCACTGTTGTATATAGGATTAAAAGCCATTCTTAGAATTAGAAATATATGAGTTTATGTCCTGTCTCTGACCCATACTAGTAGAGTGAATGTGAATCAATAATTCAGCCTCTTAATATCCCAGGCAACTCTGTAAGATACTAAGTTAGTGAGCTGTCCATATGAATGGTGGGAGATTCTATGTTAGTAGCTTCCCATACAAATTAAATCACAATTTCAAATACCATCTCACTTTTTAAAAAATTGTTGAATTAATAATTTTTAATTCTAGGACATGAGAAGCAATAAAAGGAGCAAAGACCTAGTTGGGGGGGGTGGGTCACAGAAAATCAAGTTTAGAGCTGGGATTGGAGTTACCATCTTAATTTGTTTCTTTTCATTAAAAAGAAATCAAAACTAGAGCTAATGACCAAAAGCTTTAGGGTTCAGGATTAGGAATAACTTTTTAACAAACACACCTGCCCAGTCATTCTGAGCTGCCTCTTGGAGCATGGAGCTCCCCATCACAGGAAACATTTAGTCAAAGGCTGGACCTGTCAAGAATGAAGAGGTTGAAGGCAGTCCTGCATTTGATAGAGACTGAACAGAGTGACCTCTCATATCCCAAACTACTCAGAGATTCTATGAGTCTTCCTTAAGTCCCCTTCTAGAATCCTAACAACCCTAGAACTCTCATCTTTACAGGAAGGAGGTAACATGAGTATCAGTGAATTGATACCCACAGCTTTACAAATTGATATGGTACTAACATTTAGGCTGAAAGAGATATTACACTTGAGAAAATGTATGAGAGCTCAATTTACTGTGATAGAGGGTCCTGAGGAACTCCTTGATATATTCTGAGAGCTTTTTGCTTGTGTGTGATTTAGACACTAATGCTGATGTGGATAATATGGGGGTACTTCAATAAACAGGTGAGACCACTTGGCTTCTTGTAAGGGATGGTGGTGAAATGTGCATTTGCCCATGAGAAGAAGTTCTTTCTAAGACTTATAGTTCTTATAGGGCTGGGATGAGTCTGAACTTGGAGGGAAAGATGAATGTGAGGGGGCAGCCAAGGTGGCTCAATGGATAGAGAATCAGATCTAGAGATGAGAGGTCTTGGATTCAAATGTGACCTCAGATACTTCCTAGTTGTGTGACTGGGCAAGTCACAAAGTGAGCATAGGATTTGATCCTCACATTTCAATCCAATTTGATGAACTTTTATTATATGCTTACGTGAAAGGCACTGGAAATATAAAATAAAAATGTTAAAATAAAGAGAAAGTCTATATTACCATAGGAATCAAGGGCTGGGATTCCTTACACTCTTTTTCTGACTTTTTTGGTGAATTTTCAGTATGATTCAGGAAGTCTAATTGTCTTTCAAGACCAGATTTTTTTTTCAGAGACCCAAACAGATATACAGCATTTACTGAATGAAGATTTAAAACAGGCAAAATTCACAAGTTCTTTGGGATAGAGAGTTGATTCTGTAAATTTTTTTACTATGTTTCCAACCCATAGAGCTGTTTCTGTCTGTATGATGCTAAAAAACGTGCCAATTTAATCAAATTACTGAATGATTCAGTGGAGAAATAAAAAGATCCTTTGGGTTCTTGATGTGAATTGTCAAGCTGACTGAGACAAAATGGTTTGTCCTATGATCTTTTGTTAATATAGTCAGATGCCTTTCCAGAGGCAGAAAAAACTGAGTTTTCAAAATCACTAGATAGATGGAAGATAGAGTATTGGACCTGGAGTTGGGAAGACCTGAGTTCAAATGAAATATCAGATACTAGCTTTGTGACCCTGAAATCACTTAACTTCTGTCTGTCTCAATTTTCTTTTCTATAAAATAGGAATTATCATAGTACTTCCTTCCCAGGCTTGTTGTGAAGATCAAATGAGATAATATTTGTAGAACATTTTACAAACCTTAAAGTGTTCTATGTATGCTTCCTTCCTCCACCCCTTATTGACTCTGATGCTTTCAAAAGAGAATGAACTGGCATAGAAGGTATTCTTAGATACACACTATCCATAAAAGCTTTTGGTCAAATATTCTCACAGGGATAAAGTCCTATAGGACTCATGATGATATTCCTTGAATTTCACTAGATGGGGCTCAGAATTCCATCCTGAAACCTGAGACTTCCACATTCCCAGCCTTTCTCCTCAGTAGCTGACTGGCTTGGTGTTGGAAACATCATGATAACAATTTTATCTATGGAGATGCAGAGCCACTGCTGATGTGAGTAGTTAAAAAAAAAAGAAAGAAGGAAGGAAAGGGGTGTAAGGGAAAAAAGGGGTTATTTTATAAAAAAGGTTGGACTGGATTATTTAAAATTAGAGTCATCAGGAATTTTAATTCATTCCAAGAGATTTATTTATAATTTATTTACAAAATACATAGAGAGTGAAGTAAGAAAATCAGAGAGAGGATAGGGTAAGATATCTAGCTTAAGCACTAAGTAATTTACTCCTGACCTCTGGCTCAACCCCTGGCAGAAAGAGTTAGTCCTTAGCTGGAGAGGTCTTAGCAAAGCCAAGGACTTGGGGAAGTCTCTCTCAAGAGGTAGGAATCTCCTGAGGCTAGTCTCTTCAGAAAATTCAGGAAAGGAGTCAGCCTTTTCACTCACCATGTGTCAGTCCAAAGGAAGAGATTTAAGAACAGCATCACCAGGAACAGGGTCTCAGGTTGAGTCAGCAGATTCTTCTCCAGTCTCAACTCCAAAGAATGTAGAACTGAGTCTCACAGGAAGTTGCAATTCCTTTTAAAGACACTTTCTTTTGCGTCACTTCCTGTGCTTTCCTCCACTTTTTACATGGACAAACCATAGTCTAAAGCCTTGATTAGGACTTCCCAGGAGGCAGTCAATCGATTCTGATTTGTCACCCACTGTTGCACACATTTTGCTTTTTCTGTTTAAGTGATTAAATGATTAAGTGGGATGTTTACACTTTGGGTGATTAAATCTAAAAATGGGCAGGGGAGTTAATTTAATTTTTACAATCAGGGGAGAGTTAATTAATTTCATTTTTACAATCAGGGGAGAATTAAATTTAATCTTTACAGGGGGAAGGGGAAGGAGAAGGAGAAGGGAAGGGTTCCCAAAGCCCAAGTAATAGCTCTGGAAACCTGACTTAGTGGGAACCTTTCTTTGTTGCCAACTTTAAGGTTGAGAGTGTTGAAATTCTTTATGGCAAAGAATATTGTACTAAGGGGCAGCTAGGTAGCACAGTGGATAGAGTACCAGGCCTGGCATCAGGAGGTTCTAGATCCAAATATGGCCTTAGATACTTTCGAGCTGTGTGACCCAGGGGAAGTCACTTAACTGCAATTGCTTAGCCCTTGATGCTCTTCTGCCTTAGAATCGATATTTAGTATATTAGATTTTGATTCTAAGGCAGAAGGCAAGGGTACTGAAAGCAAATAAAGTTTGAGAGCCACTGGATATGATGTTCTCTAAGGTCTCTTTTTATCCTATAAACATATGGCCCCATGATTTTGTTTTTCTGTGCTTATTGACAACATCAAAATAAGGCATATCAGTAAGACATATCCTTAGCAAATTTATGCATTCAATTGGTCTTCAAAATACCAATGAACTTCCTGTAGTTATCCCAAGTTACTAGCCCATTTATTGTTAGTAGGGCCCAAAAGAGAATGCAAAAGAATTCTGTGAGAAAACCATAATCTTTTGGGTTTTTTAAAAATCTTCTTTCCTGACTCTGTGTAGCAAACATTATGAATTAGTTACATGGAACTTTTTCTGGGAAAAATGAAACAGGTCCTAAAAATGACTGAGGAAGTAGTTCCTTGAGAAGAATAAATAGGCAATTGAAGCAAAAAGTTTGAAAATGGCTAATGTGAATAACAGGGAGAGGAGCTAAAATAAATAAGAACAAATAAAAAAGTAAAAAAAATTAAAATTATGATGAAAATAATAAAATTATAGTTAAAAATAAATATACTTAGTCACACACGAAGAGAGACAATAACTGAAAAACAATTCCTTTATTCCAATTGTGTCTACAAAATGCCAAAAGATCTTAAGGACTTCCAGAGTGGTACCTTTGATGAGGATTTATAGGAAGATGTGTATAAGAGCTGCATAGCATAGGCAGGTATGGAGCAAGATCTACTTCATTAATTCTAGATTCTTTTTCTTAAAAGATACTGAAACTTCCCTTGATATTTTTTTCTGGAGGCTAAGGCTCAAACTAAGACTTCATCTTCTTTGAGGCATAAGTCCAAAAATTAGCAGAAGAAAAGTGAGGGGTTCTCCCTTAGGCAAGCCCAGAATGACTTCGCTTATTATAATCTGGAATTAATAAAACCCACTCACATTGCTGCCAGTATGGTACTTGGTGGTTATCAGATGATTCTTTCTCAGGAAAGGCTTGTAGAATCAAAGGATAGAGTTGTTGGGAGATGTCTTGTTTTCTGACAACATGGAGAAATGAAACTAACTTTTGTTGAAGAAAGGGGGCCAATATCTTCATAGAAATCTCTAAAAAAACAAAGATTTAGTATTTTCCTCATCTTGGGGCTCCAAGAAAAAGGGGATCCTGGGTTTTTTTGGCTGGTAAATAGAGTGGGTATGTAGAGAATGATTTTTGATTTTGACTGTGGCACCAGGATGAGCTGCACATAAAAGGGCAATGAGCTCATAACTATCTTACTACAGATGGTGCTGATTCAGGAAGAGTATTGATGACTGTAACTGAAGCACCATTATCTATTTTGTGGTCATAATGCTCCTGTTCTTGTTCATCATTCCCCTTTAAATTGAGAGACAAACTGAACTGCAAAGATTGGTATCATTTGACATCTGGACAAAATTGTTAAGATTTAGAGCTCAGTCCTTATAGGCAAAGCCTGAACTTTTCTGCCTTTGTTCTCTTCCATATTCAGTCGTTCCTTTAGGGGGTTACCTTATTTTTTTGTTGTTGTTGTTATATTGCTTTTACTTTTTGTTTTCTTTCTCTAAGGCTGCCTATGCTAGATTTCTTATAACTCTTAAGTTGGAGTTGTTCAGTAACAAAATAAAGGCCATTTAAAGCCTTCGATGAAACAATTCAGGACCTTGCGGTGGAATGTATGTTGTAGGACCAATATTTACCTCATATAGGTTAGACTCAGTTTTCCTTAAAAAATAATTAAACCTACATGTATAACCCAGCGGAATTGCTTGTCAGTTCCAGGAGTGGGGAGGGAAGAAAGGAGGGAGAGAATATGAATCATGGAACCATGGAAAAATATTCTTAATTAATTAGTTAAAAATAATTAAATCATCCTCAAACTTAATTAGTCTAGGTGACTAAATCTTTTACTACTGATATTATTTTCTGGTGATCTAAGTACAAAAGTTAGCTCATAAGGACAAAGGGGCTCATCCTTTGGACATGACACATGCTTCTTACTGGTATGGGCCTGGTCAACAAAGAGGCAAGAAAGTTGTGCCCAATAAATCAATGCTCCAATATGATGAATTCTATTTCCATGCTTTTGGGTAAGTAAACATCCTTTTGTTAACTTTTAAATCATCTCTAACCATTTCATTTAATTCCATTTAACTCCAATTCGTTGTGATATGCATTGTTGAAGAATGTGCCTACACTGATGAAATGACAACTCCATTGAAGCAACAGTAAATAATCAGCTTAGAAAAAGACAGTAAAGAGTTGTATCAAGAACAAAAAATATTTGGGAGCTGAGTATAACTGTGAATCATACTTTATTATATTTAAGAAGAGTAGTTTAATTAAAAGGGAAAGGTATAGGGAGGTAGCAATTTTCCTGGGAAAGTAATGAGTGGATAAAGAAAATTAAAGTATTTTTAACCCAAGGGTTTTGAAGCAATTTTCTCTGACCCAAGAAGACCCTGTTCTGTGCCCTAGAGAACTTGTGACCATCCCAAGGCCATACAGGTCTCTGTTCGTAGGGAACTCTTCCAAGAGAACATAAAGACTACCTCATTACAAGACAGATAAGTTAAATTTCCATGTTGTTAGGAGTTAAGTTCTGTTTTTGATGACAATTGTCCTTGGTGCTATCTTATCTTGTCTCTATTTTCAAGATCTTGTACAGAAAAGAAATTGGTATTCTTCCATGAAATCTATAAATTATGATGAGGATTACAATTAAAATTCTGACATTAATAGAAAATCACAAGTCAGAAAATGTAAATATGTGCATTAGGTATATATTCAAGCCACTCCCTCCCTTTGCATCCCATGCTGCCAATTCCAAACTTAAATACTGATGTGCTTGATGGTGTGAAACTGACAGTCTCAGTGATGGAGACAGGAAAAGTGGCAAAACTGCTTTTTGCACTCTTGGTTACTTAAGAAAAAGACTTAGTGGAATGGACAGGCATGTAACTGGCATGTTTACAAATCAGTAAAAAATCAAGTACTAGAAGTCCTAATTTATCATGTGCTCGATGCAAGGCTAAACAAAGACAATTTAATATAATGGATTGTTTACAAATGGAGGAGAGAAGACGTTATTAATGGATAACAAATGGATGAAAATGCATCTCACCAGCAAAGAAGTCAATCATTGCATGAGAATAAATAAAAAAGAACAAAAATGGCTTCTAAGTTATCTCCAAACATCTTTAATACATAAAGCACTGCACAAACAAAGCAGTGAGATCAATTTCTATCATCTCCCTTTATAGCTGAGGAGTCAAAGACCTGGAAGGATGAACAGATTTTTCCTAAGTCAAAAAGCAGACTTAGGATTAGAACTCAAGCCTTTTGCATCCTTCCCCTCTAAACAATGCTGTTGATAAATGCCACTTCTTTCTATGAAGGAGAAAAAAAGCTTTGAAATGAAAGCAGTTGTACAGTAGCCTGGAAAGAGAAGAATTATAGGAGAAGAAGGAGATGGGAGAGGTCTGCTTTTGAGAGGGTAATCTAAGATACTGGGGAGTATTTCTATTTTTGTTCATACTTGGGGCAGCATTGCTCTCTTGAAGAGATGATTGAGGGAAGACAGCTGTAGAGCTTTCTCTATACTGAGCAGAGTATGGCTTCAGATCTCAAGTGAGTAGCTCCTTAGGGAAACCAAGGGAGAGTTTCTTTGTTCAAGTAGCATGAATTGTACATGGACTCAAAAGAGCTAGATTCTGTCAGGACCTTGGATAAGTCACTTAACTTACTTGACCCTCAGTTATTTTTTTTGAAATTTCTAAAAATGGCCTTAATAATACCTCTCACCCCTTCTTCACATGGTTGTTGTGAAGATCAAATGAGATTACTCACGCAAAAATACTTTCGGGTGATAATGTTCTATATGTTTATATTTCATTTATAAAAACAGAGACAGTGTAGCTCAGTGTATGGAGAACCAAACTTGGAACCAGGAAGACCCAGCTTTAAATCCCATCTCTGACACATACTTGAATTTGATCTGAGAATTTAGGTTCTTGTCCTTTTGCTGTTTTTTAAAAAACAGTTTCCACACTATGTGGAAAATTCCTTAACTTTTATGTGTTCTAGGCAATTCATTAACTTGCAAAGAAGGTGCTGATCAATAATGATAGATTTCTTTTGTGTATGGAGTTCTCAGTGGCAATGAAATCACATATTCAGTCCCCATCCCTATGTATAAAATATGTATTTTATTTGAAACAAGAATATATTTTATTTTAGTTACATATTCATATTCATAGATTTTTTGTCATATATTTGATTATATTTTATAAGCTTTTATATTACTGAGGAAACATGGGATAATAGAGTTCTAGAGTAGGAGTCAGGTACACCTGGTTTCAAATACCATCTTCAACAGTTATAAAGCTGTGTGACCATGAACAAGGCATTTAACTTCAGTGAGTCTCAGTTTTCTCATTTGCAAAATGGGGTTAATAATGACTGGAATGTCTACCTCACAAGACTGTTGTGAGGTTCAAATAACATCATGTAAGTGAAGCATTTTCCAAACTTTCAATCACCACAGAAATGGGATTTAAAAAATTATGATGATTGTCACTCTTTGATTGGGTCCAGCTTTCTAAATGTAAACTTCTAAAGACACTGCTGCTTCCATATTCAGTATTTTGGTTGTCTAGGACAGCTTAAAAAGCAACTGTTTGCAGTCTCACTTTGATTGACTAACTCAAACTCCAACCTGTCACCTTACCTGCTGAGTTCCAGCACTCAACCTCAGGAGGGTTGTTTGAGGAACCCAGCATGACAGGCTGAAGACTTAAGAAAAAAAATCAACTTAGGGCAAGTATGAATTTTGATAAGAATGGAAAATATGACCAATTCTGAATTGCTAATATTACTCTGCTCTATTATGCTGTTGTAGAAAACATCATGAGGATCTGGGTAAGTATGGAAAATAATTTGGGAAAATATTCAGAGATTCATAATAATGATAATAACAATAGAACTTTTTAGATTTCATTAAAGTTGCATTGCTTTGTAGGCTCTTTTTCAACAAAGAATCTTCCATTTCTACATGAAAATAATTTAATATTCTTTGAAATATGCAGGATGTCCCAAAAGTCTTCGGGCCATCCTAAGCTACTGAGCTTAAAGCTTGAAGCTCAAATAAGTTGAGTGACTTTAAGCAACTAAAGGCTAAAATTGCTATAAGACTTTTGGGATATCTTGTATATTTCAAAAGCTACTAACACTTAAAATGGCGCTAAGACATTTAGGATACCCAATATTACAATAGAAATAACCTTGCTTGATGACCATCTGCTTGTAAGGTGTGACATAAAATAGGAAGATCTTCTTTGCATCTTATGCTCTGCCTGGTTTCAGGTCCATAGAATAAGATGTCTCTCTGAAGATAAGTACATCACCTCTAAACCTGTCACCATGCTGCTAAATTAAGCCCTGACTGATATCATCTCCCTCAGGCTCCTCTCCATTCTGACTGAAGAGAGTATCAAATTCCTCCTAGTGCTTTTCTTTATAGAGGGCCAAAACTGGACTTTTTGGTTCAGAAACTGGATTATGGATTCATTCCATTCTGTATTTGCTGTTTTCAACTCTGTGGGAAAAGAAATGCCCCAGGCTGGGTTCCTCTTGGCATTCCCCCTTCATTTCCTGCCTCTTTTTTGTGTGTGGTCTTCTCTGTCCTCCATTAGATCATAATTTTCTTGAGGACAAAGCCTGTTTTTCTTTTTGTTAATTTTATTCCCAGCACTTAACATCAATAGTTAACAAATGTTTATTTTATTAGATAGATGTATTCACTCCTGTGATGGAGGAGATCTACCCCCATGTCTAACCTAAAGAGTAATTCCCTGTGGATAGTAAGATCCTCTACATACTTCTGTTTGCAGATGACAGCTGACTGATTGAATCTAGGTCTAGAAGACTGCATCCTGGAAGAGATCAATAATTGTTCAAAGGAATTTGATCTGACCATAGACCCAGGAAAGACCAAATGGATGAAGAATGTATATTGCCAATATTATAATACATATCTCAATGGATAGCTTGTAGAGGTTGTCTATTTGTATCTGGGACAGGACAGTTATCAGAGGTGGATAATAAATAGGGTCCAGATTTGAATAGGAAGAAGAGAATAGATTAGATTTCTTTGGGAAATTATAAAATTCCTTTAATGACCTTAAACTTCCCATGAAAGCAAAGACCCCCTACTCTAAATACCAACATCCTGGTGTGTTTTTGACTAGCACAAATCATGGAATACAGCAGTTTCTAAAAACCCATAAATGAATATTGTACAGTAGTTAGTGGAAAGACTGTGGTGGATGCAATTATGCTACAACCAAAACCCACAAAGAACTTCAAAGAACAACTATAAATTATGTCAACAAAGAATTGTATGATAGTAAGAGATGATGGGTTGTCAATGCGGCAAGGGCCAGGGATGACAGGTGGACAACCAGAATATTGCACTCATAGTCTCAGAAGGTCAGGAAAAGTTGAGGAAGGTTTTAAGCACATTGGATGAATCCCCCTGTGGTGAACTTGTAGAGGGCATGCATAATAGTTGAGCTGGACAGGCATAGACATGAATGGGTTGGAATATATCTATATATATCTGAAGGGAAAATCCAAACTGCTGTGCTCACAGGTATATTTGAGTATCTAAGGCTTTAAGGTTTGCAGATCATGTACATGATCTTGTTTGTTCCTCATGATTTGTACTCATTTCACAAATAAAGAAAGAGATTAAGAGAGACCAAACATCTAGATCCGGGTTACTTAACTAGTAAATGTATAGGATTTGGTTTGAACTTAGGTTTTTCTGACTTTAAGTCCAGAATTCAATTGTTAGAACTGCAAGGGGCCTTAAAGAAGCTCAGACCTATAGAAATGAAGTGAATTGTTGATAATCACATAGTATTTAAGTGATTCAAGATTAGAACTCAGGCATCCTAACTCTTGTCTTGAGCTCTTCTTTATTTCAGACTGCATCTGTAGTAAATTCTCTATATGTGCATAGGTAAGGAACATAGTTATCAATCTATAACATAATTTGTAAGATTTTCTCAGGATTTCTACATAAAAAAACATGACTTGAATGAAAAGGGCAAGTGGGAGGAAATACTTATAGAAATAGAAAGAATATTAAAAGGTCATCTGGACCAGCTCTCTGCCCCTAGGTAATCACTATGTAAATTCTTCAAGACAGACGGTTGTCTATCATATTTTTTAAGATCTCTAGAGATGGAACTTGTTGCAATGTTTAATCAACCTTGCAGTTAAGAAATTCTTACTTATCATA
Source organism: Monodelphis domestica (assembly GCF_027887165.1). NCBI lineage: Eukaryota > Metazoa > Chordata > Mammalia > Didelphimorphia > Didelphidae > Monodelphis > Monodelphis domestica. The sequence continues at coordinate 597,157,444 of NC_077227.1, read as the reverse complement.
TTAATTGATAAAACAGGAGGTAGGGTGGGGTAAGGTAAAATTATGCAAACATCTCAGTCCTGGTCCTTGGCTATTGTTGGCTAAGAGCAAAATGCCTTTAACTGAGGAATTATAATGTAGAGATTCCATGTGTGAAGTTGTCAATGTATATTATGTCACTGTACTTGAGAAATAGAAGTAAATAAAGGAAGGAAATGCAGATCCTTGCAAAATGATTGTAAAGTAATGCCTACATTTTGGATCACTAGTGTCTCCTTTTCTTTCAAGTTTTAGGTTTGGTACAATGGAAGGACTATAAATCTGCTCTGCCACAAATATTCCTTCTAGTGTTTGTTTCTTTGGGTGCACTGATAGACATTAAAATCTCAGATAAACATCCTAATTGGTCGAGGTAAGTACTGATAGACTGGGGAGAAAGGAGAAAATCAGAAATAGTAAAAGTGTAAAGGGACATCTGTGTGGACATGAATCAATAAGTAATGAATTTCTTTTCTTTCCCTTATGCTTTAAGTGGCAAGGCTCTATGTCCACTCTCCTAATATTCATATCCACACCCTCACACTCCTGAGGGCTATACTAACCTGCCAAGCTCTACTGCCAAATAACTCATGCATAGTTTTATATCACATGATCACTATTTGTCCAACCTCTTTAAATCTCAGGAGGCTCTGAGCCAAAGGAAAGAAGACACAAAAAGGAGGAAGCTTCATTACAGGTATAGATTTATCTAGGAGACCATTTGATCATAGGCATGCTTGGTAGGGAAGAAAGACTCCCTCTATCCCAGTCCTCCAGAATTCAGAGAACTATCTTTATATTTCATAGTCAACAGGAAGGAAAGTGCAAAACAAAATCTCCCTTAGAGCCTTTTTACATGTACTCTTAGTTCTGTCTCAGTAGATAATCAAAAGTCCTCTTTGCATCAAACAGCAAGTAGAAAGGAAATAGTCACCCAAAATCTGGATATACTCTAAGATAGTTGGAAGGCACCATTCTATATCATCATGAACTTCCAAAAGCTGGCTCACCTTAAATAATTAAATAAAATAGTCAATATGGCAGAGCCCTTATACAGTCCTATATGTAAAGGCAAACCCCACAATCACCCCAAATACAGAGTTATGCAGATTCAGTATAAAACATTTTACAAAGTGTATCAGAGATTATAATTTACTATGTACCTAAAAATGGTCAGTCTTGGTGCTTAGAATAGCTTTCCCTAACTGAAAGACTATAAAGAAGAGGAAAAAAAATCCTAAAGACAATCAACATTTCTGTCTTAGAATAAAACCTTGTCTCTATGGAATTTCCCAGATGACATGTAGCTCTCCTCAAAGTGATTAAGGAATTATGGTTGATAGGAAGTCACCTCTCATCCTCAGGTAAGAAAACACATTGATTCGATTCAGCTTGGTGCTTGCAAACTGGCCCTGAGATTCAATCTGATGTTCTAGCATTCATCCTCTTCAAGAAAACTCTCCCCTATCTATTCTTTACCCACCCACAGATTGAGGTCAATGCTTTAAAATTTCTTTGTGTCCCTGCAACAACATATAATACCTACATTTTCCCCATGGATCCCTGAAATACAGAGAATCTAACTAGAGAACCAGACAAAATTCCAGGTGTCAGTTTCTACACATGACACCAAAATTCTCTGGGTCCCTGAAATGCCTCAGAAGACTGTTTCTAAATTTCTCAATAAGTCCCTGCTTCTACATGGAAAATTTGAACGGAATTCTCAACTTACCCAACAATAGGAAAAGCAGAGCAAACAGGATCAGGTATGCCATGAACAAGTGTGTCTCCTCAAGAAAGATAAGCATTTGAGGATGAATACTGATAGTTTCAAGGCTAAAAGGCCATAGGAACATAGATTTAGACCTAGAAGGAACTTTAGAGGCCTTTTAATCTACCCTACCTACGTTGCACATGAAGAAACTAAGGCCCATGGAGGTTAAATGATTTTGTCAAGATCATGTAGATAATAAGGGAATGGATCCTAATTGAATCCAGGTTTTTTGATTAAAAAGTCAAGATTTTCCCTCTACCAGCACCTTACTATTTTCCAGATGGATGCTGTTTTCTGTTGTTCTAATTTAAGTAAGTATCTGATGTGACAAGGATGATACATAGGTGCTTTGTGGATTGACTCATGGATGGAGTACAAATAGCTTTACGTGAAAGATGTTTCCTAATGTAAAAGCTCATTGTAAAACTGACTGATTTTCTTAATTTCTCCAAAGGAAGAAACTTCTTTAGGCAGCCATGGTTGTTATTTTAAAGCAGAAAAAAAATGAGCATGTAAATAGGGCGCTTATGCCTTCCCAGCAGAAATGACTATATATAGATTTTAAATTTAATTTTCTTTGAGCATATTATTCACCATCCCTACAATAGATTGTAAACTTTTTGAGCCTAGCATCTATTTTACTCTTCTCTGAATCTCTAGTGCCTAGAGTAGTACCAGCACATAAGAACATATTAAACTTAGCTTCTTGAAAACAGGGGCTATTATTATTATTTTTAAAATCCTTACCTTCCATCCTGGAGTCAATACTGTATATTGGCTCCAAGGCAGAAGAGTGGTAAGGGCTAGGCAATAGGGGTCAAGTGACTTGCCCAGGTCACACAGCTGGGAAGTGTCTGAGGCCAGATTTGAACCTAGGACCTCCCATCTCTAGGTCTGGCTCTCAATCCACTGAGCTACCCAGCTGCCCCCTGGGGGCTATTATTTTTATCTTTCTTTATATCCCCAGCCCCTTAGCACAGTGCCTAGCACATAGTAGTTGTTTAATAAATGATAGATGACTGGCTGCTAAATAAATTCTTATTGAATTGAATACATTATTAGCATACCTACTAACCTCAAAGACTTTATAATCTTGAAGCAAAATATCCCACTGAATCAGCATGAATATGGAAGAATTCAACTGGTCCTGATAGGAAATTTGTTAAGAGCTTTGCCTTAAACCATATGATACAATTTAATAGAGCTGCTATATTGGTGATATCTCTTCTGTAAGTATTAAAGGAAACAGCACAAATTAGAATATCAGGGCCCCCATTTGGATGAGGTTGCTCATATCAAGACAATTCAGAGATGGAGGTACCAGCAGAACCTTTACAACTGGATTTATCTCAAATGTGAAATGAAATTTTTACATCCAAATATTAATTGGGTCTAAACCTGGAATACCAAAAACACCATAGACTTGGTAATAGCCTAGAGGAGCCAAGCTGGATCTGATGAGAAATCAGCATGAATCTTAACAGGTAAACATCTCCAACTATTTGTTCACTGGCCATCAGATTTTCGGCATTATGTCAGTTCCTATGGAAAGTGCTGTCCATAGTGCTGAACCCATCAGACCTAGAAGCTGCAGTCCAGGTGAGGAGCACAAAGCAATGTAATAGCCCTGGAAGCTGTATGTAATTAGCCACGACCATTGCCTCTCTGTTCAGGTAAGCTCCCACAACTCATTAGGAAGACCTACAAAGCAGAATATCTACCACTGTTTTTTTTTTTTTTTTGCACTACAGCTGTTTGCCAAGCTGCTGAGGAAGTTTCTCAGCATAAAGGTTCTAAGTATTGATGCTGGAAACAAGTGTTCATCATGATTATGTAAAGCCTATCCACTCTTCCCTTCATCGAACTGGAGGTTTTTATCCCCATTTGTGAGTCTACTTGTCAAACTCCTTGCTAGAATTAATGTTTCTTATTGTGTATGCAAGAGTAGATTTCTCTTATGATTCTGTTTATCTGACATAACTATGCAGGATTTAAAATATTCTGAAGTGACTCCTGAATAAACGAGTCTCACAGCTCAAATGGCCTGCAACATTGACTGGTTTTATTTTAGGCCAGTGATGGTGAACCTTTTCAGGTAATATGAGAAATGTCCTCAAGTGCATGTGAAGATGAGGAGGGGAGCAGCCTGGCCATGTGTCCCTCTGGCTTTCTAGTAACAAACTCTAGTGAACTCTGTACTGGGGCAATGGCACATGCCCACAGAGAGGGCTCTGAGTGCCCCCTCTGGACATGTGCCATAGGTTCATCACCAAGATTTTAGGCAATGTTAAGGCTTTGTGTGAAACTTAAGCTTCTAAAGTCCTACCCATACTAACTATCAGAAAGCAACATCTGATGGGATGGGACAGGGAGAAGGATAAAGGGAATGAGAGGGGAAGAAGCAGAATATCTCATAGGTAAACTTGATCTGGAAAAAGAATCTAGATAGCCAGGAGCAAGGTGATATTTTTCATTCATTTATTCTCTAAACCAACATTTAGTGAATACTCTTTATGTGCTGACAAATGGACTTGGTATTGTGGGAGACACAAGATAAACAGAGTGAATGCCCATTGACTGTGGAATAATTGAACAAATCATATCACAAAGATATAATGGAATATTAATGTGCTCTAAGAAATAATGATCATAATCACTACAGATAACCATGATAAGACATGAAATGAAGTAAGTAGATCTAGGAAAGACAATATATATAATGACTACTGCTTAAGGGATCTGGAGACTTTTCTTGGCCCGAACAAGAAATAATAAGCCAAAGGCCAATGATAAGGACCCCTCATGTTAGACTGCTCTGGGGTCATCCCTGAACTTCATGGTTCTGTCACCCTACCTACATCCACTATGATATGAAGTAAATAATGAGGGGGAAAACCAGAATCTGATACATCTATGACAGATTCATATCTTGCTTCTTAAACATTTTGATGAGTCTAATTTTCTTTTTTCTTTAAAAAAAAATTAAAAACCTTACCTGCTGCCTTGGAATTAATATGGTGTATCAGTTCCAAGGTAAAAGGGCTATAAGGAGTAGGCCAATAGGGTTAAGTGATTTGATCAGTCATACAGCTAGGAAGTGTGTGATGCCAAATTTGAACCCAGGACCTGGGTATCTAGGCCTGGCTCTCAATCCACTGAGCCACTTATCTACCCCTAATGAGGATAATTCAAGCTCAACTAAACTATACATGGACAGACAAAAACTGACAGACTTGACAAAAACAGACAAGAACTACACTGGGCAGTTACCAGTAGGATGAGCAGAACAACAATGAATGTTAGCCATACAAGACCAGCAGGGACCAAAGACCAGTAGAGACAATACCCCTAAGAAAGACTGTATGACATGAGACCAGCAGGAAGCAGACAGAACAAGAGTAGCATCACGATGAAAACATGATTCTGTCTGAGATGATATTGCTTTTGCAAAGCACTGTAGCCCAGAACAGCCCAACTCCTGTTGGGTTGCTCTGACTATTCCATTTTGAGTAAAATCTCTAAATGTTTGATAAGATTGATTGAGGAACTGGGAATAATGGTTGACCTACATTTCCCCCTCATTATTCCCTGAATTAAAGGAGTTTTCACATTGTTTTCCCCTAGGCAATTACTGGGTACATGAGGTTTCTGCTTTTCTAAAAAAGCTGTTTAAAAAAAGGAAAAAGTCCTCCAGCATCTAGGCATTAAGGTAAAAAAGGAATGGCAGAGATCATTTCTGCTATGAGAAAGAGATAGCACTATGGGTGAAGGTAGAAATTTCTGCAAACTCATGACCAGTAGAACTATACTTTTAAGTTATCAATAGGGTGAGCAGAGCAATACAGTGAATGTCAGACACACAAGACCAGAAGGGAGCAAAAACTGGTAGAGACAATATCCCTAAGAGACAGGGCATGACAAGTGATCACCAGGGAGCAGATAGTGGGCACAGAAACCAGATAGGTAATGATGAAAACATCTCCAGAAAACACTGGTGATTCTGTAGCACCAGAGATCCGTATTGCTCTTTTACTTGTGTGCCCTGGCCATGTGTGTTTCCTGAATACATGCTATTCCATTTATTCATCTTGGACACTTCTGTTCCTCATATGTATGCTCTCCAGAACATGTGACCTGGCTACCTATGCTCCCTATTTGTTTCAACTTTTTCCATTGATGGTATGAATATTTGTGCAGTGTTTATGAAGGAAATATTTTATTTTTGTTTTACTTGTTATATAATTTTATTAAATGTCTTTATTGGAAATAATTTGCATCTTCTGACTGACTAGTCAGAAGGTAAACACATCAATGGGGGCTCATGAGCTATAGTTTTAAATGGATATAGGTCACAGAGTAGCTTGATTTTTAAGGTAGCATTTTCTGAGGTATCCACTGTTCAAGTGGGGGTATGACCCTGAGTACTAATTATTGTGTCAAGTTCTTGTGACATATTATTTCTATTTACATCCTGCTAGGTGAAAAAAATTTTAATTTGGAAAAAGTCTTACAACAATGAAATAAATATCAGTTTCAAATGTGACTTTCAGTAATTATGGAATAATGGCAGGGATCAGACCTATGATTTCATTGATATAAGAAAGTCTAAGATGACAAATATCTTTCTACCAATTCAACCTATTGTTAAGAGTATTAACTCAAGTGCTGAGAAGTTAAGTGATTTTCCTAGGTTCATACAACCAGGATGTGTCAAAGGAGGTATTCAAACTCAGATCTTCCTGGCTTCAAGGTAATATCTGTTCATTACTACATATCTCCTTTTTAATGTGGAATATGAGAGTATAGAATTGCTTTTAAAATCATGATAAGGTGGCAGCTAGATGGTTCAGTGGATGGAGAATCAGTCCTGGAGTTGAACCTGGGTTCAAATCTGGCCTCATATATTTCCTAGCTGGGAGGTCCTTGTGTGACATGTAATCCCAATTGTCTAGCCCCTGCCATTCTTGTTCTTTGGAATCAATTCTAAGTCAGAAGGTAAGGTTTTTTTTTTAAATAAAAAAAAGAATAATGACAAGGCAGTCATATAATCTTTAAATATCAAAAGAACTTTTCAAAAATAGGCAAATTAAGCATTTATGAAATACTAGTAAGTAATATTAATACTATATTAATACTATGTTATTACTATAAATATTCCCTAATTAGGTTGTGAGCTTCTTAAAAGGAGTTATTGGCTTTTGTCTATCCTGTATCCTTGGTGCTTTGCACAGTATTTAATAAATAATGGGCACTTAATAAATATTTATTTATTGAACTAGAATTAGAATCTCATCCTTAGAGACCATATGAAGGATCCCTGGCTATAATCTATCAGTTATCACTTGGTTCTCCTCTTGTGTGAAAAGGGAATTCTTTGTTCTCTTTTTCTATTCTGAGTTTACACTTGTGGAAGGGAATCCTTTATTCCCTTTGTCTATTTTGAGTTAACAATAACTTAAGTACTCCTACTTAGTACCTCACTGATTGTGAAGACAGGATTAACTCTCCTTTGTCTACTTTTGAATTGAATCAACAAAAGTTTGAACACCCTACTTAGCACTAGGTGGAGGAGCTCTCCACCCTTTCAACTCATTTAGCCAGGAAATGAGAGTTCACACCTCAATCAACCAGGAATCTGTGAACCCTTTTGATGAGTATTCACCTCTCTAGAAGGTGAGAAGTGGTTCCCACAAACACTGCCTCCTTGGCAGTGCTGGACAATTTGGAAGCTGTTACTGGCCCTTATGAAGAGGGGAAGGGACAAGAAGCCACTATAAAAGGCCCCAAATTTCTGGGACTAGGGAAGTAGACTTCAAGAAGGAAGTCAGCTTCAAGAAGGAGTTCAACTTGAAAAAGGAAATCAGCTTCAAGAAGAAAATCAGCTTAAGGAAGAAAGTTAACTTCAGGAGTCACCTTCAATTTGAGTCATTGTCTTGACCTGCCTCTTGGAGGGAACTTGGGTGAGTGGATAGCTGGCTTTCCCTTCCTGTCTTCTGGAGAGAGTTTAATTCAGTTGGAGGTCAACAAGTCCTGGCTGAGAGCACTGGAGCAATATTTAGATAGGCTAATATATTCTCTAACCCTTTTTATTTCTCTACTTTCACTCTTTCCACCTCTTTTGTAAATAAAAGCTATTAAAGGCCATTTCAACTTTGAGCAATAATACTTTGAATCAGAGACCATTATTATTTATAATCTTCATATACTTTAGTCAACCCATTAAAATTTAATTCTTATATTTATCTGACCATTCTTGCTTGGATATTTACCCTTGTCATAAACTCTAGTTCTTCATATGCTCCAAAGTTCTCTTCTAGGCTATCTTTTTTTTTCTTTTTCTATTCTCACTTGATGTCATCACCCAATTCTTTTGGGTTCAGTGATAATTTCTATACCGATGATTTCCATATTTATTTCCAGGCCTATTCATTCTTCTAAACTGCAGTCCCCATAACGAAGTGCTTATTGAGCATTTTAAACTCTGTATCTTATTGACATCAACATGTCCAAAATAAGTCATTCTTTTCCTCCTTCCCTCTAAAAACTCTCTCCTTTTGTGAAAATTTCCATTACTGTTGAGGATACTTCCATTCTTTTAGTCATCTAGATTTCTAACTTTGAAGTCATCCTTGATTCTGCTCTCTCATACCACATAGCCAGTCCCTTGCCAAATTTTGTAATTTCTCTAATCTGAAACTTTTTGCCTATTTAAAAAATGCAAATAAATAATACCTCTGATACCTTATCATGTTATTATGAGGCTCAAATGAGATAAGGTACTATATGAAAAGTGTTTTGCAAAACTTAAAGTGCTACACAAAGTCTAATATTATTATTCTTTGGGCTAACTATCTCTTATTCCTTCAACTTTTCTTATATGGCACAATATTGATACATATCACCATCCCAATTGCCCTCTTAAGATATTCTTCAGCTAGTCAATGTCCTCCCCAAAGAATCATGCCTAGGCTTAACATAATTATACAATTTTATGGTCTGATCATAGTGAATACAACAGGAGTATCATTCCTAATCTTGGATACTATATATGTCTGAATTTCTCCTAAAATCACAGCTTTTTGATTGTCATGTCACACTATTGATTCACATTGTATGTACTTCATTAACCCCCCCTACCATTTTTTTTGGATGATCTCCTGTCTAGCCACTTTCATCCATTTGGTACTTGTGAAGTCAATTGTTCTGAACCTGAATATAAGACTTTGAACTTATCCTTTTAAAATTCCATCTTATTCACTTTAGCTCAGTATCCTATGCCTTATAGGATCTTCTTGAATCTTAATTCTTGCTCAGAATCTGAAAATCTGATAAACATGTTATCATCTATGCCTTTACCTAAATAATTTACAAACATGTTAAACAGCATAGAGCTCAAGAAAGATCCTGGAACATTTCACTAGAGATTGACTTTCAAGTTGACATCAAACCATTAATTTATTTCAGCCATTAATTCAGTTCCATAGCTGGCTAGTCATACTTTCTTGTAGCCCACATCTCCCCATTGTATTCACAAAAATAGCTTGAAGAACTTTGTCAAAGGCTTTACTAAAATCTAGGTAAACATAAAGGTGGGTGGGCAATATGTTGTCAGTTCCCAAGTATATATTGGACAGACATTTCATATGAATCATAAGTTTGGCCTAGGATTGAATAGGAGAAAGAGTGATGACTTTCATTTGTAAAACTGTAGAATTTTCAAGAATCCCAAGCTGTTTTTCTGACAGAAATACCCATCTTTGAAAACTATTTTTGTCCAGTGGTGCTTTAAATCCACAAATCATGAACAATACAATTTCCAAAGATTCAAAGTTGTATGTGAACCCAAAGGTCAATAAAGAGATTCATGGTAAATTTAAATAGTCTCTAGAGGTGGCAGCTGGGGAGCACAGTAGATAGAGCACCAGGACTGGAATCAGACCAGTGACCCTGGGCAAGTCACTTAACCCAATTGTCTAGTCTTTACCACTCTTCTGCCTTAGAATTGATAGTAAGACAGAAGGTAAGCATTTTTTTAAAAGTTTCTAGAATATTTTCAAAGATGATTTGTGTGGAAGATGCAAGGAAAGGAAATTAATGACTGAAAGATAACAGACGAACTGTTTCAGTGTTGAGCTGGGATCTGTGAAATATTAACTTAGAGCAGTAGTTTTTCAAAGTATATTCTTGTGATTGGTCCCCTGGGGTTCCCTAAGACTCTTTTGTAGGGTCTATGAGTTCAAAAGTATTTTCATAATCATACTAAAATGTTATTTGTATTTTAAAATTCTCTTCCCCCTCCAATATTTGTCATTTTGCCTGTTTATTAATTTGGACCAATCTGACATATGAAATGATATCTCAGAGTTGTTTTGATTTATATTTCTCTAATCAATAATGATTTAAAGCATTTTAATATAGTTTATAGAGCTTTGATTTTTTCATCCAAAAACTGTCTGGTTGGAGAACAGCTCATATTTTTATAGATTTGACCAAGTTTTCTCTATATTTTAGATATGAAACCTCTCTCAAAGAAACAGTCTATTTTTTTTTTTACTTACTGCTTTCCTTTCAATCTTGGCTATATTAGTTTTATTTATACAAACCCCTTTTAGATTAATATATTTTGAATGATCCATTTTACATCTTACAATGCTCTCTATTTTATTTATTTTATTCACAAAATTCTTCTCCTACCCACAAATCTGATACATATGTTCTCTGTTATTCAGTTTTGCTTTTGATATCTCCCTTTATGCCTAGGTTATATATCCATTTTGATCTTATCTTGGTAAACAGGGTAAGGTATTAGTTTATATCTAGTTTCTGTCAGATTGCTTTCCAAGTTTCCCAACAATTTTTACTAAATAGTGAATTCTTATTCCAGAGACTTGAATCTTTATTTTTGTCAAACACAAAGTTACTATAATTTTTTACAGCTGTCTGTTGTATGTCTGTTCTGTTCCACTGATCTACTTTTCTATTTCTTAGCCAGTACCAGATGATTTTGATAATTACTGCTTTATGATATTCAAAATCTGGTACTGCTAGATCATGTTCCTTTACATTTTTTTAATTTATTCATTTGATATTCTTCACTTTTTGTTTTTCCAAATGAATTTTGTTATTATATTTTCTAGTTCATTAAAATAATATTTTGGTAATTTAATTAAAATAGCATTAAATAAATAGATTAGTTTGGGTAAGATTGTCATTTTAATTATATTGGCTCTGCCTACCCATGAACAATGAATATTTCTCCAATTATTTAAATCTGACTTTATTTGTATGAAAAGTGTTTTATAGTTATGTTCATATAGTTTCTGGATTTGCTTTGGCAGTTACATTCATAGATATTTTATTCTATTTATGGTTATTTTAAATGGGTTATCTCTCATTGTCTCTTTTTGCAGGACATTGTTGGTAATATATAGAAATGCTAATGATATTTGGTTTTATTTTATTTTATTTATTTAATTATTCATTCATTCATTTATTTATTTAGTTATTTGAAAACCCTTACCTTCCGTCTTGGAGTCAATGCTGTGTATTGGCTCCAAGGCAGAAGAGTGGTAAGGGCTAGGCAATGGGGGTCAAGTGACTTGCCCAGGGTCACAAAGCTGGGAAGTGTCTGAGGCCAGATTTGAACCTAGGACCTCCCGTCTCTAGGTCTTGCTCTCAATCCACTGAGCTACCCAGCTGTCCCTATGGTTTTATTTTATATTCTGCTACTTTACTAAAATTGCTGATAGTTTCAACTAATTTTTTAGTTGAATCTCTAGGATTTTCTACCTTTCTCCATGTATATATGTGTATATACATGTAAATGTTCATATCATCTGCCAGAACAGATAGTTTTATTATCTCTTTGTGCATTTTAATTTTTTCAGTTTCTAGGAGACACTAATACACTGCTGGTGGAACTGTGAACCGATCCTACCATTTTGGAGAGTAATCTGACATTATGCTTGGAGTTATGAACCTATGCATACCTTTTGACCTAGCAATGCCACTATTAAGTTTATTTCCTAAGATGATCAAGAAAAGTGGAAAAGAAACTATATATTCTAAAATATTTATAGCAATTCTCTTTATAGTGGCAAGAACTAGAAATTGGAGGAATATCTATCAATTGGGGAATGGCTAAATAAATTGTGGTATATGATTGTGATGAAATACTACTACACTATAAGAAATAATAAACAGGTTAATTTTAGAAAAAATGTGGAAATACCAATAGGAAATTATAAAGAGTGAAATGAGCAGAACCTAGAGAACATTGTATATAGCAACAGAAATATTGTTTGAAGAATGACTTGTGTATGTCCACTTCTAGACAAAGAACTGGTAAATAGAACCTAGTTTGACATATGCATATATCTTTTTGTCAAATGATGCCTTTTCTAATGGGGGGAGGACAGGGAGGGAGGGAGGTAAGTGGGTATTTTAATGTACCAAATTAATTAGTTAATTAAAAAATACTCCTCCTCTTCCCAGCTATATATCTGTGTCAGACTAGATTTTCTTCATATACTTAACCAAAACAATTTATCTCAACAGACTGAATGCAAAAGCAATTATGAGAATTTTACTTGTTTTCTATTAAGCCAGATATTAGAGATTTTCAGAAATATGTAAAATAATATCATTCATCTCATTAAATGCTTATTGTTTTGGACAATATAGTTATTTTAATAAAAATGTTTTATATGTAGCCTATTACATGTTAACATATAATAGATTTATTATAGTTAATTTAAAATTCACTAATATATATTTTTAATTTATTACTTTCAACTTTTAATATGGTAAATATCAACAAACATAGCCTACATAAATACAACTCTGGGTTTCTCAGTTAAATGAGACAATAACTGTAAAGCACTTAGCCCAATACCTGGCACAGAGGTGTTTTTGCATAGGATTCACCAAGCACTATTTCAATCACATCAATTGGTTCAGGTAAGACTGGCATTTTTTCTTCTTAAAAAGACTTCATTCTAGTGCTAGAGTAGTTAAGTCATTCCTAGTTGTTCATCATTATAATGTTGCTATTTCTGTGTGCAATGTGCTCCTGGGTTTGTTCCTTCACTCTGCATCAGTTAATGTGAGTTTTTCCTACTCTTGCCATTTCTTATACCACAATAGAATTCCATTACAACTGTATACCACAACTTACTCAGTCATTCACCAATTGAAGTGCATCCCTTTAATTTCCAATCTTTTTCTGCCACAAAAAAAGAGCAACTATAAATATTTTGTACATATAGATCCTTTTCCTTTTTGTTTTTTGTCCCTTTGACATACAGACCTAACAATGGTGTTTCTGGATCAAAGAGTATGTATGTTTTCATAGCCCTTTGGGTATAGTTCCAAATTGCTCTCCAGAACAGATAATCAGTTCACAACTTCCCCAACAGTGCATCATTATCTCAGTTTTCCCATATTGCCCCCAAATTTTGTCATTTTCTTTTTCTGTCATAATAGCCAATATTATAGGTATGAAACAGTATCTTAGAGTCATTTTAATTTGCATTTCTCTAATTAATAGTGACTTGGAGCATTTTTTATATAACTATAAATAGTTTTAATTACTTCATCTGAAAACTGCCTATTCATATCATTTGACCAGTTATCATTTGGAGAATTACATATATTCTTTGATTTATTTCTCTATATATTTTAAAAATAAGGTCATTATTAAAGAAACTTGTAAAATTCCCCTCCCCAGAATTATGATTACTGTGTATTACCCTTCATCCTATTTTCCTCTGTTTATCCTACTCCCCCTCTCTCTTTTTACCCTGTCCATCCTCAAAAGTGTTTTGCTTCTGACTACCATCTCCCCCAATTTGCCCTCCCTTACATCATCTCCCTCTTTATCCCCTTCCCTTCCTACTTTCCTGTAGGGTAAAATAAATTTCCACACCTAACTGATTGTATATGTTCTTCCTTTTTTTGAGTCAATTTTGATGAGAGCAAGGTTTAAGCACTTCCCTCTGCTCTTTCCCCATCTTCTCCTTCATTGTGAAAGCTCTTTCATGCCTCTTTTATGTGAAATAATTTACTCAATTCCATCTCTCCCTTAATTCTTCTTTCTTTCTTTCTCACTCCTTAATTGTTTTTTAAAAATATATTTAGATGTCATTCCATCATATTCAACTTACATCCTTGCCATCTGTCTATATATAATCCTTTTAACTGCCCTAATAATGATAAAGTTCTTAGGAGTTGAAAATATCATCTTCCCAAGAATGGATGTAAACAGTTATTGAATTCCTTTTTCATGATTTTTTTTTGTATTTGAGAGTCAAAATTTTCATCAAAAATGCCTAAAAGTTCTCCATTTCTTTGAATGTCAATTTCTCCCCTGAAGAATTATACTTGGTTTTGCTGGATAGGTAATTCTTGGTTTCAATCCTAGCTCGTTTGCCCTCAAGAATATCATATTCTAAGCCATTTGATTCTTTAATGTAGAAGCTGCTAAATCTTGCTATCTTGACTGAATCTACATGATATTTGAATTGTTAATTTTTGAATGCTTGCAACATTTTCTCCTTGGCCTGAGAGTTCTGGACTTTTGCTATCATATTCCTGAGACTTTTCATTTTGAGATCTCTTTCAGTTGATTGGTGGATTCCTTTCATTTATATTTTAGCCTTTGTTCTAGAATATCAGGGCAGTTTCCCTTGATAATTTCTTTACAAAAAAAAAAAAAAACCCTTACCTCCCTTATCTTAGAATCAATATTATTTATTGGTTCTAAGGCAGAAGAACATTAAGGATTAGGCAATGGGACTTAAGTGACTTGCCCAGGGTTGCACAGTTAGGAAATGTCTGAGGCTATACTTAAACCTAGGACCTCCTATCTCTATGCCTGACTCTCAATCCACTGACTTGCCCCCACAATACTTTCTTAAAAGATGATATCTAGGCTTTTTTTAATAATGTCTTTCAGCATTCAATAATTCTTCAATTATCTCTCTTGGATCTATTTCCCTGGTCCATTATTTTTCCAATTAAATGTTTTATACTTTCTTTTATTTTTTCATTCTTTTGACTTTATTTTGTTTTTTTTCTTGATGTTTCATAGAGTTGTTGCCCTTTTCTAATTTTTAAGGTATTATTTTCTTTGTTGAACTTTTCTACCTCCTTTTCCCATTTTGTCAAATCTACTTGTTGAGGAGTTCTCTTCAGTAAATTTTTGTGCCTCTTTTTCCATTTGGTCAATTCAACTTTTTAAGAAATTCTCTTTAGTATATTTTTATGCATCTTTTACCAATTGGGCTATTCTGTTTTTTAAGACATTTTTTTTATGGCTCCTTTACCAAGTTATCAACTTTTTTCATGATTTTCCTACATTGTTCTCATTTCTTTTCCCCAAATTTATACTATCTCTCTTATTTAATTTTTTAAATTCTTTTTGAGCTCCTCCAGGTATTCGTTTTGGGCTTGAGACCAAACCCCTTTTTTTTTTAATGTTTTGGGTACAGCTCTATTGACTGTGTTGTTTTCTTTTGATTTTGTGTTTTGGTCTTCCCTGTCACCAAAATAACTTTTCATGTTAAGTATTTTTAAATTAGTCTTTGATAAATTTTCCAGTCCTTTTCTTGACTTTTAACTTAAAAAAAAAACTGTTAAAGTTGGGTTCCATTCCTATGGTGAAGGGTGCACTATCCCAAACTTCAGGTTCTTTGCACAACTGCTTTCAGAATTAGTTCTGGTGATTGATAAGTTTTAGTTCTTCCAAGTTTATGTAATCTTAGGAGAGTTTTTAAAAAAATACTTTCTTGGCTTGGACTCTGGATTGTGGGCAACCACAAGCTTTTTTCACCCTACAACTGTAACTAGAATCTCCTGCTTCTCTACAACTGCAAGTGCTAGTATGCTAGTACTCCTCCTCACCCTGGAACTGAGACCTGGGACTGTGACTTGCTTCTGTATAAGGGTAACACAACCATATCCTGTACCCACAGCAAGCAAAGGGAGCCCTGTGATTTCCTTCTGACCAGTTGTATGATCCCTTTCATCCACTGGCTAAGAGCCTTGGAAGTCATTGCTACTGATTCAGTTTGCCTCCAAAGCCTGTGCTGAATTGTCAAGTTGGGATCTGCCTTGGTGCTCTGGTCCATGTTCCAGTTCTGCCTCACTGTGAAAGCCTTTTTGTGCCAATCTTGTAAATTGTCTTGGGCTAAAAATTTGTTTTACCCTGTTCCTTTTATGGTTTCTATTGCTCTAGAATTTTGAGGTATTATGTCAAAATTGTTTGGAGGGTAATTTGGGAGAGATCAGAATAAATCATGACTAGGTTCACAAATTCATGTTCTGATCTGGAAAAATGAAAAGTGATTACATTTATGTAAAATAGCTGTGGTGATACACTTATAAAATATGATTTTGATATGTTTCCTAAATTCTGTCCTGCAGGAAATAGAAGAAAATAAGCACTTATTTACTGATCACCTAGCTAGTATATTGAAGCATTTCTCATTTTATTTCAAAGACCTAGAGATTGTTAAGTATGAACAATTCATTTGAATGAAGAAGTAAAAACTTTCACTCCATCTGAACAATAGTGGTTAAGAGACTTTTGTTATATCAGTACACTGAAGCAAATATATGAACGTAAATAAAATGATTCTTTTACAGTAGACAACTTACTCTGGAAATTTTCTTCTATTACTCTATTAATATGTTCCTTAGAAAAATAGAATTTATTTTTGTTATAAATATGCAATGAATTATAATAAATGTTTATACAAACAATATTAATTCTTTATATTTATATTTTTGTTTTTTATAAATTATATGTAATAATAAATTTCCACACAAGTTTTCCTAAGTTATATGATTGAACTTATTACCCTCCATCCCTTCTCTTACCCCCCTCCCCCAACTGGCAGGCAATTTGATTTGGATTATACAGGTATTATCACGTAAAACATATTTCCATATTGTTCATTTCTTACAAATGTAAGTAATCTTACAAAACCCAAACCCCCAAACATAAATCCAAATAAACAATTGAAAAATCATATGCTTTCATCTGCATTATAACTCCAACTGTTCTTTTTTTGGAGGTGGATTACATTCTTTGTCATATGTCACTTAGAATTGTCCTGGATCATTATATCGCCAATAATAGCTAAGTCTATCACAATTTGATTTATTTGATTTATTCTACAATATCTAAGCAATATCAATTCTTGAAAAAGGATTATAGCAATATCAAGGACTCCATGTTTGGGGAAACTTTGTGCTGAAAACCAGTGTCATCCATCATACTGATAATGTTGGTTATTTTGCTATAAATGTCAAAATAGTAAATTATTTTATAGAAATATGTATTTTAATATTGTATATGTAATATTTGTCCAACAAAATTTTAATCAAATCTTAATTATATTTCAATAAAATGAGATACATAATTTAATGAAAAAATTGCCAACATCATTTAATAAAAGGTATGGGGAAGCAGCACATTTTTTTTTTAAACCCTTACCTTCTATCTTAGAATTAATACTAAGTATTGATTCCAAAGCAAAAGGAGTGGAAAGGGCCAGGTAATTGGGGTTAAGTGACTTGCCCAGGGTCACACAGCTGGGAAGCATTTGAGAATGCATTTGAACCCAAGATTTTACATCTCTAGGCCTGGTTCCCAATCCACTGGATTATTTAGCTTCCCCTAGCACATTTTTTTTTAATCCAAAAAGGGGGCATTGCTACATAAAGTCTGAAATCAATTCAATTTAAATGTCACAGGATGAAGAGAAAAATTCTGTTGGTTGTCAATTGCTTCCTAAGGAAATCTTGATCAAAGGATCTCTCAAAATCAAGAAAACCTAGGAGGCAATGTCCACAAGGCATGGAAACATTTATTCTTGGGAACGATATTTCTGTCAGTCTCTGACCTATGCTTAGGAAAAAAAATAGAAAGGAGAAGGCAGCTAGGAAATCAAAGTCCATGAACTCTCTGCTCAGGCCACGGGGGAAAGCATAGGATTATCACCATGTCTTTCTCCTGCCAGTCATCATTTTCCACTAAGAGAAATCTCTTCCTCCTCACCTTTAACTCTTTAACTTTAACTGAAGGTCCAAAGAAGAGAAAGCAAGATTCAGAAAGAAGAAAGCTGAGCCGTTTCACAATTTACCTTTATAGACCTTGGAGAGGTACATGGCGGCTCTTCAGACAAGAATATGTCCTTTCTTTCCCATGCCACCTCTTTATTTCAGTTTCCTGTCAGCCTGAGGCAGCCCCAGTTACTGAGAACCAATGAGAGGAGTCCCCAGTGTCTTCTCAGCATGCTAATACTACCTCAATGGGAAGTCCTTAATCTTATCAAGTTGATTGAGGGACTAATCAAATTACTCCCGAGTTTCCCTGTCATCCGTTACATACTTTTAAAAGATCAAGACAAAGGTAGCAATCAGTGACTTTGGAAATGGAAATAACTTCCAATTTATGGTTCCTCTTTAAGTCCTCTCCCTACCCAAACCCAATTCTCCTCTCGGAGTCTCTCTAATTAGGGAGTTGGACTAGATCATTTCCAAAGCCCTTACTAGCTGTAATTTTCCATGCATCTTCTCTCAGGAGTTCAGAGGACCAGAAAGATGTACTTATTCCCAGAACTTAATTCCATTTAAGCTGTTTTGCTAAAAACAAAAACCCCACGAATATGTGACATGTCTTTCCAAAGCAAGATGGAAATAGGAATGTTTTAGTGTTTCCTCTCTGCTCAGGTTGATCCGCTAAAGTCGTGAACTGGGAACAGCTCGCCAGCCAGGGATGTCTGCTGCTGGCTGCAAGTTTGCAGCTGGCTCTTAGATGCTCAACCTTTAAAGTTTATTAAAGCAATTAGTCTTTAGACTTGTTTAAATCGTCCCTGTGCTGGTCGGTTATAGTCTCTGCTTCAGAGGAGTCACTCTATTGAAATGAACTGCGGCTTCACTAGCGCTGCTTGGGTGATGGTTTAAGTCCCAATCCTTGATGCCTTGAGGCGATGCTGGCCCCCCCCCCTCCAATGTGTGTGTAGGCTGCTGTGTGTAGTGAGCTCTATCCCCGTGCTTTCTCTCTTACCCCTTTCTCCTCTCCCATCTTCCTCCTTGTTCTTTGCCCTCTTCCTCTCCTTTATTTTTTTCTCTTTTTCCTCATATTTTCTGAAAATGGGATGGAGTTTATCCCATAGTTTGTTTTTTTAGCTAATGAATCCAAAGTGAAATATAGCAGCTAGTAACTGTTATACTGGTACTGATGAAAAATTAAAAGGCTTAGAAGCCACCTTACATATTTTTTAAAGGAAGACATAGGGAAGACTTATGCAGAAAGAAAAAAATGGGGATAGATTCAGTTGTTTTTTTTTTTGAGGGAGTTACTCACATTCATTAGAACAATGATGCTCATTTATCATGTTTGCTTGATCACCAGTCTCAGCCCTTACCACTTTCTCCCCCTTTCCCCATCTTGACCTCTTGTTGAAACAGTTCCATTCTACATTGTCTTTTTCTGAATCTCTAGCTTCCTTATTATATTGCTCACTGTTCCCTACCAAGCTTCAGTACTTTTCTTCATCTCATACCTTTTATATGCCTTTTGCACGTTCTTCACCCATATCTCACATGAAAGATAACTTTACACCTTATTAAGGCTAACTCTTCTACCTGCAGAAGTGATCCCATTTTGATGCCCTTTGATTGGGGAATGGCTGAACAAATTGTGGTTTATGTTGGTGATGGAATGCTATTGTGCTCAAAGGAATAATGAACTGGAGGAATTCCATGGGAATTGGAATGACCTCCAGGAATTGATGCAGAGTGAAAGGAGCAGAACCAGGAGAACCTTATGCACTGAGATTGATATACTATGGCACAATCAATTGTAATGGATTTCACTTCTAGCAGTAATGCAATGACCCACGATAATTCTGAGGGACTGAGAAAGAACTGTGGGAGTAGAAACACAGAAGAAAAACAACTGCTCGATCACAAGGGTCAATGGGGATATGATTGGGGATGTAGACTCTAAATGATCACCCTAGTGCAAATATCAATAATATGGAAATAGATCTTGATCAATGACACATGTAAAACCTAGTAGAATTGTGCATTGGCTATGGGGTGGTGGGTTGTGGGGAGGGGAGGGAAAGAACATGAATCATGTAACCATGGAAAAATATTCTAAATTAATTAAATAAAAAATTTCAACTAAAAAAAAATGATCCCATTCTATGCCATCTCCTCCAACAGCTCCCTCTGTCATCCCCATTCTATCACTTATTTTTAATCTCTCCCCATCTACTGGTTCCTTCTCTACTAATACAAACATGCCCCAAACTCAAAAAAACTTCACTTGATCTTTCAATTCCCACTAATTATTGCCCTACATCTTTTTCCCTTTGTGGCTAACCTCCTTGAAAAGGCCATCTACAATAGGTACCTCCACTTTCCTCTCCTCTCACTATCTTCTTAACACTTAATAAACTGATGTCAACCTTTCACCAAGACTATTCTCTCCAAAGTTACCAATGATTCATAACTGTCACTCAATGGCCTCTTCTTAAGTCTTACTCTCCTTGACTTCTCTTTGACATTAATGATCACCCTCTTCTCTTTGATATTCTCCTCTAGGTTTTTGGGACACCATTCTTTCCTGGCACTTCCTCTAACAGCATTCTTTCCTGAATTCTCAAACAGATCAGGCTCTCTAATTGTGGGTGCCCCTCAGCATTCTTTTCTGGGTGCCTCTTCTCTTCTCATTCTAAACTATCCCACTTGATGAGCTCATTAGCTTCCATAGACTCTTTGTCATGGACTACTTGTCATGTCTCTGCTGACCATTCTCAAATCTACCTATACTGCCCTAACCTTTCTGTTGATTTCCAAATATTTCATCTCCAACTGCTCTTTAGACATCTCAAACTAGATGTCCATCCAGTGTATCCAAACTCTTTCCCTTCCTAATTTCTCTATTATTGTAGAGGGTAAAATCATCTTCCTTGTCCCACAGTGCAAGATTTTACATAATTTTTTTTTAGTAGCTCTAGATACAGACTCTTCAAGTGCCTCAGTTTCTTCTCACTCTGCTCCTGACTCTTTAAACTTCCCATCCCCTTACCAGCAGCATTCTCATACCATACCAGCGGCCTTCATGCTGTAGCCCTCTCCTCTTATTGGTGAATTCTTGAGTTGCACCATCATTTCAAAAGATGCCAAGATCATCTGTATTCACTTCAATCCTGGTTCTACTCCTGACTCTCCAGACTTTTCTGACTTGGAAGGTATCCTCCTCTGCTTTCCAGCTCCCTTTTATACATTGTCTTCTCTCTCTTCTCTTTAGAATATATAAAATATAAACCTCTTGAGAGTAGGGACTATTTTCACCCTCTTGTATTTACTTTGTATTCCCTGGGCTTAGCATACAGCTTGGCACCTAATAAGCATTTAGCAAATGTTTTCTCTCCTTCCTTCCTTCCTTCCTTCCTTCCTTCCTTCCTTCCTTCCTTCCTTCCTTCCTTCCTTCCTTCCTTCCTTCCTTCCTTCCTTCCTTCCTTCCTTCCTTCCTTTCTTCTTTCCTTTCTTCCTTCCTTCCTTTCTTCCTGCCTACCTGTCTGCCTTTTCTCTCTTTCCTCCTTTCTCTGTGAAATAGATTGTCAGATCACCTCCTTACACATTTCCTAGAAATACTATGACTGTCAATAAGATTGATCATATAAAATCTAGTGAGCATTGTGGAAGAAAACCTTATGGATATATTTTTGCTTGTTTGTTTAAATCCCTATCTTCTGTCATTATCAGTTCTAAAACAGAAGAGTGGCAAGGACTAGGCAGTTAGGATTAAGTGACCTGCCCAGGACCATGCAGTTAGGAAATATCTAAGGCCAGATATGAACCCATGTCCTCCTGACTCCAGGCTTGCTGCTCTGTCCAATGTGCAATTCTGATATTTCTTTTAAAGATCTAATTTTCTGGTTCCAATAAAGTTTTATTCCAATATTTACTCCAATATTCCTCATAGTGTGGAGGTAATCTTGATTTCTTATACATTAGAAAATAGCATTCTATCAGTTCTTACCATTCTGGAAAGTTTTTTAGTCTAGGCCCAGTGATCGATTGTATGTTTGTTATCTTAGATCCATCACAACTTAGTTAGTAGAGATCCCTTTTGTGGTTGATTACAGAATGATGAGTTTTTTAGGCAGACAAACTCAAAGATTATTTACTAAGTTATACAGGTCTGAAATCCATGTCAATAGAAGGTGAATCCATTTTTAAAAATCACAGATCTTTGAAGTATTGAAGATAGAGTACAGCTAGAAGAAATCTTAGTGATCTATTCCAGCCTCCTTAGTTTATGGATGAGAAAATGAAGTCAAGGGAGGTAAAATTATTTGCCAAGGTCAAACATGGAAGGGCCAGGACTAGAACCCATATTTGTCTATCTCCTTATTCAAGACACATTTCACTAATAACATGTCTTTATCCCTTAGAATTCTTATTTTTCCATATCTGCACATGCCAAAATCCTAGGCCTTCAGGCTATTGTGCCCATCACTCAAAGTGACTTTGGATGCCAAAGCTATAACTAACAATCTTTGTGCCTGAGGCAAGAAGGACAAGTGCCATGAATTCAAATACTGCTTGAGATGCTGTCATGGGATAGGGAAGAGGTAGGCTGCTGAGAAAATGAAGAGCTCATTGTGTAAAATTACTAGTCAGGGGTATATTGGAGCCAGCTTGATCTAGCCAGTTGGATATAGCCAATTATTAAATTTTCATTGTGAGAATTTATATGTAAAAATCAACAGACACTACTAATCAGGACTTGATTTACTGTTTTTCTGACTGTCTAGACTGAAGAAAGTGATGAAGAAAATGCTAATAATTCAAATTCAACCTAAAAGTATGCCTTGCATAGAGGATTTTTGTTTTCGAGAACCAATCATTAAACATTTACTGGCACAACCCTGGATGACATCCTATTTAAACTTTCTTGTTATCTAAAACTAAATTTAGTTGTTTCTTTGCTACTGAGGGGATATGAGTATTATTAGCACTCTGAATTTCAACATATTGAACCAATGTTACAGTCACCCTGCCCTTGTCCCAGCTCTACTATGTATGTTTCGATGTGGTGGTGTACTTTCCCAATTCAGACAGTAAGAAGTAGAGGAAAATATTTTAATATAGTAAGTCCTTCCCTCCCCTCCTTCTTGACAGATCATTAGCCTTACTCTGATCAAGTCTGTAATCCATTTTAAGACAAGAAGGAAGAGAGATTTTTTTTTAAATTCAGTGTTTGAAGCTATTAGAGAAGTGATTTAATTCCTTGCATTAAGTGGAATGCTCCATCTCTTCCAGTTTGTACTCACTGAACTCCAGGACCAGCTATTTGAAGGTTATAGCATTAGAGAGGAAGAGGAAGTATTTGTGGAAGTTTGTAGGGAATCACTGATTATTAATCAATAATCAAAGTAAAAACTCTAAGAGACAGTCTGCTACAATAAGAGGGTAGCAAGCTAGGAGAATGATTGGCTGCTTCAGGATCAAAGCTTCCTATTTGTGTCTGCATCAATATGAAGCAGGAGGAGAGAATCTAGTCTGAGAGTTTTGTCTCTGTCATGAATCTTGAGGTTCATGCTCCCTTTCACACTCAATCTTGTCAAGTAGGTGCTACGGTTGTTACTTTCTCCATCTTACATACGGGGAAATTGTATCACATGGTCACATAAACAAAGCTAGGTGCTTCTAATTCTATGTAAAATTCGAAATGAAGGCATTCTATAACTTCTAAAGTGGTTTCAGGTCAATAATAATTACAAATGTAAAATGATAATAAAAAATAACAGTTATGTGGCATTTCCCACACATCGTCACTGGGCCTCAACATAACCTTGTGAAGTAGGTGCTAAAATTGTTTTTCTCTCCACTTGACATGAGGAAACTGAGGTTCAGTGACTTGTTCAAGGTCACAAAATTAGTACCAGAGGTGGGATTTGATCCCAGGCCCCTGAATCCCTCCAGATTTAGGATTCAATCTGCTTTGTCATACATTATGCTATGGGAAAGGTATTCTCTTAGGTGATGGTTAATAAAATCAGAAATTCAAAACAAGTGATATGGTTGGAGTCATCTATGGACAGTTATATTGGTACCACTTTAATCTCATAGATCTTCATAGACACAGCTTTAGGTATCTTTGGAATAAGGTGCTATTAATAGTCCCATCTTGGAAGGTGGCATATCTATGCCTAGATTCAAAACAAGTCAAGAGAAAAGCACAGTAGTGTAGGTGAAGCAATTTAACATAGAACTCAGAGGTTTAAAACTGGAAAGGATCATAGAAGTCAATGAGTTCACATCTCATTTGACAGAGGACACCATTATTGGGAAGAAGGTATTAACAGAGATGGAAGGATTAGGCAGATACTATAAGTCTAGGAAAGCAGGAAATAGAATCCAAAGAAGTCAGCAGAGGAAGGAAGATACCATCTAGTCAAGGTTTCTGTTTTAGGATGATGAATCCAGATCGATGCAGATTATGCAATGTAATGACGGAAACTGCCTCACAGATCACTGTAGTTTGCAAAAACATATTTATTATATACCAGAAACCTAGAAAGACATGATTAGGTGGCTAGAATGATATACCAGAAACTCACTATCCTTTATAAATGACATATTTTTTCTTGGTTTGGGTCTTGAACTTCCTTGCCACCATTATAACTCTTTGTAGGGTAGGAAGATTTTTTTTTTGCATTCTTCTAGTCTTCATTCTTCTCATTTTTTCTTTTTTTAATTTTATTTTTATTATGCAAAATACACTTCCATATTGGTCATTGTTGCAAGAGCAAAGTCATACATGACCAAAATCCCAAAATAAAACCATAAATTGATGATGTAGAAGATGACTCCAACACTCTTGTTTCTGGAGGTGGATACTATTCCCCATCATAAGTCTTTTAGGATAGTCCCAGATCATTGCTTTGCTGAGAATAACCAAATTTTCACAGATAATCATCATCTGCATTGCTGCTATTGTGTACAATGTTCTCCCAGTTCTGCTTATTTTGCTTGGCATCTCTTCTCATTTTTTTTACTTCAGATGTGATATTAGAGATAGACTTTTTGGTACTTCTGGAGGGAAGGTCTTGAGTGGTCCCTTTATTGCTTACTTGAGGATATTTGCTGAGTGTTATGTTCCATGATGTCAGGAACCAGGGGCCTGAAAGCTTTTAGTGTTCCCAAACTTACCTGATTCAGGGCAAAGTCTGATTGTTGACCTTCCTAGTCTGGACTCTTCTAGTTCCTGACCTGTTTTTGCGTATGAGCAAGCAAGAATAGATGTTATTGGACTTTGCCTCTATCAGCCAGCTGAAAAAATGTTGAGAGTGGCAAAATTTCAGACTCCCTTTTTTTCTGCTGGGATTCCTGCCTTTGGGTTAGATGCAAGAAATGAGACTCTGAGTCTTGTAGAATCGGAGAGCCACATTATTGCTACTGCTGGCTTCTGAATTTCCTCCTTTCTTAGTATACTGTCCAGAGCCTGCCTACCTAGGGACATCATTCCTGTGCTCAGATCTCTTTCCCAGTTTTACCTGGATCTGTAACCCAGAACTGGGTAGTGGGTGACAAAGTTGCTAGTTGGCTCTTGTCCCTGTGACAGTGTCCTATTATGGGTCTGGTGGAGTTCTTTACATGACAGGACCTCCTCTTGCCCTGTGTAAAAATGGAGATTTGAATGGGCTAATCAGCCCTGGGCACGTGATTTTTTATTTTGTATTTTGCACATACCTAAATCAAGTAAGACGGAATAATTCAAATGAAAGACACTAGGGGAATTCTTTCTGGGAAATAAAAGAACTAGAATACACCTCAACAATGTGCCTTTTCCCAAAATGAGCTTCAGGTTTTGGTCTTGTTCTGATTGTCCTTTACAATTCTAAGAACAGGGAGTGGAGTCTTCAGTTCACTATAGTGATCTAGGCGCCAGGAATCGAGGCTGGCCCTCAAACTGGCTCAGAAGCACAGCCCGGAGGAATCAAGGTTCCTGATGCTAGTTCAGGGGAACTTTGGACTTGAACTGCAGACTAATGATTTGCAGGAATTGAGTGAAATTGTGATTCTAATCTGTTTCCCCTTCCCTTTATTTGGGGGTAATACAGAGGAGATTGGACCAGAAGATGTTGGGGGAAATGGCTTAATGTTTCTTCTTACTGTACCTTTAAAGTAAATATCCCTATGTAAATGTGAATATGATTTTAAGTGGCTAAATGGCAATAGTGTACCAGTCATTAGTCCCTAAAAAGGAGAGGAAACAAAATGGTGGGGGTCCTGACTAATGATAGGAGAAAAGGGACTCCCTTAACCTCTCAGGGTGCTAGAGCATCCTTAGTGGAGGGTGGTGATATATAATCGACACGACCTCGGAAAGTGGGCCGAGGGTCTACCACGTTTTATACACACACACACACACACACACACACACACACAAAGTGTGTGTGTGTGTGTGTGTGTGTGTGTGTAAAAGTTTCCTAAGAGTTATGCTAACCTCGAAAGAATTGACTACAGATGACTCATGGACCCCAGTGGGTAACTTCCAGGGATGTAGCTGAGTGAAGAGGGGGATGGCTATTATGCCGTCACCATGAAAGGTAGCTGTCTTGGGGAGAAATTGTGAGTGAGACAAACTACTGCCCATCAATGCCTCAGGCTGACATCTCCTGGGCTTCCAACTGTATCTCTGTCTTAATTTCATAACTCTTGCCTTTAACTCTGCCTTTAACTTGCGCCCTAGTAAAACATTCACAGCTTGGGCTATGCACTCTCCTCTTTTAGGCACATTTTCTCCCTTTTGTATTAATCCCCCCATCATGCAGATTAGGGACCTGAAAGCTGCCTCCGGGCTTGATGCCAGGAATTATCTCTTGTATCATAGTGACAAATAGGGGCTTGATCATTGTGCATAAAAATACAGTGTTTGTATCTGCTTAGACAGAAACATCTTGTATTGGAAAGAAGATCAAACTAAAAATCAGGAGATCCAGGCTCTAGTCTATTCTGCCATTAGGTACCAGTCATCTTGCTTCTTTGGATCTTAATTTTCTTAGGTTTGAAATTAGGGGCTTGGGTTGAATTTTCTATCTAGACACTTTAAATATTGTTCTTATGACCTTAGACAAATGACATAACCTCTCTAAGTCTCAGTTTCCTCATCTGTAAAATACATGAGTTGTATTAGAAATAATTTTTAAATTACTTTCAGCTCTAACATTCTATGATCAAGCAAAGTAAAGATAGTAGTAGTAGTAGTCTCTCGGTAACCGAGGATGACGATTGTCTTTGTGTGTTTTTGTGCACAAAGACACTTGTGCATGAAGATTTAAGTGGAAAAGTCGATGCACAGAGACAGTCCCACTCTCTCGGCGTTGGAAGCCTGGGTCCAGTGGCATGAAAAGTCGTTACACCTGGAGACTTCCTCAGCTGCATTGGATGGCCGTGTTGTCTTTTGTGCTCTATCATGCCCTGAGCACTCCACAGTGCCTTGCTGCATCGCCATCTCAGCCGTTGAACCTTCTTATTAGTTTCTTCCGTCTGTTCAGCTGAAGCAGTCTTCACATGCTGGGCGAGCAAAGCCTTAGTTCACCAGGGGTCGAGGACTGGATGGCTACCCTCACAAGGTTTAACCAGCCTGTCTAAGCTGTTGCCCGGGGTGTGGCCATTGCCGCATGCTAGCAGCTACTGGGAGCCACAAGTGAGAGCTGGGTGTGAGGTGAGGTAAAGTAAAGATAAGTGAAGTAAAGATAAGGGAAACAATATCACCAGGTCATGGGGAACTTTACAAGCACTTTGTAAGAGGTTTCTACATATGTCCTATGGGTATGTATAGGCACTGGGTGCTGTGTTGATAAGGATTTGTCCAAAAAGTATTTTTGAAAAAGCCAATTTAGATGCCAAATTGTTAATCTATTATCCTTTCTAAAGGAAGAGAATAGAAACTCTCTTTGGTCCAAAGCCAAAATTAGAGTAAGAAGAGCATGAAATGACCAATAAAAATAAAAGGAACCAATCTAATTTTGAAGCCCCAAATAAACAAAGGGTAAAAGAGGCAAACAGAGTATTTGACAAAAAGTAAATCGAATATTTATGAGATGTTCAATATCTAAGGAAGACAAATTGCACTTTGAGAGGAAATGCTATAATAGACAAATCTTATCTTGGCCTCTAAAATGTCTTTAGAGATGATCTTCTTGATGCATCTGTTATGGCCCATATGTCGGAATGCTCTTGTTTCCACTAAGAAAATTGATTTGAAGTAGGAGCTAGAAGACAGGGAGCAAAAGCTCCCTGGGCTTAAATAGAAAAAAAAAATTACAAATGATAAAACCGCGGCATGAAAAACATTAACAAATCAAACAATAACATAATTTCATTTTACTTATGGACTCAATTTATTATTATGCAAAACTGCATGTGTGGATGTTGCATATTTTTAAAAACTCTTATCTTCCATCTTAGAATCAGTATTGTATATTGGTTCTAAGACAGATTGATGGTAAGGGCTAGGCAATGGAGGTTAAGTGACTTGTCCAAGGTCTTGAAGCTAGGCAATGTCTGCATCTAGATCTGAACCCAGGACCTCCCATTTCTAGGCCTGACTCTCAATCCATTGAACCATCCAGTTGCTTCCAATGCTGCATATTTAACACTACTAAATTCCTCCACCCATGTCCCATCCTGAAGATGAGGTGACCTTGGGTCCTCAAGGGCTCTGCCTGTGGAATCCAAACTCTGGCAGGACTTATCTGCCAAGCAAGAAAGACTTTGAGTAAGGGCAGTATATAGTAATAGTAATAGACTATATATTTTTTCTATGAGCAGCTCAGTCAGGTTCAAAGAGACTGGTCAATAAAAGGTTGGCCACCAGGTGATAATTTGTTTTTTTGGCTATGGGATCTTATGAAGATCTATTAAATTACACTTACTTTATAAATAAAGGAATGGTCTTTCCATTTTAATTTCATGAGGATAATTTACTAGATAATAAACCACTAAAATATCTGTGCAGAAGTCAAGGAGCAACTGTATTTAGCTGTTTTCATAGGATGTCTTGCTAGTGCATCATTTTCATTTTAAAGCCCCTTTAATCATCAGTTTGATAAGTCCCCAAACATGAGGGTTTTTTTTAGGCTTTGTGAAATGCTCATATGCCTTCCAGATAAAGTATCTGAAGCAATGGATAGACAAAATCAAAGTCTATTGTCAAATTTCAAATATGAATCTACTTACTACATTTTCCTATTTCAAAGCTCTAATCTTCTACTTGAAGAGATGAAAATACCACCTGGTCCAAGTTTTTTGGTTTACTATCCCATTTCCTTCCTATACCTTTTGGCAGGGAAGTATCCTGGATAGTAATATGTTTAGTTATGCCCATGAGAACTTCAAGGATTGAATCAACAAGTATTTATTAACTATCTACTATGGGCTAAGTACAGTAATGCAAATGGAAAGAATGAACTAATCCCCAAATACAATGAGCTTAGAGATGAACTAGAAGACTAAAGATGGGGCAGGCTCAGTACCATGAAAATTATATGAAGGTTCTATGATAGTAGGAAATATCAAAGGAGAAAAGAATGAAGGTAATGCAAATCAGAGACTGTAGTTCACAAGGGATGGGAAATAGTGGGCCCATCATAGCTTGTGCTTGGTCTGGTCCAATTGTCTATCCCAAAGGTGCTAGCAGGAATTTTAGGGAAAGGAATTTGGAATTCAGGAAGTCCTAAGAATGGACAATAAGAAGCCAGATGAGGAACTTAATTTTCTTGTAGCATAATTATATCATATTCTTTAGTACTTGTGCTTCTGTACAGGACCTTATGTTGCCTGAACAGGGATTGTAGGCAGCAAGTAACTTGGGGTTGGAGGTCTGTTAGAGACAGGATAACTCAGGAGTATGATGAAAACATCTAGTTTGATCATATTTAAAGGAGTCTTTATTAGGATCTAAATGACCTTAAGTATTGGTTGATCTTTGAGCCTCAGGGATTTGATGTCTGGAGTTTAGCAGTGAGATGGAATGTGCCCATCCAGAACCCAGCACTGAGGCATCAAAGTTTGGCCTGCATCACTCCCAGACATCCAGTGAATACTGGGTTCAAGGCAGAAGGAGCCTTGCCTTTAGAGAAAGGAAGCCCCTTTTTTCTTACATTTATTGACTTGTTTAGTTTCCCACCCTACCTATCCCAGGGACAATTTTACCTATGGCTCATAAGTCTAGGATTCCCCCCCAAAGGGGAGAGTACAAATGAGAATCAGGTATGGGACAAGGAGTATATTCCTAACACAGAAAGAGAAAGAATTACAATTCTCATTAATAGAAAGAATAGAACAGAATTCAATCATTTAACTTACCTATGTTTATCAATCCTTGTGAAGATAATATGTAAACATTATCAGAACATAAAGTAGTTTCGTTATACTACTAACCAAGCAGCTTACATTTCATCTTTGCATTTCATCTTTGTTGGGCATTGTCTAATTGAACACCAAGAATGGTCCATTTTTTTCCCCAGTAGTCACCCTCTTGACATAGATGCTTTTATTGCTATCAGCTGTTGCCACTCCAAGGACAACCACAATCCTTGCATACCTTCCAGGACCATCAGATTTCTTGAAGTCATGAAGTCACCTAATAGGAAGAGAACACAAAAGAGTCAAGAACTGCCAAGTGCCCATGTTCAAGCACACTTAATTATGACCCTCTGATAAAAGCTGCCACTTGGGCAGGAACAATATGATATCAGGTTAGAGAAAGACCCTTCACTGTGGTCATGAGTCCCACAGCCAAGAGGGGCTGAGCCAGATACTTTTTCTTCTTTTAACAGGTTTAGTACTCCCATGTTGTAACAGTGTCATGGACTTCATTCATAGTCTTCTATAGCATTCCAAAATACTGGGTCCTTTAAACAGTAAATTACCATATGATCAGAAGCTGCTAAGTTCACCATTCTCCAAAGGCCAAGAATCAGTTACTATATTGTTGGAGTTCCCAAAAGTTTTCAGGAGAACTCTGGGCTCTTGCTTCCTGAGATGGCTCCCACAGGTTTATGTAGCCTTGTAAGAAGAGGAAGAGCTTCTCTAATAAAGCTGTCATGAATGAGGGAGAACTGTAGAAAGGAGGGTTGTGATGGCCCATCTCTCCAGTAGAAATAAGCTATTTGTGGGCAAGAATGGTCTTAATTTTGTATTTGTATCCCCAGCACAAAGTCTAGTGCCTGGTACATAGTAGATGTTTAATAAATAGCTATTACTTGATATAGTGGGGTTCACTAAAGCTGGGCAATTTTGAGACTGGACAATATGGTCGTGTAGGGGGCAGGCTTTGGGGAAAATAGTTTAGGCAACAAAATCCTTGCTTTGGGACAATGTGGTATAGTGGAATGAATGCTGGATTTGTAGTTAATTTGCAGAGGGAAGTGGGTATGAACTTTGTCTTTGTCACTACTAGTTATATGAATAAAAAAAGGGATGGAGGGCTCTAAGAGGAGGGAATACTATTACCACAAACAGGGAGGTAGGGCCGCTGTGCTATGAGAGTAAAAACGAAGAAGCTGCCATCAATAGCATTAATTAGGGTACCAGCCTCTCTCCCACTCTGAGGCAACCTGAAAGCAACCTATAAAAATAAGGAACTCCTGAATCTTGAGGCTGTTCTTACAAAAGTGGCCTTTATGTTGTGGCTTTAGAGGGAGGGTGTTGCCAAGGAGAAAAAGAGAGCCAAGAATGATGGCAAAGTAGTGTGGGTCTTATGAATTTGGCTACCTGGATGGCTGTCCTTGTTTGCCTCTGCTGGGTTCTTCTGTGTTGTATCTCTGAAAAAAAAGTCTTATGCATTGGATTGTGACATAAGCTGCCTGTGGTCTAATGCACAGAGTAAATCAAAGGCCTATGTAACTATAACTCGAGGACCCAGATAGTGCTATTTCCACTTTAATTCTCTGGACTTCTCTTTGGCTCTCCACCTCACCACCACCAAAAAAAGGGGAAGCTTTTATGTTGAACAGGCTCAGGTTGTTTTTTTTTTTTTATGCCCAACCTTGAGTCACAATTATAGGGCATACGGAAATATGGTGTAGTATTTGTTGTACTCTGATCCACAAAGGGAAGCAATTCCAATGAGAAGGAAAAAGGGGATTGGACTGAAGACACAAATGTAGATACATAGGGAGTTCATCTACCTACTTAGCTTAGTAAAAGAAATGTATAAAAGGTGAAAGCCAGGCCAGGTAACAGAAGATGAATATAAGAATGTGACTTGGTCCTATAAAAATGGTGTAAAAAATGCTAAAATTCAGAATGAGCTGAGGCTCCCGAGGAAAGTTCACCATAAAAAGCATGTTTTTTAAAAACTCTATTGCAAGTAAAAAGAAAGTCAAAGAAAGAGTCAACTTGGGGTGGATGGAATGATGATAACTTCAGAAGAGAAGGCTCAATTTTTATGTTGTTCCTCTTTTAGCAGCCAAGGAAAATGCCCTTTTTATTTGAAAGGACAGAACAAAAATGACTAATGGAGAGTTCTTATGGAAGATGACAAAGAAAATCATTAGAGAGCAACTAATTGTTGGTAAATTCAAATCACCTGGCCTAAATGACCTACTTCTTCAGCTATGGAAGCAACACTTCCATCTTCAAGTCGTTTACACATCTCCTCTCTGATTTTTCTCCACTGAGGACTTTGCCTTTGAATTTATTGAGAAAATTAAAGTAATTTTCCATAGCTCTCTCTTCTCTCATTCTCTTTATCTTAAAAGCCCTTGACATCATCTCCTACTCTTTCCTACTTTCCTTTGGTCTTCAATTTTTCCTTGCTAAGGTCAGCATGATCCCATCACCTTGTATCTTTTCTATCAGACAGCATCCACAATTATCCTCTCTCAAATTTTTAGTCTCTTGTGATAACATAAATAAGCAAAAAAACCACTGTAAAGATAACTTCTGTACCAATGGAGAGAAGAAGAGGAGGTAAAGAACCTATGTGAAGAAATAGGCATTTCAAATTAAATCTATATACGCACACATATTTTTATATATGTATTTCAATACTTTGGCATTGCCTTTCTTTAGAATTGGGACATAAAGTGATCTTTTCCAATTCAGTGCCCATTGTTGAATTTTCTAAATATTCTGGCATATTGAGTGCAGTGATTTAATAGCATTACTTTTAGGATTTTAAACAGCTCAGCTGGAATTCCATTACCTCCATTAGCCATATTGTTAGCAAAGCTTCCTAAGACTCACTTCGCTTCGTTCTCCACCATGTCTGGCTCTAAGATCAGTAACCATATCATTGTGGTTATCAGTGTGGTCATCGGTCAAGATTTTTCTTATATAGTTCTGTGCCTTCTTGCCACCAGTTCTTAATCTCTTCTACTTTTGTTAAATCCCTGCCTTGATATTTCTAATTTTCTTGAAGAGATTTAACATCTTTCCCATTCTGTTGTTTTCTTCTATTTCTTTGCATCACAATTTATGCTCCAATCCTAATGAAGAGCAATGCCAAAGAATGTTCAAATTATTGAACAATTGCACTCATTTCACATGCCAGCAATGTTATGCTTAAGATTCTGCAAGCTAAGCTTCAGCAATAGGTGAACTGAGAAATACCAGAAGCATAGGGTGATTTTTAAAGAGGCAGAGGACCTAGAGACGAAATTACCAACATTTTGCTGGATTATGGAGAAAGCAAGGGAGTTACAGGAAAACAAAACAAAACAAAACATTTACTTCTGCTTCATTAACTACACTGAAACCTTTGACCATGGATCACAACAAAATTTGTCAAGTCCTCAAAGAGTTCAAAGTATTAGATCATCTTATTTGTCTCATGAGGAACTTGTATGTGGGCCAAGGAGAAATAGAACCAAACATGAAATAACTGATTGGTTTAAGATTGAAAAAGGAATATGATAAGGCTGCATAATAATATAATAATAACCTTATTTATTTAAATTATATGCAGAGTACATAACTCAAAATGCCAGGCTGGATGAATCAAAAGCCAGAATTAAGGTTGCTGGGAGAATTATCAACAATCTCAGATATGCAGAAGATACTACTTTCTGTTGGCTGAAAGTGAAGAACAATTAAGAAGCCTCTTGAAAAGAGTGAAAGAAGAGAGTATAAAAGCTGACTTGAAACTTAACAACAAAAAACTATGATCATGGCAATTGGTCCCATCACTTCCTGGCAAACAGAGGGAGAAGAAATGGAAACAGTGTCAGATTTTATATTCTTGGGCTCAAAGATTACTGTAGATGCAATTTCAACAATAAAACTAAAAGATGTTTGCTCCTTGGAAGGAAAGTCATGACAATATGCTAAAAAGAAGAGATATCATCTTGTTGACCAAGGTCTACATAGTCAAAGCTTTTTTTCTTTCTTTTTTTTAGCAATGTATAAAGAATGTTGAACTCCACAGAACTGATGTTTCTGAATTGTGGTGATGGAGAAGACTTAAAAAAAATCAATCAATTAATTAATTTTAATGCTTTTTCTTTTTCTTTTTTTTAAACCCTTACTTTCCATCTTGGAGTCAATACTGTGTGTTGGCTACAAGGCAGAAGAGCAGTAAGGGCTAGGAAATGGGGATTAAATGACTTGCTCAGGGTCACACAGCTGGGAAGTGTCTGAGGCCAGATTCGAACCTAGCACCTCCTGTCTCTAGACCTGACTCTCAATTCACTGAGCCACTCAACTTCCCCCTATCTTTTTTTATAACAAATTTCCACATAAGTTTTCCAAAGTTACATGATTCATGTTGTCTCCTTCCCTTCTTCCCTCCCCCTTCCCAGAGTTGACAAACAATTCAATCTGGGTTATATATGTATTATCACACAAAACATATTTTCATATTATTCATTTTTATAAATGAATAATCTTATAAAACCCAAAATAAACAAGTGATAAATCATATGTGTTCCTGAATCATTGTATTGCTGTTAGTAGCAAAGTCTATCACATTTGACTGTTCCACAATATTTCAGTTACCATGTATAATATTCTCCTGGTTTTGCCACAATTTTCTTTTGTTCCCCCCCAGTCATTCCACAATTGAGGGATATCCCTTTAGTTTCCAATTCTTTGCCAACACAAAAAGAGCTGCTATAAATATTTTTACATGAGCAGGTCCTTTCCCATTTTTTTTATCTCTTTGGGATACAGACCTAGTAGTGGTGTTGCTAGATCAAAAGATATGCATTCTTTTATAGCCCTTTGGGCACAATTCCAAATTGTTCTCTAGAAAGGTTAAATTCACAACTCCACCACCAATGCATTAATGTTCCAATGTTGCCACATTCCCTCCAACATTTATTATTTTCCTTTACTGTCATATTGGCCAACCTGATAGGTGTGAGGTGATACCTCAGAATTGTTTTAATTTGCATTTCTCTAATTTAGAACATTTTTTAATATAATGATTGATAGCTTTGATTTCTTCATCTGAAAACTGCTTATTCATATCCTTTGATCACATATCAATTGGGGAATGCCTTAGAATCTTATAAATTTGACTTGGTTCTTTATATATTTGAGATGTGAGACCTTTATCAGAGAAATTCGTTATAATTTTTTCCCCAGTTTGTTTCTTCCTTTCTAATTGTGGTTGCATTGGTTTTGTTTGTACAAAACCTTTTTAATGTAATATAACAAAATTATTCATTTACATCTTAAAATATTCTCTATATCTGGTTGGGTCATAAATTCATCCCTTCTCCATAGATATGACAGGCAAACTAATCTACATTCCCCTAATTTACTTAAATCACTCTTTATGTTTAAATCATATATCCATTTTGGCCTTATCTTGGTATATGGTGTGAGATACTGATCTAAATCTAATTTTTACCTTACTGTTTTCCATTTTTCCCAGCACCTTTTATCAAATAGTGAGTTTTTATCCCAAAAGCCAAGATCTATGGGTTTATCAAACACTAGATTGCTGAGGTCATTCACCCCTAGTCTATTCCATTGATCTACCCTTCCATTTCTTAACCCGAACCAAATTGTTTTGATAATTATGGCTTTATAGTACAGTTTAAGAATCAGTACTGCTAGGCTACCACCTTTCATTTTTTTTTTCATTAGTTCTCTTGATATTCTTGACCTTTTGTTCTTCCAGAGGAATTTTGTTATTATTTTTCTGTTCTATAAAATAGCTTTTTGGCAGTTTAGTATGGCACTAAATAAGTAAATTAATTTAGGTAGGATTGTCATTTTGATTATATTACCTTGGCCTACCCATGAGCAATTGACATTTTTCCTGTTGTTTAGATATAATTCTATTTGTGTGAAAGTGTTTTATAATTGTGTCCATATAATTCCTATGTTTGTCTTGGCAAATATATTCCCAAATATTTTATATTGTCTAGAGTCATGGTGGTGAGCCTATGACACATCCACCACAGAGGGCATGCAGAAGTTAAAGGTAGGGCACAGCACAAAGTAATTAGTCATGGAAACATTCAACATGAATTTCAACATACTTTGAGAGATAGTAGACGATAGAAGGGCCTGGTGTGTCATGGTCTATAGGAACAAAGACATGACTGAACAATAAATTTCAATACTTTTGGTGACTTTAATGAAAGGATTTATAAAGGAGGTTGATAAAACTATGTCTTAGGATAAAGAAATGAAAATGCCAAAGACTTGTAGAAAAAAATAACCATTTATTAAGTTCCTACTATGTGCTAAGCACTGTGATAAGTGCTTTACAAATATTATCTTACTTGATTCTCGCAACAACTCAGAAAAGTACCCACTATTATCATCATCATTTTCAGATGAAGAAACTGAGCAGATAGAGGTTAACTATCTCTATTTACTATATTTAAAGTCACCCGGTAACGTTCCCAGGATCACACAGCAAGTATCTGAGGCTGATTTTGAACTCAAATCTTCCTGATGTCAAGTTCGGCGCTCTATCCATTGAACCTCTAGCTGCTTGTTGGTTACGCCTCATACTCTATGAATAGTTTTTCCAAAAAGGTAGTTGGGAGGCTTTGGAAATGAGGGAAATGAATAACATCATGACTGTCTATTAACATACAGGAAATTACTGGTTTTTTACATAGAGTGGAAAGAATGTTGGATTTGTTATTAAATGATTATGGCAAATTTATTGACCTCTCTGGACCTCAGTTTCTCCAGGGGTCTAGGTCCTTCTGGTTCCACATTCAATAGTCTTTCTACTATACTACACTGCATTTCAAACAAAAGGAATTCTTAGCTATCTTAGGTTTAATGAGTTATTAATTAACTAGAATTTGTAAGACACATATAGGTCCTCTGATAAACCTTGTATAGATTACAAACCTTCAGCAGGTTTTCTTCTTTATATCTGTTCAGTATTCGTTCTCTGCCTTCCATCAGTGATTATATAAAACTGGTTTCCTTATCTCATATAATCTTTGATCCTAT